>NC_139330.1:20457500-21057500 GCF_056507025.1 Lutjanus erythropterus
CTGGCAATAGAGGGCATGGGCTATTATGAATGATCTGTATGTTGCTCAACTACACACACACACACAGCAACAAACATGAGGACAGCCATACAAACACACACACATACACACAAAGGCGGCCCCCTCACACTCTTATTTGACTTTGTGTGTGCTTCGCTGGGTTTATTATGACAGGCTGAGCGGCGGGGAGGGAATTAAACTGTTAAGCAGACATCAGAGGCAGTCTAATGTTTAATGCAGGAGCCGGGGCATGTGCTGACTGATAATGAATACAAACAGGCCAACGTCTTATTTGTTGTGCTTTTCATTGGGAACGACTCGGGTGCTTGACATCCACAGCTAATGTACTGTACGGGGGCTATTGTTCTAACCCCCCTCTCATCCTTCCTCCATATCTCTCTCTGTGTCTCACTCCTCTCTTTTTTTTTCATTTCACTTGTCTTCCTTTATTGTGCTGATTCTTCAAAGCCGCGCTGTCACCGCCATCACACAACAAGGCCGTCTTGGGCTGGATGTGACAGGATAATGTTGTAATTCTCGCGGAATCACAATCTCCATCATGATAATGTGTTGATGGGATGTGGTAATAGTTGTTAAAAGGTCACCCAGTGTGCTGTAATTGGCTCTTTCATACTTCACTACGTTTACTACGACAGAAGGCATGACCTCGCTGGCAGAGACGGTAAATATGCCATCTTGAGAGTGTAATTATACAAGCCAAGCCTTCTTGGATCTCTTTCTCCCGCCTCCTTTGCCCTCTCTTGCCACTCCGTTTCCTTACAGTCTCACTTTAGATGTCCAAATGTAACTGTAAGTTGGCATGATAAATGAAGCAAAGCTGCAGTACAATACTGTACTTATGCCATGATTGGCAACTGTACAGTATTGTTAGGAATGGGCGATTGTGAAATGAAGACCTAATTTGTAGAGGCATCCATTTAAAAAAAATATTCAGATTTATCATGTCTCTGAAAGGCTTTGTCCACTTCATGAATGCAGAGGATACACTGACAATTTTAACAACATATTGCTATAACTGATATCTTCATAATTGAAAAAAGTAAACACAAATGTATTCTTAAGTGTGTACAAACAGTTTAATCACATTAGAATTCCATTGTGACAGCCCAGGGAATAAATAATAAATAACAATCCTACACATTTATTTTTCAAAGACAGCAGCTTCAGCTCTGCTCTTAATTAGTTCAAACACACAATTAAGTGGAAAAAAATATGATTTATGTTTTTTGGGCATTAGGTGTTAAATTGAATCAATATTGTAATTATTACAGTGATACAATGAGGGACTATACATAAAAGGCATAATTGCTCTAATCACACACAGATAGTAAACACACATGGATAAGAGACAAGGAAGCTTCCAGGTAACTTACATATGAAAGCTTTTATCAGGTTCGTTATTTCTGTGTAAACAACTTGTCATTTAGAAATATGATTTTTATATGTATGTACACTTTTAAATAACCTTCATTAACCAATGGTAAATTGATCTTTAATTAAACTTTAATAATTTTACTGTTAAACATTCAAATAATGTTTATACTCTGTATAAAATCATACAGGAATTAAGTGTAATCAACTAATGTAACTTAATGTAAATATACAATTTTTATTTATCCTCGTCAAGAAAAACTTAAAATTTCTGGTATTTATGTCCAGAACCCTTTAGAACTTGAAATATGAGTTTTTCTAAATTGAAGTGTTTTGAAATGATGAGTTGAATGAATGTACTGCACAGACTCAATCAGTTCATTAAATTAAGTTTCTAAAGTGACTTTCCAGCATGCACAATTTGAGAGTTAAATCTTCTATGATGCCCTTGTTTTTTATACTTTATAGGAAACATATATAATGAAAACTTGTGTGTGTGTGTTGTTGTTGTGTTGTTTTACACAATATTGAAAACACTGCAGAAAGTTAGTATTGAATTCAGGCCCTACCCCCTTACACTTAAAATTTAATAAATTTAAGCTCTTTGTGTGAAACGAAGAACTGACTTTTCCAACTGAACAAAAAAAAAGGAAATCAAATTTGTTTGTAATGTCTCTCAGTGTGACCAAACAGTAGCTGGTTGAACTTAATATCTTAAGATTATTGAACATGTTTTCTCAAATACAACTGAATGAATCTCATACGTATTATAGTCATCAGTGTATATTTGTTTTTAATCATTACAAAATTACCACAACTTGTCTTTTCAAATTCAGTCAACTTAACAGTTTAAGGCAGCCTGGACACTAATTTTGTAAGCTGAAACAAATAGTTTATTTTTACAGTGTATATGCTTTAAAAAAAATTATAAAGCAACTGTAAAGTTTTATAAACATCAGTTTCAAATGGCCATATAAATGATGTTTAGACAACACATTCTTTCTCCCAACTTGTCAAATATGGCAGGTCGGTCAGTGGTCCCACACTTTAAACTATGATGCTAGAGGTAACCATCCATGGAGGTAGCATGAGTGTTGCATGTGCAGGGCCCTGAAGCCAAGTTAGCAATATTAAATATGTAATGTACAGGTACTTTTTCCAAAATACATGCACAAAAACTACTTGTGTAGGTTTAGGAAAAGATCATGCTTTGGGTTAAATTAAGAACATTACTTGGGTAAATTCACATACATAACATACATCAGTTACATCAGGCATTAAAATCATCAGTTGCAACTTTATAATAGCCATCCAATTACAAAATTTCATAATGTGTGCAATAATAAAGAACATAATTGTGATTGTCTATTATCAGCTAAACTAATTATTTTGTAACTAATGATAAAATAATCAGATCATCATCAATAAGATAATTTCTTTTTGTTAACAATGAAAAAACTATTAACTAAAGTTTAATTATCTATCTATCTATCTATCTATCTATCTATCTATCTATCTATCTATCTATCTATCTATCTATCTATCTATCTATCTATCTATCTATCTATCTATCCCTTACTTTTCCTTAAAATACTGAAAATACATGCAGTAAAAAGTAATAAAAAGAAAACTGTGTACAGGTTATGCTTTAATTAATATAACATACAGCTATTATTTACCAGAGTTTAATTGATTATTATCTTTTAATAATGCCACATTTTTTGGCTTATGGCTAAGACATGACCCATTCCTCTTACTTTTACCTCACATCAGATTTATTTTTCTGACATTTTACACTAAAGTTTGGAAGCTTTTTCATTTTTAGATTCTTAATAATTTCTGTTTTACTGCATGGTTATTTTGTTAAATGACTGTAACAAAATGTGTTGGGTAAAAACTGATCCTGCAGATGTTCAAAGTGCTCTACAGTAAAGTACATGTGCCGCATGTAATAGGGGATACAGATCCATAGCACCTCCCTGTGGTGCTGACCATCTTATTGTGTGTGGTGTGAATTGGTTCCACTCTCGATATCTTATCTTACACCTCTCCTGCTTATAGTCACTTTTATCTACCTGCTGAGAATTTTCTTTCCATTTTCAGATTACCCTGTTAAATTACAGCATCATAAAACATTAAAAAAGAGTGCTTCTCTCTTAGAAAACTTATCATCCGATCTGACAATATGCTTCATTCAGTTTAGGCGGCTATTGAAAAGTGCTGCCATCATTGTAACATTGTTATGGTAACTGCTTGAGTGAAGTCACCAAATCTTATTGTAAGATCTTCTACAATATCATAATAACACTTGGAAGCGGGGGCAGCAGAGTTTGACAATAATATATCTGTGGAAATCTTTCCCCCTCTCTCCAGATCCTCAGTGAGAGGCACATCAGAGGAGACATTTGCGCTTTATGAAGTGCATTCATTTGGCCATTTGCCATGTTTCCTCACCAGAGGACTGCTATGATGAATGAGAGAAGAGAAGAAGCAGATTTTCTCTCCCACCTCTCGGCTCTCCCCTGTGATTACTAATACAGAGCCCTGCAACCTCCCACACCATATGAAAACTGTAGGCTTGCTCTCATATCCTGGGTAATCCTCAATTTCCCAGAGTCATTAAACTGAGACTAGCATCTCTGATGGCTGGAGATACTTGACATATTATGATTATTATCATATGAATACCTTGTTGTTACCTAGGAAGTGGCGAGGTTGCCTTAAAATCAATGTGGAAGACTGGCATAATAGCCTTTCTAGGTTGTTGCATCTGAGAATAAAAGCCCCTTTATATTTGTATGAGATAAATCACAGGGCATTCAGCCCTCAGCTGTTGCCATGTCAGACAAAACAAACATGCAGGAAGAATTCGATGCAACAACTGGAAGGTTTCAACTTCTGAGGTAAACTTTTCTGGCTTTTCTAAATTGTTTTGGGTCATTTTTCGAAACAGTCTTAACATTCTCTAAACTCTAAGTGCAATTGCCACAAGTGTTTCATGGGACACCGTAACTCTATTGCATGTCTCCAAAAGGCCTTTCATTCCTGCTTCAGAATCTAGTTATTGTATCAATAAATTGGCCAGCAATACCACAATTAAAAGTTATTTTGTGTGAGCTGTACTGGTCAACTCATTTCAATGTTTTTTTAAGATGGCAGTCAACCTTGAAAATATTTCTTACCTTGTTTTATTCTTCTTTTTGGTGACACTGGCTGACACTGTACTATACAGCCTATCTAGTTGAATGCTATTGTGTATTACACTTTTAAATTCAGATTTCAACAGTAGGTAAAAGGTTACTGGAAAAAAGTCAACACTGTACACTAGTGAAGTACACAGAAAAAGGATTTGCACATGTACACCTATTTTTAGCAGTGTGTTACATTTGCTGTTAACAGAAAATTCACCTTTGATCTTTCATGTGAACTCATTTGCAAATGAACAGAAATTTTGCTTAAATCCATGTCACAAAAACAAAAAACAAAAACAAAAACAAAACAAAACCCTGTAATAATGAAAAACCTGTGGTACACTGTAAAAATCATACAGGAGTTTAGTTGAATCAACTAATCTTTTGGGATTAACTTAACATAAATTGTTTTATTTGTTCAAGTTCACTAAACTTAATATTTATTTTTTCTTTTCAATTTTCAGAACTTAGAAACATGAGTTCTTCTAACTTGAAATCTTTTGACTTGAATTTTGAGTTGAATGAATGTGCTGTACAGAGTTCGATTAACTCATTAAATTAAGTTTCTAAAGAAACATAATCAGCATATTTGCAGGCTTCCCAGAATGCACTGCTTGATAGTTAAAACTCTCCTGAGGCCCGTCTGTTCTGTAGTTTGAAGAAAAGATCCACGATGCAAACTTGCTGTGTGTCTCTCATACAGTTTAATAAGTAACAATGTGAACCACGATGAAGGTTGAATTAGTTAAAAATGAATAAACTGCAATAAATGTTACAAATGTTTGTCAGTGTGTGACTGAAGAGTTGTTGGTTGAAATTAACATCTTAAACTTATTGAACATGTTTTCTCAAGTGCAACTGAATTAATATCAAGTTTATTTGACTAGAAATTTGTTTTGAATCATTACAAAATAACCTCAACTCAAAATCAGTCAATTTAAAATTCCAAGGCAGCGTAGACACTAACTTTTTTAAAAGTTAAAACAAATTGTTTATTTTTACAGTGTAGTTTAGTAAAAACAAAAGCTAATTTTTCCTCCTCCTTGTAGTACAGTAACACTGCATGTTCTTATCCTCTTGGACACCCTGTTGCTGTTGTTGTTTTACCTGGAAATTTCCATCAAAAATTAAATCTGATGTTTTGCCTGATTGTGATTACTCGTTCATTACTGGCGGGTCATTTGCCAGTTAATCAGACATCACAAACCTTCCGTGTCATCCATGTCATAGATACTGCATTTAGGAAATTTACATGTATGTCTAACAGATTTTGATAATTGAATGAATCATTTTGCATGTGATGGCTCAAATGCTGAAAGAATTTTTAGAAGTTTTTTTTTAGAAGAGCTTGACTGTTTCACTGAGAATCAGTGAATCCACTTCATATGCAAGCGGTTATTGTGCAAATTGTAGACAAATGTACTTAAGCCTACTCGTTTGCATACGTGCCAAAACAAGTGCTGCAATTTTGCTGGAACGAACAAGAAATTCAAACCTGTCGTGAACAACAAATTGAAATTAAAGCTACCACAAGTAACCACAAAATACAACATAAAAAAAATAAACTATTTAAATAAAAATCTCCTGCTTCTTTTCAACTGCCTAACATGCAAATCACTGTAACTTTGCCTGGGAAAATGTAAACACAAGCTCTTTCATCTGATTTCATGCATCAAGAGCAACTACATAGAAATAGCCAGCATCCTCGCAAATGATCTCTTTAGCTCATGAAGGTCACACAGAGGCATCAGTATTAAATTGGGACTGTTTCATAACCAGTTAAAAACTCTTCGTAGTAGCTTTAATGTTTAAAAAAAAGATAATTCTCATCCAAGAATTGAGCCAAAGCAAATGAGAGAAACTGTAAACACATGCATTCAGTTTTACAGTAACAATTTAATTTTATTGATGTCCAATTTTCCAGTCGTCACGGTTTGTTTCACAGGCTCGTCCATGCAACCACCTGGAACTTAAGCCCATGTCTCCGACCATAAGTATCCGGAGGTGGATACTCCCTAACTAAGCAGAGCCACCACAGGCTTGTGGTGTGGAAACACTAAAACTTTCAAATGCATCATTTACTGTACATATAAACTCACATTTCTGATTATAAATGCTACCCTTAGGTGAAAGGGATGAAATTTATGAAGTCGAAATGCTGAATCCAGAGAATTAAAGTCGGCTGCTACTGTGTTGGAGGAGGAGGGGGGGTACTATGCTGCGGAGGGCGGACCAGGAAAATTTATGTGGGAGAAAAATGTATGTTCAGCGGATCGGCTCCAAACCAAACATATTATCTTTTGGTATGCCCTCCTCTTCATAGCCTCAATCAGTTGTTCACAGTGTGTAATTCGCTGACATGTTCACCATGCAGAGACTTAGGAGAACATGCTCTCCCTCTACCTCTGAGGGGAAGGATGCAGAGCTGATACTGTAGCTAACCTGGCACCTCTTCAAACATTCAACACAGTTTACTCATGGAAGAGGATTTTTTTTAAAAGGTAACAAAAAATGTTAGAATCAAAACTGAATTGTGTGCGGTGCTCCACTTCATACCCACTTGGTGCACAGACTGGAGGGTTTTTAAGACTTAAGGCGCTGTCCTCTGCAAGTTAATGACTCAAAATGTCCAGGAGCATTCAAAAAGTGGAAGTGGAAGCAAGAAAAACAGTGTAGCCCCGGAGGGTTAGATTAGCAGATCTCTGCTCCGTCTTCTGCATGAGTCCTAGTGACAATTTTGGAGGATGGGTCAGATGAAAGACAACAGAAGGAAAGCAGGATCAAAAGCCACATGCTTTCCTGTATCCCTGCTTGTTCTAAGGGGCATACATAGTGCATTGGATTCATATCAAGGTCTTTGTACAGGGAGAGTCGGCCAACATGCAGTGGCCTTATTATTCTTTACTTCAATAACAAACCCACATCTTCCCCTCTCGCCATCAAAGGCACAGCTCTCCAGAAGTGAAAAATACACATCATATATGAGTCATTCATCTTCCTTGAAATTTAAATAACTCCTTTGAACATTGTCTTTGGTAAGCTGTGGCCAAATATGTAATTCCGCATTCGCTGCAATGTATAACATTCGTGCGAGACAATCCAGTGGCTGCCAGACTCCCCCGTCATTGCAGACGCGGGGGTAAGAAATGTGGCTTACTTTTCCTCACACTGTGAAACTACACCACATAACTTTTCATACCTTTCAATCGCAACCCAGTAACGACATTCACTCCCTCGCCCTGAGTGACAATAACTAAGTTGTCCACATCCATTCCACGCAGTTATCCGCCCGTAGCCTATAAAACAGAAATAACGTGGAGGTTTACTCACAGTGAGGGGTTACTCTCAGACCGGACCTGGGCAGCCATTTGAAGTGACAGGGCCGCCCATCATGTGCCTCTAACGGGGTCAGGGGGCCTTATGGGGACTTGATCCAGAGCGAGGCCAAGGGGACCGGGCCTTTAGAGAGGATGGATGGAGGCCTGGTAAGGAGGAAGGACGGGCTGATTACATCATTTTTCAGAGCCACCAAAAGGCCCTGTAAGGACCGCTGGGCAGCTGGATTGACAGTCGGCCTCTCCGCTAATACATTTTGGAGTGATTTGTCAAAATGAAGAAATTGTTCTTGCTGACCTATCTCGCTCAGCTGTGAGTGACTCAGTTGGTGACGAGACGAGCGACATATTGCTCATACTTACAGCGGCTCGTGTTGAATATATGAGAGCTGAAGTCATAACAAAGCATTCATCATCATGAAAAACTTACTTTAAAAAAAAAATTGCTTTCAAGTGTGAGGAAATGACATTAGGGGAAACATGTCAGGAGCAGAGTTAATCACCTCCTCAGTGTGTGCTGTACTGTAGGTGGCGTTTGCTTCTGCTGGAGGAAAATGTTTTGTTTTTGTGCATTTCCTGAATATCTACAAATATTCCCTGAAGGCACGCTGCAGCGCGATGTTGCGCCACCTGTTTTCAAGGCGCAGTCGCTCCCCGGGGCCCCTCAACAAATCATCTTCCTTGTTTCTCCTGCGGGGAAAGAGACACCGTCACTCCTGGGTTTTGGGTGTCATATCATGCTGAAAGATGCTAGAGCAAATTCGACATTTCCGTCTGTCCCAACAGGTAGAGTGAGAATCAAAAAAGCATTGTGAAATTAGAGGAGGTTGGAAATTCTAAGCGGGAGCTTTCCTTTTAAAAATCTGTCAGGGTAAAAAATGGCATTTCTCTGTCTTTAAAATTTTTAGAACTAGTCCAGGCGTTTTGCTCAAAAGTGTGGATAAACCTCACACAAACTGCATTATAAACAAACTCAACAGATTCTGTCATTAGTATGTTCTGCATGAGATTTAAAAATGTAGGAATTGTATGAAAGGAAAGTTTTGAAAATCACCTCTTTAGTACAGCCATTTTGTGAAAGAAAAGGTGTGAACCTCACGCAGTTACAAAAGAAAATCTTACAAATGTTTATTACTCATAAAATAACATATAAAAAGTGCAAATCAAGGTTCCAGTGTGTTTCCTAACCATACACTGGTACCACTTCTGCATCATTACACTGGTATGCTTGTGTACAAAGCTTAAACTGGCACCAATCAATATAAAATCTGGGACTGATTAACATACATTTAAAACAAAATTATTTAAATATCACTTAAAATAGCATTTTTACTTTCACAATACACTGTCAAATTGGCACCTCACAATTTTTGAGGAATGCCTGGAATATGAAATGATAACAACTTGTTTTCATTACAAAAATACTGGAAGAAAACAAGTCCACTGTTGCATGTATGCATCTGAGGCAGGGACACTGGTGTTGTCCTCTCATACAGGAGCCACTTCAGTGTCTACTGAAGGAAAGTGCAATATATCCAACAATTAATTTACTTTGTTGTTTCCATTACTAACATATTTTCATCATACTTAACAAAAAAATGCAAACAGTAGCTTCAATATTATATTTTATATATATTTGTATCAGTTAGCCCTCTATGGGACACAAAATCAACAACACTCTAAATTGGTCATTACTACCCATGATTAAAATGGCTACAGAGTATCTGTAACTTATCATAAACGTCACTTGATCACTTGCTAACCTGCTCTGTCAAACACTGTTGAAAAGCTATGCTTCTCTGAACAAATATTAGCAAACTGGAACCTGTGATCCTTCAGAAATACATGCATACAATAGATTTTTTTTACAATAGATATGAAACAACTAAAAAAAATTTACTAAAAAAAAAAATCTTTTATATATTTGACATAATGTCGCAGACAGAGGCAGGGGGAAGGGGCCAGAAATGGTCCTCAGGCCTCAGGTTTAAGACCCCTGATCTAAGGGTTAGAATTTTCTTTTACACTGCATCCATGTCTCATGTAAAACACATTTTCTGGTTGATTGTAGACATCACTGAACCATTTGTGTGAACGCCAGACAAGAAAACTACATAAAAATTCAAAAAACATTTTTATTTAACATGGGAAATTATGGCATCACCAAATTCAGTATTTTTCAATACTTTCCCCCACTTGGATTTCTTAGGACTTTTGAAATGTTAAGAATGACATATTTATGAGACTAGAACAGTTGAAAGAGTTTGAAAGTGGGGTCATGTCATATAATCCCTGTACTAAACTAGATTTTGGTTTCTTTTTACACGGCCTAAAGTGTTTTACAAAGGGAGATCAATTCTTTGCTTTCCCTCGCTTCTCTTTAATGCATAAAACGGCATCACCACACCCTCAGCTCAGTCCTGTATCTTTGTCTCAGCAGTGTAGACATAATGACTGACCTGGATTCATACTACTGTTTTCAATCACCATCTCCCTCCAAGGTTATTGGCCAAAATCCAAAGGTTGTTCTGGGATTCCACTTTATCAGAGGCAGAGGCAGAGCAGCATGCGGAGTTAATAATAATTTGGTCTGTGTTTTACAGCTGTTACACAATGGACACTGTGTAAACCTCTTACGACACCGGGGCCTCGGAGCATCCCGTTTTAGAACCAGATCTGTCTCTGTAAGACAGTCAATGACAGACAAATAACAGAACGATATCAGAGCAAAGAACAGAACAAGACAATGTAATTGGGGGTCTATCTATAATGCAAACAGTGTGTTACACTGTGTTCTTTTGATGCTGTGTTCGGGAGGCAGCGACTGTGAAGAAATGTTCCCTTAATAGCACGAGTGTGAAACTTTCTATAGATTTTCATTATGGTCCCCTCATGTGAGTTAGGACGGCAGCAAGTAGGTGCTGCCACACTGAACATCTGCTTTCTCCATTAGACGCAGAGCTAGAGAGCACATTAAAAGCTACAGGTAAGCATTAATGCAGTGATCCTCAGCAAAGCCAGTATAAGGGTCCCACTTTATTTTACAGTACACTACTAAGACGTTACAAGCTGTACTTTGAATCAAATTACACAAAAACTATAAATAATACGTTCTTTTTCTAGACAGACTATTATTAGACCATTATTTGACTTTTTAGGGGGTAATTTGGGACACATATCACTTAACTTTACAGTACAATTCTGTTGTAATGTTTCCCTAATTGTCCTCTAATAAAGTCTAATAAACGTCTAACACTGGGGCATAATACACTTTAGTTTACAGTACAGGTCTGTAGTGTGTCACAAATTACCCTCTAATAAAATGTAATAAGGGTCTAGTACTGTCTAATAAAGAACATATGGTTTCTATTTTTTGTCTAATTTTATACAATGTGTGGCTTGTTATTAGTGTACTGTAAAATAAAGTGCAACTGTTATAAACATGTACATTCAAAATAGATTAAGGCAACAATGTTATGATAACTAGGTTCATCCAAACATTGTTAAAAATTAAAATCCTGAAGTTTCATGCATTTTTCTTGCAGAAAATAAAAGGAGTTTACTTATTTACTGTTTGCCTCAGAACACTTCTAATGATGAAACTGACGTCTGTCAACAATGCCTTGTTTTTTGTGGAATAATGAATATATTTACAATGTAATTCAGAACTCCACTTGCCTCTAGACAGTTGAGCTTCCACTTCATGCACCTCTGTATTTTATTCAAAGCAGAACCTCACCAAAGGAAAATCTTCTATTATCCAGCCTAACACTGCAGCCTGAGGAGAAACACTGGGTAAAACAGTGACTTAATATTTCATATTGGTTAGATTATTCATCCACACAAAGACATTTCCCTTTTTTCCTCCCTCACATTGCAACGTCCTCATTAAAAATGGGACACTGCACATTGAAACTTTTTAAAAATTCAAATATTTTCTTTCAATCTTTAAAGAGCTTATATCTAATGAACTAAGATTTAATTTGGCATGGCTTAACATCCATTTGCACTGTTCATAATTAGGAATGCAGACCTCGGTATTAAAATGAAGGGGCAAAGCCCTCAGTAAGTTCCCAAGTGAAACAAGAATTGGTTCCACTTTAAGTATTAATTGATTGGCTTTGCAGTATCCCTTACAGGAGAAGAAGAGTACACACACACACACACACACACACACACACACACACACACACACACACACACATCCACTCCACCCACCCACCCGTGCACACACTCATACATACACACACACACACACACACAATTTACAGAGCACTCATTTCTCATCAATCTGGTGCTGCTTCATTTGCCTGTCTCTCAGTCCCCCAGAGAGGGACAACCTATCTGCTAGCGGAGCTTAGCATTTGATCATGAGTGTCAATATCAAACTGCAAAGCAGGATTACACACCGCTGTCGTCAATAGGCGTAATGGTTTTACATGTGTTAAGGTTAACTCAGCCATTTAATGTGCATAGTACCTTGGAGATAATCACTCAAAAAGGACTTAAAAATGTCACACAAACCTCAACAGACCTGGGCTTCCGCAATGATCACACACTATACTCAGAGGGTCTTGTTGCATTTTTCTCTTTTCTAAGATTTGACAGCTTATGACTATGGAGTAGACAATTTCCACTGTATGAAACTAGTCTTCAAGGTATTTGATTCAAATTTCTTACAAGGAATATCCTCTGTGAAGTATAATCAGACTGTCTGCAGAGTCACCAGAGATGCTATTATTGATCATAGGCCGACCTAATATAAATTCTGTTAACTGTTTATTAAGGAAGAGCTTTAGTCCTGCACAAAGAGTATTCATTGTTGATCATTTTATTTCACTGTGGACCACACTTCTGATGACTTTAGAAAGATTTAATCACTTCTGTTCTCACTTTTGCTCCTGAAAATTTTACAAAATGTCTGGCATCACTTTTATGATCCTTTATATATATGTCTGCGTGTGTGTGTATGTGTGTGAGAGCGGTGTGTGTGAGTCCGTGTGTAGCCATGCGCAGGACTCTCTTACATTTATTTTCACAAAACATAACACTCTCCCACTGTAAACCTCTGCCGGTGCAAGTGACAGCTAAAAATCCCCCACAATGCTGTGAATTAGGAAGCGGTCTATTAGACACATGATCACATGATGTGGGATTAGTGGACTGGAGTCTTCAAAGCTGCTATTACAACTCCTGAGATGTGATACAGGCTCCCCCACTGCTCTCTGCAGGGGCGTGTGGCTCTTCCTCAGAGAATTACCTGACACCGGCGTGTCTGCGCTCTGGGAGACAAGTGCTGTGGCTCGGAGTGGAACAGCCAACATCAGTCGGAAATGCTCCCTCCATGCTGCGCTGAGCCAACAAACCCTGCATTTAATCCCATGTGTGAGCAGCCATGATGGCTACATGAGTTGACATCAGAGAAAAGGAGTTAGGGTGCTAAGGCTGGAATGATGGGTGATAAAGTGGATTACAGATGGGGAAATGCCATCATGCTTGAATAGTAAGTCAGACTCAAAATGTTAATAATCGCCCTCGTATAATCTGGAGATAGTGTCATGTTGTGAGAATTAGGGGTGGAGATATTTCACACATCATTAGGTGAAGAGTTTGATTATACATTAATATATAGACTGTAAAATTGCCTTTATTTGGAGAGGTAAATTCTGCCATATTAGAATAGTAAGTTAGACTGTTAATAACAGCAACCTGCTATATGGTGATCACTCATGCATAATTTGGAGATAGTGTCTGTCAGGCTTTATTTTACAGCAAACCAATAACTCGTAACAAGCCATACGTTGTACCAAATTAGACAAAAACAAGAAATAATTTGTTCTATATTACACTTTATTTGACCCTTATTAGACTAAGTGTATACTAGGGACACATTATGACAGAACTGCACTGTAAACTAAAGTGTATTGTTTCCCACTGTTAGACCTTTATTAGACTTTGTCATTTAGGACACATTAGGACATTAAGAACTGCAACATAAACTAAAAAGAAATCTCATGTCTCCTAGTTCTCCATTTAAACACAATATGCGAACCAGAGCTAAGAAGTAAAGGCCAGAATTATTTAAGTGGAGCAACATTTTGTCCATGGGTGACTGCACAGTCTAATAAGGGTCTATCAGTGAGAAATACACTTTAGTTTACAGTACAGTTCTGTTATAATGTGTACAATTATTACCTTTTAATGAAGTCTAATACTGGGAGGGTCTAATGCTGCCTAACAAAGAACATATTATTTACAGTTTTGGTCTAATTTAATACAAAGTATATCATGTTATGTCTTATTAATGCTGTGCTATAAAATAAAGTGCAATAAGTGGTGGAGATATTTCAGATTTCATTAGCTGAAAAGTTTAATTGCACACTGATGTATAGACTGTAAAATTAACTTTATTTGGAGCAGTAAATCCCATCATGCTTGAATAGCAAGTAAAACTCCAAATATTAATAACATCAATCAGCTATTTGGTGATCACGCTCGTATAATCTGGAGATAGTGTTGGTCACACTTTATTTTACAGTACACTGATAATTCGTAACAAACAATACTTTGTATCAGATTAGACAATGCTAGAAATAATATTTTTTTGGGAGTAATTAGGGACACATTATGACTGAACTGTAATGTAAACTAAAGTGTATTATTTGTTAGACCCACTTTCTAAGTGTAATTAGGGACACATTACAGGACTGTACTGTAATCCAAAATTAAACCTCATACCTGCAAATTCACCATTTTAAAACAATATGTGAACCAGATCAACCAAGCAAAGACCAAAAATATAATGGTAGAGAAATATTTTATCTATGTGTGACACACACAGTCTAATAAGGTTGTATCAGTGGGGAAAAAATACACTTCAGTTTACAGACAGTTCTGTTGTAATGTGTCCCTAATTACTTTAAGTCTAATAAAAGGTCGAATAAAGAACATATTTGTTTTCTAGCTTTTGTCTAAACTGATACAAAGTACAGCTTATTACATCTTATTGGTATACTGTAAAATAAAGTGCAACCATGTTTAAAAGTACCTTTATTTTGGAGGTAAACTCCATCATGCCTGAATATGATATGATATCAGACTGAAAATGTTCTTATTAGCAATAGTGATCATCCTTCTTTAATCTGAAGATAGTGTCATGTTGTGAGAATTAGGGTGAAGACAGTTCACATATTATTAGGTGTAAAGTTTAATTGTTCATTAATTTATAAACTATAAAATTAGCTTTACTTTGGATGGGGTAAATGTCTTCATGCTTGAATATTCCATATGCTTGAATAAATTATTTACATATCATTTAATAAAAGTTTAATTGTACATTCATGTATAAACTGTAAAACAACCTTTACTTTGGAGAGGTAAATTCCATCATGCTTGAATAGTAAGTCAGACTCATATATTGTTGTCATGTTGTGAGAATTAGGGGTGGACATATTTCAGCTATCATTAGGTGAAAAGTTTAATTGCGCATTAATGTATGAGCTGTAAAATTACCTTTATTTTACAGAGGTTAATTCCATGCAATGATAACATTTTAATTGATCTAAAAGTAATAACAAAACACAGATAAGACATCCAGCTAAAACATTTGTAGGGGGAGGGATTTTATGATTGCTCTGCATGCAAGAATTTTATCTTGAACAAGTTTATGGTGTTGTTATTATCACTGTATACACTATATCACAACAAAGAACAAAAATGGAAGAAATAAAAGAGAAAAAAAACATAATTTGCAGAAGAAAAAAAAAAAGTGGTTGCATTCTGAACTTCAAGTTACCTTTTCTAAAGCTGAACACTGGGAATTTGGACCTCCCAGCGCAAACATTAACGGGCTGAAATGCAGCTCTGGATGTAACAAAGGAAACAATACCAGGGAAGAGAGCCAAGAAGGCAGAGCTGGCACGCCTGTTCCTGGGACCATGGGAATTTGGCTCCCAGAAATAATGGGGTTGAACAGGGCCCAGCACCACTGCTACTGTAGCTGGGAAAATGGTGCACCGCAAGCCAGGCTCCATCCAGGGAGACTTAAAACAGGGGAGGGAGGGGAGAAAAAAAGAAATGAAATATACAGTATGGGTTGCACCTCACAGTGTGAAGTGAGATGAGTAAAATAATGGAGGAAGGGGAAGCCTGTCTTATGTTTGTCCCGAGCAAGTGATTGTAAATCAAAAACACTGCCCGGCTTAGGGGCTGGATGTGAGCTAACATAATACACTGTATGGACAAACTGCTACCTGGGCAGAAAGGGGGAAGAAAATAAAAAGATAATAAAGTGCTGCACATAAAGGGTCTTTCATACACTGTGTGGGCCAAAAGTTGAGGTAAACTATATTGCTATATGTATAATATTGGTAGTGTTAATGCTAGCAGCCCCTCTCCAGCCTAATTAGGACAATAAAGGGTTATGGGCTAATGTATGACTGCCATGCCAAAGCTAATGAATGCCTGGTATACCTTGTTTCCTCCCAAGCGTCCTTGGACTGTCATCTCCAACCTTTTGATGTTGTATCTGATTATCCAGGCAGCGATTAATCATGATTAAGTAAGCACCAAGTCTCTGAGAGAGAAAGCAAAAGCGGAGAGGGTGGGTGGACAGCAGGAAAGTTGCCCAGGTTCAGGCCTTAATTCTGGGCAGCACAGTCTCCTGCTTCTGCCAAGTGGACACTGGTAATGAGACAGCAAAGTAAAAATCAGGGTGCTTTTTTTAAGTGTTGTTAAAGGAAAGATTCATTATCCAAGCCAGGCTTTATCCAAGCCATAGTTGAGGCGTCCAAAGAAACGCCTCTTGCCTTCTGTGGTAACCATCAAGTTGGACACGACGGCACATTTTCACATGCCCAGTGCTATTTGACAGCCATTTTTGCATGTTTTGTTGATCCACAGACATTTCAATATACCTCTCCGCTCGCCGCTTTTCCTCCTCTCCAAAAACATTTTCCTGCTTTGATATCAGTTGATGGAATATAAATGGGTTGGAGCAGACCTAAGGTAACCACCTATTGGCCTTCATGCATTTCTAATGTAACCCGTTCTGCCCATGCTCACAGAGTAGGGCTGGCTTCATTACTCCAAGGTGCTGAGTCTTTTGCCAGAACCCTGCCTTTTCAGCGAATAGATCACCCTTGTGACCAGGGTCTCTGATACTGTATGCACCACCTGAAAGCTGGAGCTGTTTGCCCAGGTGCCAAAATAATCAAGTTCAGCTCGCATGGCAGGTTATGAAAGAATATTAACTGTGGGAATAACCCGGCTTGACATGCGTCGCCCGCATGCATGATCAAACGAGGGCCCTCGCAGAAAAGGAGTTTTCCAGGTAGGCCTACTGGCAGGGAAGTCTGGGCCTGTGATGACACCAACTCAATCATTGTTACTTTGAAGTCAGAGGGGTCAGTGTTGTAATGGGTTTGGACAAAGGTACAATGATTCTCTCTTTTTGCTTCCCGACCTTTTTCTGTTAATGCATTTAGCATTCTGCGTCTGTAATGGCTTTCCCAGTGAAGAGGGAGAGTGGAAGCTGTTGTTGAAACGCGTTTAATGACGTACCGAAGGACGTAGAGCAGAGGTCCACATTATTGCCACTATCAATAATACAACTGTTTAAGTGGTCCACTTGGAGTATAGGCAAATAATACTTCCCTTTCTACCACCCGGCTGCCTCTCGCTGTGAAAAGTATTTTCTCCAACAAGATCCGATGTGAAGGAATTTGTTTTGAGTGCTCGCTCCGAAAACCGCAGCACTGTGTCATGGTTTTCCTGTCAGAGTTTGTTTCTGTTAAATAGACCTAAAATTTGATTTTACTTAGAGGATTTAAGGTTTCCACCTTGGTGTTTTTTCTTCACTGCTTTCCATCAATCTTTCTGTTTTCCTCCCTGAAACCAGTATTTCAAGCTTAAATTATGGCAAATGATGTGTGTTCGGGGTGTTGTGAGGGAAAACAAAATAACCCCTGATGACTGTACTCTACTGTAACTAAACATCTCCCTCACGGCCTAATGTTTAAGTGGAAAACTTCCCGACCGCGAAAGGCATAAATCAGCCACACTCTCCTGTACGTTTCATTATAAGAGATGTTAAATCATATTTCAGAGCCAATATGGAAACATGGAAAAATAAGGAAGCATGAAGTTATGTATCTTGTGCCCATCAAACACAGGGAGAGAAATGGAGGAGATCACCATATAATTGGTTAGAGTGTGTGTACACATGTCTCCCTCCAGTTCCAGCACAGTCCTCCAGTTCAACACGGGCTTTGAAATGTGGATTCAAAGCTAGCGGACTTCCCTGAATCACTGAAAACCCTCAGGACATGGTTTGGCCTTTGCGGAGGTGGAAGCCAAATATGAGTCTGAGAAGATGAAGCACCCTGGCCTATCGTCTGTTCCTGGTAGGTGTTCACTCCCGATAAATATTTCATTTTGGTACAAAACAAATAACTTGACATAATTCCTCCCCCTCTCTTCCGAGGAGAATGACAGAGTGGCTGATTTACGCATGGCGAGAGGTGTAAAAAGCATGGAGGCATGCCGCTTTTCTCTATCCACCATCTAATGGATGCAACCCGACGGGCTAACAACTGTTTGCCTTTTTTTCAGACAACTGTGAAGTGAGGACACACTTGGATTCATATGAATTGCTGTCTGTGATTTGTGAAGAGCTTTCTGACACCACAACAGTTGGCTAACTGCGGTATGTTGCCCTGAATATATCTGAGCATACGGCCACTATTAAAATAGAAATAAAAAACCTTTTGCATTTTAACCACAGAAATGATAAAAGCGTTAATTACTCCTGCAGAGGCCTTGTAGTGTGTCCCTTCAAGAGGATACAGGGGCTAAATTGTTTGACCTGAGCCAAAGTTGCATTTGAGACATGAAAGGACAAGCGATTTCAACTTTAAATCCACTGTGCAAGTGCATTAACCACTTAACTATTTTCTCATTTCTTTCTTCATGAATGCTTGAGGCTGTCTCTGCTTTGTTGCATTTGTCAATCACTGTAATTTGGGCTCCATTTCCAAAAATAATTATCAGGTGAGTGGCAGCCCTTTGCCTGGAGTGCCAACTTGGAAGCGACGTGCCCAAGAGTATTAATTATGCCGCTCAAAATATGAAGTCTTTTAATAGAGAGGCTGACGTGACATCATTGTTTAGAGTCTTTCTTCCCCTACAAACATGACAATCACGGCTGTCCCTCTGGTCATCAGCAAAGATGAGGAGGAATTGTCAGAGGAAGTTATTAACAAGCTGTGTACCATGTGATAAAGTCAGTCAGACTCTCACTGGTACCATGTCTGTTGATTCGCATAGAGGAGAAGAGGAGAGCGCGCTCATGAGGAGTAAGTCAACAACTTCAGTGCAGCGATGAGAGATGCAGAGCGAGGTGGAAATATGCAGAGGAACGACTGAGGGGGAGGCATTATGTGCAAAAAGCCTCAAATCTTTCAAATCCATGTACTAAAATTATTGCTGAATGTAACTGTTGACGCTGTACTCGGAGGACCATCCAGTTTCATACAGTCGCCAGCTTAAATCTCACCCTCTCCCTCCCTCCTTCTCTTTCTCATTCTGCCAATCAAGTGCTCACAAACAGTGCTGCACTGTAGTTGTGGTTCACATTCAGCACTTGCTTCTGTGAAACCCTAAGAGGGAGAGACAGCTTCCAGGTCTCATTAGCATCCAGTAGCGGCTAATGCTGCCTCCCTATTACTGTCTGAGGAGCTGAAATTCAGTTGGAGATGAGCACAGCCCAGGGGGCTTAGGGTTGCCAGTTTAATTAGTGCCTGATAATTTCAATAATGAGTGACAATTCATTGGGGCTTTTTAGGTTGGCCCACTGTTTGAGTGCAAATCGATAATCCTCTGTTTCTTCCCCCACTCTCACGAGCAGATAAAGGGCGAGCGTGGGGGTGGGTGGGTGGTTGGTGGTGGTGGGGTGCTCTATCCCTTTGCAGGAATTAAATGAAAAGAATCAACTTAGAGAATGTCCCTTTGAAACCAAGAAAGGGAAGCCTATGTGATTTGATTTGCTGTTATTGGATGAGCAGGTGGGTCTTTAGTTGCTGTCGTGGGGTCCAGAGTAAAAACAATTTGCCTGGAGTGATATGGGGTAAGTGAGTGGAGGGCGAGAGGTTTGCACTTGTTGTTTTCTACTCATCCAAACGATGCTCTCATGTTCAAATCAAAGCAGAAAAACACTCTTATCTGTGATGAGGTGGACAGGTTAAATTTACTGAGGTGATCGGAAAACATCACCCTCCAGAGCGATAGATCTGTGAGAGAAAGGAACCTATATATTCTGCATTATTTTTCAGTATGCACAGCTGTTTAACATACAGTATAGCAGTATAATGAAATGATGAGGAATGGTAATTCATTCAGTTGCCCCTAGGCTCAAAAAACATGTTTACCTTGGTTACTTGAGAAAGGTGTTTGAACCCTCTGTAATTCAGTGACAGGCAACACAATCCTGTTGATGCATTGCCAGAATTCCTCTGTTTTGTTCTGGAAGCTATTTCACAGCTCCGCATGCGGAAGAATAGGTGAGGTGCATAGGGTTTGAACACTTTTCATATTCACAGAAATAATTATGCGAGGTAGCATGCTGTTTTACAGTGTTATTGAAAATGAAGAATCAATTTTAGGTGTCACAGATAGTGCATTAAAATACCAATTAACCACATAACACCCAACCTCTAGCTGACACTTGCATCATAATGATTGTGGCGACAGGAAATGGGAGCCCATTGTTCCCCCCGATACACTTCTATCTTGAAAGGAAAATGTCTGATGCATGCAAAAATATATAGAGACTAAATATTCAGTGAAAAGGTTAACAAAACACACAAAAGTAGCAGAATGGCATGCCAATAAAATATATAACTTTGTTTTAACTTTAAAAAAGTTAGTGTCTGGGCTGCTTTTAAAATGGACTGAATTTGAAAAGACAAGTTGAAGCAATTTTGTAATGATTAAAACAAACTTTTCTAGTAAACTTGAAATTAATTGTTTGAGAAAACATGTTCAATAAGCTTAAGATATTAAGTTGAACTAACAACTATCCAGTCAACTAATGAACATAACAAACAAATTCCTAATTTTGAAACTTCAAACTTCAAACAATAAAAAAGAAGAACTCTCAAACCATGCTTGCTGAGCATGTCTTAATAAAGCTGTTATGCCTTAACTTAATTTAACAAGTTGATTAAACTCTGTACAGTAAACTCATTTAACTCCTCATTTCATATCAAAAGACATCATGTTAAAAGAACTCATGTTTATGAGTTCTGAAGTGTTCTGAAAATTTTAAGTTTATTTAAAACAAGTAAGTAAAACTTTGTTTTAACTTTAAATTTAACGTGCAGGCTGCCTTCAAATTTTAAGCTAACCATATTTGAATAGACAAGTTGAACTAATTTTGCAATTAATCAGAACAAATAAACTTGATATTAATTCAACTGTACTTGAGACAACGTGTTCAATAAGCTTAAGATATTAAGTTGAACCAACCACTCTTCAGTCACACAGATGAACATCACAAACAGATTTGATTTTCTTTAACATTTTCTCAGACTTTAAAAAAGGAGGGAGAGTTTTAACTCTCAAACAAGGCATTCCGAGAAGTCTAATTTGCTGATCATGTTTCTTTAGAAACTTAATTTAATGGGTTGATTGAACTTTGTACAGCACATATTCATTCAACTCACAACTTCAAGTCAAAAGACTTCAAGTTAAAAGAACACGTTTATGACATCTTCAAATGTGATGTTTTCTGAAAATAGATAGTAGATAGTTCAATCAATTTAAAAAATAAAACTTGTATATTTATATTAAGTTAATGAGAACAGGTTAGTTGATTCCACCAAATTTCTGTGTGACTGTGAGCATGGAGGTACGGTAAAATTTTGTTTTAACTTAAAAAAGTTGTTGTCTGAGCTGCCTTAAAATTTGTAAAGAAACGCTGGTGTAATTTTGCAGGTATATAAAATATTTTTTTTTATTCAAGTGAACTTTCCTTTTACGTTTTCTCAGTTTTGAAACTTCATGAAACTTTTGAAATATTTCATTATAGTTCATTATAGTTCACTCTCAAATAATATATCCTGGGAAACCTGCTAATATGCTAATAGTGCTTCTTTGGAAACATAATTTAATGAGTTAACTGAACTCTGTACAATGTATTTTTTTTACAGTGAATACGGAGTGCAGTGCTCTCAACCCGTGCAGCAATGATAATGGTATAGCTTTATTGCCCTTTGCGACGTGTCTGCATTTGACACGGTATATATGTTCCACAATATCCTGATACAATACTGAGTCAGCACCCTGGCTGCCTCTATATTCAGACCTCGCCATACAGCGACTGAGTGAAAGTGCAGCGAGAGCACGCAGCATTTCCTCAGTCAGTTAGCCTGACATATTGTGAAGGACAGTAGCCTAATTATTCCCTGGCAGTGGCACAGACCTGCCAGTCCCTTCAGATTGAGCTGAACCACCGAGGCTGGAGTTTGATTCCTTCGTGCTTGCTATGTTTTGAGTCAGATAGGATCATGTCCACCGGAGATTTAATTTGGACACTCAGTGGTGTGAACCTGACCCTTATTACTTTAGCCCCCTCATCACACGACCTGTAGTCCTCCTCTATTACAGGCCCAAGAAAAACAGCAATCATCACGTTAATACAGAGAACATCAAGAGACTATTGATTGTGGTTACTTGCCGAATATTCCCTCCATGACATGCGGTTCAGTGCCCCCTTCGTGCTCATCTGTGGCAGTCTTTTTAAATATTCATGACGAGGTTGCCTTATGGTTCTGCAGCTGAATTTCTAATTGGGCCGTCAAAAGAGATACAACATGCCCTTAAGCAGGACCGTAACAGCGGTCAGCTCAAACAGAAATTGTGTGATTCAGCCACAGGGCTAATTAGCAATTAGCATTCACTGTTTACAAGGGTTTTTACCTGTGGGCCAGGGGATGGCTGAATTGAGCTTAAATCACTCCATCCTGCCTTTGAAGCTTCAAGAGCTGCCTGTCCATATCATAATGACTGGGAGGAGAGAGGGAAGCGCTTCTACTGTGTAACAACATAATCATCAATTAAGGCAGGGAAATGGCAAGAAGTGGGGATTTTAGCTCATTAAAAAAAGCCCAGAAGAAAAAGTATCTCTGGATTTATATGTATTTTCACTCTGTGTCGCTCCTCTGTCAATGTCTGCCATCTTTTTTGAATTCAAATGATTTTGTCTTTCAAGATGAGTGGAAGTCCTGAAAATGTAATTCAGAGGCTAGGAAGCAGACATTCCTAATAAGGGGTTAAAATATGAATGACATTTGCTCCAAGAAGAGGCTGGATGGAAATGGGATTGCCACTGATTTAATCCGTCTTATTAGTTCCCCCTGTCTCTAAATTATGCTTAATGTATTTTTTTACAGCCATTATAACCGATTCCTCTTTCAAAACAGACATTCTCGAAATTATTGTGGTCATTGCCAACTTATAACTAAAGTATCACCATTACTACCACTCATACATACTGCATAGCCTCAAGTCATAGCTGCTACACTATGAAAATGGAAGTCGTACAGCAGTATATCTGTAATATGGTCTGCATATTGTAGGTGCAGCAAGGTTATATTACCTCAGCAGGAGTCAGAGCCACCTAAATGAAAATATAAAATATCTGTGACACATCCTGACCATGTGATACTACTCTTTAGTCACTAACAAGCTGTTAATTCCATATTTTATCTGTTTCCCCTTTAAACAGTGACAATGAGCATTTATTTAGTCGAATATGTCACTTTTATTTGATGTTTGGGGATACCCGGTGGCTAACCTGGACCCGTGTAATGTATCATCATGGTGGAGCCACTACAAGGACATACAGTAGCTCATGTCTTCAACAGCTTTCCAGACATTAAAAAGAATATCAGATTCCCCCAACTTCTTTGAGGATGTACTGCCTTTGAGAGAGGACTTCTTTTGAGCATATCCAAACGTTTTCATCTCCCTCTCATTTTTTTAAATCTATTTTTGCCATAAAGCAGGGACTCAACACAAACTAATTCAGGGTGATAAAACTGCTGGAGTGAATTTCCTTGCCTAACGGAGTACAAAGATGGCTGATAAAGGGCTTATTAGAGAACCATCATTACTCTCACTTTGGGTTGAAAACGTTGACTGAGAAGCACCATTATGTCCTGAATTTTTTCGCTGATGTGGCTACAAGCTGAGGTGATGCCGAGGCTTTCCCCCATACTGTCTGAGGGGTTAGTTGAGCGGACCTGTCAATGATGATATCCAGACAGCAGGAACAGTGCAAACTCAGGGATAAGAGTCAACAGTAATTAGAGTCTATCTGGGGAGGTGGGAACACACACACACGCACACACATACGCACTCACACACACACAGAGACACAACCTGCATATCATGATGGACTTGTGTGTACAAACACAGCTCATATGCACAGTTTGCTCAAGAAGAAAAATATGTTTACATGAAAAAAAAACAGTAAATATTTCACATATGTACATAAATGAGTACATACACATGCACCTACATGTGTGTACACAAATACACATATACACACATACACATACAGCTATGAAGACTCATCAAAGACATGTCCTTTAGTATGGAGATTCTGACTGTATACTCCCCTTTTTCCTTAATTGCTCATTAATGAGATGGAAATATATTTCATGCGCAAAGTTCGAAAAAGACGCACTCATTGAAAAAGCTATAAATCTAAACATTTGAAAAGGATATAGTAACGGGAGCCTCCCATTCTTGTTCTCTGAAAAATTAATGCGGCGCATGTTATATTTATTACAAGGCCGACTGTCATTCATTTTGCCCGAACTAACAGAAATTAAAAGTGACAGCAACCTCATCAAGAATGAATGCCATTGTATTCTACACGGAGCAGAAAAGACAGGGAAAAAAAAAAAATCAGATAATAAAATACAGGCTTCCACAGTGAATCAGTAACATGGAGAACCAAAGCTCAGAGAAACACTGTGAATGAAGGAATGAGGGCAGAAGAAATCATGAAATACAGAGTAAAATGCAGCTTTATAACTTTTATTTCACTTTTTAATTTTGCTGCAATTGTAAAGTTAAAGTGTGGTTAAGAATCCTGATGAAAAAGCCGCAAAAGAAATCATAATAATTGACAAAATAACAAGAATAAACAAAACAAAATACAAACAGTGACTTGTATGTTGAAATATTTAGCATGGCTAGTTCAGATCTATTTTCAAATGTTTTCCGAGATGTGTATAATTGCTGGCTTCACTCATTAAAAGAGAGGGGTTCTGATCTGAGTATGCTGCAGCTAAATGGTCAGGTTCCCATGTGAGGGAAATAAATGAAATATTAGTTTATTACATATTTAAATCTCTCTCCCCAGGCTGTCTTCCACTCTTTTTTTCCCCTTCCCTGGGTTGGTTTGCATTATAATGTTCACCAAACAGTTTTCCCAACTAATGGCTTGCAACAACGTGGTCCTGCTTTCCCCCTCTGCTTTTGGTTTAGATTTTCATAACAAATTACTGCGGTACGCCGAGGGAAGGGAGAGGGCTCCAACTTCCTGAGGAGGCAAAAGGGAAAAATTCATCTTTAAGTGGTACAAAGTTGAGCATTGCGCTGTGGAACGTTTGCACAGTGTGTGTCCGTTAAACATTGAGTAGACAGTCAACTGCAGATAATAAGTCAACCTTGTCAGGAGGATGACAGCAGCGTTTTGGAAATAGAAAATCCATATTGCATGCAGCTTTTTGGGGTTTTTACCAGGATTCCGGTGCAGTTTCCTCTGATGAACAATGCTTTTATTACTCTTATTTGCATGTTATAGGTCCAAGGTCACGCTTAAAATTCCCGACTGCTTTGTAAGTTCATAATCTAAGTCCTATCCATCAAAATGCTGATGTATCAAAACAAACAGAGGGCTGAGAGCACAGATACTGCATGGGATGGGCCCTCGGAATAATCGTTAAGGGCAGCCCCCTCGCTCTCCCTATCTCAGGTGTGTGATTAAAATCAATTAAATCACTCCTCTAGTGTCAACCGCCCCAAATCTCCTGACAAATGAAACGGTGCTTTAGGAAGACGAGGATGTTCCTGGTCCTGTCGTGGCTCGGCTCATATTCACAAATGAGATTAAGATTGGGCTGCTGAGGGATTTCAAAGGCCTGTTTTCCATAAGAGCATGAAACAGCCTGTGAAGCCCGTGTAGGCTACATTAAGTAGACTTGAAAGTGTCTGGAGCAGAGATCAGCTCCCAGCCCACAGTGAGAGTAACTAGCTGGAAAAAAAGGGGAGATTATTTACCTGCATCTACACTGTAAGACTTTTATGGAAAGGAAGTTGGATCTGTATCACAGAACAGTTCGGGGGGAAAATAATCCGATATTCCATAAATTCTTAAAAGCCCTCAATCTATTTTTGTCTGATGCATCCATTAATGAGTTATTCATCTAATATTAATATGTATTAAATCATGTGTTTTGAGTCAATACAGTTTTCACCACAGCACTGCCTTTGCTGTGTGTCTTCAGACAAATTAAGCCATTTACAGAGCATCAATATGGAATCATTAAATGCCCTTTGTGTATTGTTCTCTATGGTCTATGGACCACCCCTCTTTTCCCCTCTCTCTCTCTCACACACATGCACGCTAGCTTGGCTCGTGCATCAGATGTGAGTCGAGGTTTGAGCCCTCCGCAGGCTTCTTTATGACGACAGTCGGTGAGATCTGCTGATCCCATCTCCAGTGGGCCTCTGTAACCCCCCTTTGTAACATTAGGCAAAAGCGCTAAATCAAAGTGTGGAGTCAGCCCTGTGTGTGTGTTTAACGTCCCCCTGCTCTTGTCACCAATGACCAGGGGCGGGCCGCCACGTGTCCTTGCCCTATCCCCCGGTGTCCTATCACTCCTTTATCTGTCCACAAGGCATGGCCGCTCTCCCAAAGACAACCACACATGCATGCTCAAGAAGGGCCTTTTTTATTCATCTCGACACCCACAGAGAAAATCAGACGTCCCAAATTGTTCCCCTACAGCGATTGTTTTATTCATGGTCGTATTGGAGATTTTTTTTTCCCCGCCTTCCTCACTTAAACGTATCTATAACAACGATCATTATTTACATCAAGCAGGGAGGGCTTTTTTGTATAAAGAAAACTGATGCACTTTAGTTTACAGTACACTAATAAGGTGGAACAAGCTGTACTTTGTATCAGATTAGACAGTATTAGACCCTTTATTAGATCCTAATCAGATTTTATTGCAAGGTGATTAGTGACACATTAATACAGAACTGTACTGTAAACTTAAGTGTATTGTTTCCCATTGTTAGACACTCATTATGTCTTATTAGAGGGTAATTGGGCACACATTGTGACAAGTGAAATCACATATCTGCTACTTTCCCAATTTAAAACAATATGTGAACCAGATCCAGCAAGTAAAGGACAAAATTATAGAGGCAGGGGAAGTTGTGTCTCAAGTAACAGATATGTGATTTCACTTTAATTTACAGTACAGTTCTGTTGTAATGTGTCCTAATTACCTTCTAAATAAATAAAGGCTGATAATGGACTAATAAAGATTCTGATGCTGTCAAATAAAAACATTATTTCTAGATTTTTGTCTGAACTGATACAATGCACAGCTTCTTATGTCTTATTTGTGTGCTGAAAAATGAAGTGTGACCAAGAAAACCCTGGAAACTGTTTATGGTGAATTTCAAAATTTAGCAGGAAACACATACTCACACTTTAAATATGCTGCAGAAATGTTTTCGAAACTGCAGCAAACTTATGTAGGACACTGACCTGTATTTCATTTTGAAGAGCAAAAGAAAAAAAAAACTATACTTTTTTAACTCTGAGGTTCTTGTGGGAAAACAATAACAGACAGTATGTTTATTTGCGATGAAGCTACACAGCACAAAGAAAGAGCAACCACACCAGGGGATTTTCCTGACTCTTGAGAAGGGTACAACCAATATTCCCAAACCCATGCCAGGACTTGTGATTCTGCTGTATACTTTTTTCCTCTCCTTTATGAAGGATGATCAAATCAAGCATGGAAGTGTGTTTCATCAGTCCGTTGGAGGGTAAAGAGAGACTTTCAAAATAATCCCTTAAGTAGATGAGGCTTGCTTTTTATTGTAGGATGCAGCGTATTTCAAGACAGCAGAGGAAATGACAATTATGGTGAGATACTATCTTCATGAATGGCCTTTTTCTGGAGCCGTGCACAATACTGTATCGCATGTCCACACATCTGATCTAACTGTGTTATTATTCAGTCTCTTGACAGGTCATATTTTGTCAAATGAAATGCTGAATTGCTTCATACTCGGCGCGGAAGCTGAAGTGATACATGTAAGTAGAATTAAATTACTCTATAGCATATTACAGCCTCGGTGGGATTGTGGCTGTTCCTCCATTTTTAATAAGTGCTTATTTCCCAGGGGGCCATGTTGGGCACTGTGGGTCAACAGTGTCCAAGAGGGCAAAGCTTGTTCACCACATTCTAGAGCCCTTTAATTGCTTGAGGTTATGTGTGCTATTATCTTCCTTTTTCTCTTTCATTATGGAGGTGCAGAGGTTCGGATTGACCCATCCTCTCAATTTTGAAAGCGCTCGCCACGTTTAGCGCACTTCAATTAAGTGTGCAGAGGAGTGCTGTGATGAGATTTATTTAATTAATTACTCCAGCTCAGTTTTGGCCCATGCATATATTCTTTTTTTAAATCTTTTCCTTGGGTGTCCCGGGTCCGCTCTTATTTATTCTGTTGTGATAATGTTACAACTGTAACAGCAATATTTTCGGTGCTCCCAGGAGTGTTTGGTCTGACTCAAACATAATAACCCACGGCAGTGTCTGTCTGACTCTCAGCCATTCTCATTCCTGCTTGCAGCTGATGCCGTAACCCCGGCCCCTTCCCTGCAGGCTGTGCTGACGGCTGGCTCAGAGCAGCCTCACACACACACATGCACTCACACACACACGCAGAAAAAGACCTGTAGACCCGCATTTGCATGGACACACATTTTCACATGCATACATATGCAAATACACACATGTACACATGCCAGTGTAAGCAGTAACACAAAAACATGCACACGTCAATTGCTTTTATTCCTTGATTCCGCTCATCTGTTTCTAAATTGTTTTAAATGAAAGAAGAGCACTATGCAATGCTGTTGGAGCTTTAAAGGGACAGTTCACCCCAAAATTAAAAGTACATACTTTTCCTCTGGCCTGTAGTGCTATCCATCCACCCAGATTGTTTTGGTGTGAGTTGCTGAGATTTGGAGATATTGGCCATCGATGTCTGCCTTCGCTCAAATATAATGGGACTAATACCTGTTTTCCATGCACATGTTGTGGCTTGGCTTGACTCAGTTTGACTTCGCACATCATCCCGGCACGGCAGCTATTTGCATCTTCATATATCAGGATTACCCACTTGAAGATATGTTTTATAACTGAAGAAGAGCTTAGCTCGAGTCAAGAGGCTCTAAATTGGTGGATAAACAACTTAATTTCCTATATTCTTTGCAATAAAAGTCCCCTGTTATTTTGTTATTTGAACACTTTTATAATGAAGCAGCAAAACAACTTCTGTCTGGCTGAAAGTGAACATGAAACAGTGAAATAAAGTACAAACAGCAAAACAGGAAAGAAACCGAACTTCATAACACAGGGATTCAGTTAGAAGCCACAAAAGTACTGAGAGCTGAACACCCAGATCCTTTAAAAGCATCTTTCTCTCTGCTCTCTTGCAGCCAAAAGCAGATTGGGTGAGCCTTAGCCCTACTCCAGAGAAGCATGGTTTGATTCAGTGTGACCAAAAGTGCCAATAGAAAAGTCCCGTAATTAGCACTTGGCTTGTGGTGGTCAGGGTGCCAAAAACCCCCAAAGAAACACATTTGAAGAACAACTGAAAACTGTTGGTTAATCAAGATAATCTTCCGAAGTATAATCTATGGAGAGCTATTTAGATTATATTCAAGAATAAGCAGACATCTCTATAGCTGATATCTCCAAAACTTGGCAACTCACACTAAAAGATCTAGATGGATAAATGGCACAACAAGTAAGAGAAAAATATTTGTTCTTGATTTTAGGGTGAACTGCTCCTTTAAATGCAGATCAGTGGAAACAACAAAAGTTGATGCAGATTTTCCACCATTGCAAAGTTCAATGGTGGGATTTGTTTTGGTGCCCATTTAACTCCACGGTGTAGCACTTGCGGGCAAACATTGTTCCCATGTAAAGGATTTGAGAGTACAGAGCAGTGGCTTCATAGGGGGATTTGATCACTTTTACCTGTAACGCTGACAAGTCTTCCCTTCAGTTCAAAAGGAGGGAAAGCGGATGACTGATCAATATAAACGCAGGTGTTTGGAGAGAAGCTGTGGATTGATCAGTAATAGTCCCTCAACCCGGAAAAAAAAAAGAACAAATCACAGGAAAGAAAGTGAAAAGTTAAGTAGGACACTGTCAGGGATTCCCTGGGCACGAGTCTTGGAAAAACTGCACAGCACAAATGAAAAAGAACAGAGGAGAGCTGGTTGGGGAATTCAAAAAAGAATAATTAAAAACTCAAATCGGGTTTTTAACTGTGAGAAAGAGAGAGGGAGAGAGAGGGAGCGGAGAGTGGGTTTTTTAAATCCACCAACAAGAATACTCTTGGATGATAACTGCCTCAGCCGTAGGCTATTAAAATATTAACCACCGCTGTCCGAGCTGGGACTTTCCAAGCGGTACTGAGCAGTATCCTCCCCGGATACTGGGCCTGAGAGAAAGGCTCTGCTCCCGTTCGCTGCCCTGTGGGAGGCTCTGGCTTGCATGAGGAAGTGTTTTAATGTTTCTCAGATGCCTGGCTCACTGAGAGAGCTTTGACAAGGCAACTATCCTGGGTGTGATTTAAAGGTGTGCACACAGGGAACCAGGTACTGGAGCTGAGGGCCTGTTAAGCTACCGGGTGCCTTTCTAGAGGAAAAAGGAGCTAACTTTTTTTTTTTTTTTTTAAATTCCCCTGTTGCTGAGCAGAACTTGGTCCCTTAAGTTTGAATCGTTATCATAATATGAAACAAAAGCTATAATGCTGCTGTGACCTGACTTGAAAATACACAGTGAATACATTTAGAGTACATGATCTTGTTGGAAAAGATAGATATGTGAAAGAAAGTGTTGATATCTGAATTATTTTGGCTCAGAACCAGATTTGCATGTGTGCAGAGAGTTTGTTTCCTTGTTATTTAGTTCCATGACTGATATTTCCAATAGTCTCCAATTGCCTGGAGCTTATTACACTCATAATGTATAAGCAGATACTTAGTGAGTGTATATCTAAATCATTTAGTGGGACTTGGTTTTAGGGGAACACATGGCAAAGGAGCGCACTCTTATCTCAAATAGTGCAATTGTAGAGGTTTTATTGACTCTAACAGATAACAGCAATTATTTCTCTGAGTGCGCTTTCTGGTCGCTGCCAAATGTGAGCTGGCAGATTATTAAAAAGACAAGTGGTCTCTTTGATACCGAGACAAAATACAAGGGTGTATTTTTAGCAACTATAAAGGGGTGCCAGCTTTGTTCAGGTGAAATTTTCTGCACAGAAATGTATGTTCATGTGCTGCCTGTAGCGAGAAAGTCATGGATTAAGATACAGTGGTGCGTTGAGGAGCTGTTGAATATTCAGAGTGGCAGGTTCCTTGAATGTTTCATGAGATTACAGAATCATGGCGTGTATCATGGCATTGACTGAAATTGTTAAAGTAGCCTGAAGTTCATCGAAAGGGTGAAGTGTCTAATCTTTTATTCCCCAAACTGTTCAGTAGTGTGTCTCTGTCTTTCCCAGTCAAGTCCTGCCGTCCCGTCTTCGCCTTTTGCGTTTCTGACACCCACCCTCAGCCGGACTCCTCTGCAGCTCGCTTCGTCGCAGCTCTCCCGGCTTCCCCGAATCAATCCCGCTTTGTCTCCTCTGTTGTCCCCTTCTCCCTCTTTTTTCCCAGTAATGTCCCATCTCTCCCTGGAATCAGAACTGGCTGGCAGGCAGATGGGACAGATGAGGATGGCAGGGATTGGCTAATCCCTAATCTGCTGTCTCCTTGCCACTCTGGACCACAGAGGAGAGAGGGAAGCAGGAGAGAGGAGAGGGAGAGGGTGATGGAGCCAGCTAGATGGAGCCAGCTGTCAGATGGAGAGTCTTTCATGGTCCTGCGCACACAACAGCTGCACAGGGCCCGCCTGCACGGCTCTGCATTATTAAGCATCTTTTTAGTTGGTTCCAGATGCAGACCTAGCTGTGTTTACCCAGGCTTTGTGCTTTCCTTGCTCCCCCACCCCACTCTCCCACCTCCACTTCCTACTCCACCGTCCCGTCATCTCCCCGCTTCCTTGTCGATGTGGTCAAAATCATTTGGCTTCTCTCATGTGTCTTTGCTTAAGTGTAATGTAATGTTCAAGCACATGACCTCTGCACCCGGAGGCAGCATTAGCACCTTAATAGTTTAGCCTCATTTCCAGCCAGGAGACAAGAATCATTTAAACATGTGGGGACTTTTTCTGGGGGTAGATGCCTTTTCCTTCCCTTCCGGGAAGAAATTAAAGTTAAAGGGACAGTTCACCCCAAAATCAAAAATACTTATTTTCCCTCTGGCCTGTAGTGATGTTTGTCCACCTAGATTGTCTTGGTCTGAGTTGCCCATTTTGGACATATCAGCCACAGAGCTGTCTGCCTTCTCTTGAATATAATGGGACTAAATGACACTTGGCTTGTGGTGTTCAAAGCCCCCCCAAAACACATTTGAAAAACTCAACAGCAATGTCTCTTTCCGGAAATCATAACCCAGTAACCTGAGATACACAGACCTTTTAGTGAGCAGTGCCCTGTAGGAACTACTTTCTGTCTTTTTCTGCAGTAGGATTTACGGGACCTACTGTCTTTCTACTAGAAACAATGTAGTTCCTACATGAAACTGCTCACAACAAGGTCTGTGGATTATCTTGAGTAACTGGTGATGATTTCTGTACTTTTTGGTGTTTGGGCACCATGGGTCTTGGCATAGGCAAAAGATAAGGGAATACATGGACAAAGCAGTCTGCAGGTCTACCTGTCATTCTTACTCTGTGTATATAGTATTTTAGTCAGTAGGCTTACTTCAAATGACATTTCATTGCAGTTGTACGCTGATAATAAAAACCTATCTTATTTTTTCTTATTCTATCTTATCTAGTCCTATTATACTCAAGAGTAGGCAGACATCTCTACGGCTGATATCTCCAAATCTCTGCAATTCACACCAAAACTATGTAGATGCACTATATATATAACAACACTACAGGCCAGAGGAAAAATATGTATTTTTGATTTTGGGGTGAACTCACCCTTTAAGCTGTGGTATATCTTTGCAGCACTTTGCCAGATGGTTGCAGTGATATCTCCTGACATCAGATGAGAAGAAATCTTTAGCTGTAGAACAGATATGGTAATGGCAGTGAAGTAAAATGTAATTACAACATAATTAAATGGTTTCATTGCTGTAATTACGTACCATTTAATGTGCTGCTGTCATCACGACCGTACGTGTCTGCATATAGAGTGTGCAAACAGTGCAAACTTGTTTAAACACCAGTGCACAAGCAAGCGCACACAAACACACAAACATATGCGCACACTCACACACCGCTTCACACCAACATTCACATATTCACACAGCAACCTTTTGCAAAAGCCAGCTTTGAGAGGGCTAATCTGTGCCTCGGTCCCGTCTCTTGTCAAGTTCAAGAGGGTTAACAAATCTTTACCTCCAGAACAGCCCTCCTCTTCCCCCTTTCATGTCCACATTTGTTCGCTGTATGTCCAAAAATCTACAGAGGCCCGTCCCGACTCAGTTGGGATTGGTTTAGCTGAAGAGCTGGAGGCTTTTCAGTTGCTGGCATCTGTTGTTCCTCTTCCCAGAGCTGCTGGCAGTCAGTTAATGGCCATGCTTGGGACCCAGAGAGAGAGAACAGTGGCTGATTTCCCCATAGCCATCGCACCAATCCCGGCACACCACCAACTGCAGATGAGCCACCAGCAGCTAGAAACATTCAGGCTAATGCTCCGCTTCTCTGAGAGTTTGGGGCAGATGTTCCTCACTTTTCTGTGTTTCGTCACATAACTCAACACTGTCAAGTTTGTCTTTTGATTTCGGCGGTACTCCAGTGTTTAGAGATGTTACATTTCGGATGACCTAATGAAAACAGCCACATGAATGTGTGTGTGTATATATACATTGTATGTATATATATATATATATATATATATATATATATATATATATATATATATATATGTATGTGTATATATATATGTATATATGAATGTGAATAACAATACATTTGCCCATTTCACATAAATTAGACTTAAAAATTAGTGAATCAGAATGAGTATGTGTCTGTTTATGAGTCATTCGAGATCATTAATAGTCTTTTAGAAGGAGTAAATAGTGGATTCTGGCAGGTAGTAAATCAGTCACTGAACTCTGTATTTTGCAGAAGTGGGCTTTTATTTTCAGGATAACAAGCTTAAGTTTACATTGACAGACAAATCACAGGTATAAACAGCAGATGAGCATACAGTGGAGGACTCCATGAGGCTTGTTATTGTCAATTTAAAATGTTGCACTCGTCTTGCACTCCTGAAGAGTTCCTGTGGCCTGCCTGAGCTTCTTTACATCTGGAAAGGAAGTGGTGAGGGGAAGCAGCTCGCTTTAACCATAGATCATATATTAAATAGAAATTCAACCTATTTCATTTACTGTCTACGGCTCCAACTTGCTATTTGGACTGCAATCCCAATTTATGTTTGAACATGCAATTGCTACATATTGCTCATTTAAACCAAATAGAAGCCTCCTGACAGTCAGTTATTTTAGTTTCAAATATTACTCTCAGATCAACAAGTCATTTTTATCCTATGACCAATACATGGTTCATCTCGACTTAGCGCGGATCATGCATCTTATTATTGCAGCCACTCCAGGGCTCACTCCCCGGCATCTGCATAATACTGAAGGAGGTTGCTACAGTTTAATCAGTATCTTGTTACTCTAGAGAGTAAGGCTGGATATGTTATCACTAAGGAGGAAGTTCAAATGAAGCTCGATAAATAAATTAATGCCTTGATGATTAGCTGTCACATAAGCAATTAAAATGACTTCAAATTATTCATTTTCAAACAGGTGCAGCGAAAGAAGGGTGTGATTGTTGTAGTAATTGTCAAAATCGAACAATTTGTTTTGATGAACCTTCCATATGCACCTCTTATGAAAAATTCAAGCGAGCGCGCGTGAAATAATTCAAAGTCATTTAATAATAGAATCCCATACAGCATATGTATCAAGGGTATTTTTGTCTCTTGTTTCAGTCTTGCCTGGGCCTTGCTTTTTTTTTTTTTTTTCTCTTTCTCGCTCACGCTGCTGTTATGAATATTCTGAGCTTTGGAAATCGCCATGACAAAACTGTGTATAAGACCCAATCACATTCTTTTAGCAAATTATTAATTGTGACTGTCATAGTCACAGCATCCTCCTGACAATCTCACAACTGCCTCAGAAAAATACACTTGACAGCTCAGGACCCCAAATCCCACAATGAATTCGTCCTTGACACATCCTTAATGACGATCATCTTGATGATTGTAAATACATTATCATATCAGATCACGTCTGTGTTGCAATCATCACCTCCATTTCCTTTTAATTAAACAGCAAAGCTGACACCACATCTGTCAAAAAGGAAGTGAGACTTTTTGAAATCGGTGTGAACTTCTTCTTTTTTCCTTATTCCTGCTCCACGGCAAACAATAGAGAGGAAAACGGCTTTGAAAATAACAAGCTCTATCAGTGCCTCTCTCCTCCTTGCCCTCTCTGTCTCCCTTCCTTTACCCCTTTCTCTCCCCCCCTCTCTTTCTCTCACTCTCACCCCTTCTCTCCGTCTCTTTTCTCTCCGTCTCTCCCTTTCTCCCACCACTTGAAAGGCAGGGTAATGAGACAGCTAGAGAGCAAAAGGAAGGTGTCCGCGGAGCATCAGTTGTGCATGGAAGAAGTGAAAATTTACTGCAAATGAGACGATGCCAGTAAATTCATTTTTATTCAGATTACTGTCATCATACATTACGGCTTCCCTTGTAAACATTTGGCCTCGGTCTTTGTGATGAGGTGTCATTATTTGCCAGATTACGTTATTAAGCTATTAACACGTCAAGCACGGCGGGCAACAATACAGGGGCACGCTTAAACAAGCTGAAGAGAATGGAGGAGGTGTCACCGGCTTGACATATGAAGGCACTTAATAGCTACTGCTCTGAGGACAGAAGAGAGAAATTAAATAGACAGCTTTCAGCGCAGAATGGAGAGAGCTATTCACAAGTACTCCGAGCTGACTGAACTGTCTTTACAGGGTGATTATTTACCAGGCCAGTAAATAAAATGCTGCAATTTAAGTCTATGGAAAACATATTTCCTCTCACATGTATGTTTATAGCACCTATTTACATGTTATTGGTGTCATTATTAAAAAGAGGCCTGCGTTTGTTTTGAATTTGAGGCCTGAGAAACTAGCTGTTGCGTTTTACAACACTGTAAATGACACAAACACTTTAAAACACTAAATCATTTTTAATTTAAACCACAAAAAAGTTTCATAGTGTTGATTTTGGAGGCACCTGTGGATAAAAGGGGCACACGTCTAAAATAAAATAATGACATAAAAATCTACAGTCACACTTTTTTTTTTTTTTACAGTAAATGAATAAGACATAACAAGTTGTACTTAGTATAGAGTCAGACAAAAACTAAAAATATGTTCCTAATTGGACAGTTGTTATACTGTAATTAGCAACTATACACCTAAAGGTACACTAATAAGATGTGATTGTAACAAATTAGACAAAACCTAGAAATAATGTGTTCTTCATTTGACAGTATTAGGCCTTTTATTAGACCCTTAATCGAGTTTATTAGAGGGTAATTAGGGACACATTACAACTGAACTGTACTGTGAACTAAAGAGTATTATTTCACACTGTGAGACCCTCATTAGACCTTATTAGAGGGTAACACTACATAGAACTGTGCTGTAAACTATAGTGAAATCACACATCTGTTATTTTTCCATTTAAAAACAATCTGTATACCATATCTATCCAGTAAAGACCAAAATTATAGAGGTCTAATAAGTCTAATAAGATCTAGCTATTGAAAATTATTCACTTTAGTTTACAGTAGTTTTGTTGTAATGTGTCCCTAATTACTCTTTAATAAAGTCTGATGAAGGTTTAACAGTATGAAATAATACACTTTGGTTTACAGTACAGTTCTTTTGTAATATGTCCCTAATTACCATTTAATAAGGGTCCAATAAAGGGCCTAATATGCTCTAATAAAGAACATATGATTTCTAATTTTTGTCTAATTTGATATAAAATCTGGCTTTTAAGTCTAATATACTGTAAAATAAAATGTGAGGGTTTTTTTTATCTGATGTCAAGGAGAATATGACCTGATGACAGTCATTAAGAATAACTACACAGAAATAACCAATTTTCTCGCCAATGGTGCTTATGTGGGTCATTTAAAGGCATTAGTATTAAATTCAGATGGTTTCATAACCAGTTAAAAGGCCTTGTAATAGCTTTAATGCAAAAAGAAAAAAGTTTAGAGAACATGAAGATGTTGATTTAGAGTCTGCAGTTTTAAAACTGTCCAACTAACTAAAAAGTTTCCTCTCTTTGTGTGTTGTTGTGTTGAACTTTAATTTTTCATCAAATCTCCTCAAAAAATGTCAGCATTATGAAATAAACAGGGGTCCCAATGGTGACATGAAGAGGCTGTACATGGACAGCCAAGTCAGCGGTTTTGAGTGGATAAATCCATGGTAACCTATTGAAATGGTTCAACCACAGCCAAAATCAGCCACGACAGCCAATGGAGCCAGAGCCCCCCGTTCAGCCAGCGCAGCAGCTTAGCAGTCTTAACAGAGAATCCACCACTTATCATCATCGGCATCCAGCGCCACAACACTCCACCATGAAGAGGCTTGAGTTAAGCCGGTTAAAATAACACGAGACAATACATCAACAACAGCTTCCTCTTCCCTTTTGATGCCTGCTTAATTTGAATGGTACAATGGGCTGAATCCTGTTCTGGTGCTCGACCAGAGGACCACAGAGCTCTGTCCATCTCTCCTTCACATCAGAGACTGCTGGAGGAGCGGGGGGCCCCCTGATACTGTGTGGGGTTGGCTGATAAAGGCCTTATTTCAGGGTCTTCCAGTGAGGGGCTGGATTCTACTCCCCAGCAGGGACGGCATGGACCGCGCCGGTTAAGGCAGATGCTAGAAACTGCAGTTAGAGCGGAAACATGGAGAAGGGGAGGAGGGCGGGGATGGAGAAAGTAACGGAGAAAGTGGGAGAAGAGATTGAGAGAAGAGAGAGAGGTGTTGACTGATAATGGATGCTGCCCAGAGAGTTTACCATGCATATGACACCTTTAAGCTATAAATTGGGGAGTTTAAAAGTTCAATCTTTCCACTTTCCCTTTTGTTTTGGGAGGCTGTAAGCACGGCCTCATGGTATTTGACTTTTCTTCCAGGCGCTGACATATGACGGAGGTCCCATTACCACCAACCCTGTTTGCTATTGAGGCAAACGATACCCATTGACCGGTACGGGCCCTGTGAAGCATTTTACCTTGGGCTCATCCAGGACTTGACATGACCTTTGAACCTGCGGAGCACAGCTGTCAAATGTCTCCCCTGTCATTCCCTTTGGAGACGATTCTTCACAAGACACCGCACACTCTCAGTGACCACGCTCACACACACTCTTTCACTACAGTTGTTGCATTGAACTCACACCTCAAGTAGCAAATTCAAGGTTGCACATTCTGGGAGCGAATATGGAGGAATATTAATAACTTTTTTAATGCTATCCTAAAAATTCCAAGATTAAAATAACTGAACATGCATATGAATATGGATTCACTTTTTCTTAATTCTGCAGAATTTGGTGTAGTAGGGCCTCATGAATATCCTCCATCATCTTATAAACATGTACATGTAGTGGGAGGGGAAGACGGGGATCGGATTATGAAAAGTGGGAGTGAAAGAGTCTAAAATTAGCAGCAGCAAATACAAGTTTCTATTGCAAAAGAGGAGAAAAAGAAACAATTTCTCAAGCATGTCTTGATATGAAATCTAAATTTGCATCATTGTCTTCTGTTTTCTCCAGCCCAGTTTGGAAACAGCCAAGAGTGTATTTATCTGAATCACAGAGAGAGCCATGCTTGTGAATTCACTGTGACAGGAGCACCACCAACTGGTCAAAACATGCCTCCTCACCATTAAATACCTGCCTACTCTCTCCTCTGATGTGCATTGAAAGATTAGTCACATGCATCCAGTTGCAACCTCTACATTTAAACAGTCTTGATTTATTCTTAGTGTGATCTGAAAAACAAGCAAGGTTTTTTTTTTTTTTTTTTTTTTTTTTTTACCTCAAAACCCCCTCGGAGAGGTTGACTTCATGGTATCCATCATCATGCATCTTTAATGACGTCAGGCCAGGAGCATGGGGTAAAATCACAGTAGTGGCCTGAGGCTAAAACCAGCTAAAATGAGGTTCCTCTTACCCCTTCCCACGCAGAGAGAGCGCTGCACACAGGCCGAGAGGGAGGGTACATCGCACCCATCGATCGCTGAGGCGGCTTGGCGGCTGGCGGCCACTCGGTGGGGTTGATGGATACATTTGTGCCGTAAAAACTCAGAGTTGGAACACGGTGGGCCTGAGCCACGAGCTGGGAGACAGAGGTGTGACAAACGATGGATGCCTTGATTTATGGGTCCTCCTGCAAGACTGGGGAAAGGACAATCTCCTCTCACCCAATTTGGTTTAACTGTAAAGGGCCTTCAGAGACCCACCGCACAAAGCCTAAAAAAGTCGAGAAACTTCATTCTATTCAAAACACATGTCAGAAATTGGAGCAGGAGAGTAACACTGTGCTTTTGTCCGCAGTCTAAATTCTGTCACACAAATCTCCACGTTTCCCATCATGTATAATTCTATTAGTCACGGCACATCCACACACTGAAAAAAATACTGTTTTTCACATTATGGAGATGAGAAGTGGACTTGAGCTCAACTCAATTACATACAGTAACCCTCAAACAAATAAGTCAAATATAGCTCAGGGCCAAAATGCATTTTATGTCACAGAGAGCAAAACAAAAGAGCAAGCAATAAAAAGATCTCCCACATTTCACAGCGTACTGTATTTCTAAGCTATTTCCTGTAAAACTCTATGATAGTCTGAGTGTGGCTTGGAAACATCTTTCAGTTGCCGAGCCCCCAGCCTTGACCTCGGGGGTCAAAGTCAGTCAGGCTCTTCCTGTCTGTGGCTTTTCCCAGGATCCCCTGCCTGTCGGCATGTCAGCACCTCTCCTGTCTCCTCACCAACTCAGGATGTTGCTTTTGCCTTCCAAGAGTTTCCTGAAACCGGAGGAAAAAAAAAAACGGATCGGTTTCCATGCAGGGGTCACTTGGTGTGAAAAGAGAAACGTCATTAAATATTGCTGTTTTGTATATTTGACTCAATTTTACAAACTCGCTGCCCTTTGACTCGTGCCTATTTGTGGATGTGAGGATGCGTTGGCCTGTGGGGAGAGAAAAGTGCATAGAGAGAATCGTTTTTACGAAGGGTAAACACCAGACCCACCTTCCTCATTTTCCATCTTTTTTTTTCCAGACAGCAGCTACTCATTCAGTTATTTTACATCTTGTAATATGCATTGCAAATAATTTCATTTGGGATGAGATGCATTTGACATTTAACCATGATTTTGATGAATACCACACTGGAAACCTCAGTTGGACGCAGCTTTTTCACTGCTATGCACTAAGATAATTAAAGTTAGCACTAAAACGGGGTCATGTTCTTAATGGTCTGATTAGAGGGCATGATGGACAATTAAGGGTGACGTTGCTAAAAAAGCGGACTGCTTTTGAGCAGAGGTGACTGGAAATGGGGCACATCATTAAACGGCATGTAGGTGCCTCTCTCCCTCTCTCCTTCTCTTTCTTTCTCCAGGTACTGAGAGGAAGAATGAGGGCTAAATGACAAGGTTGCACCCCCGGCAACAGACGTCCTGATTACTTTTTGTCTCAAGCCTCACAGCAGCCCCAAATAAACCAAAACGCTCCAAACCTATATACTCAATTAACAACCGTGTTTATGATGCAGAAGTTAGCTACACACACCTTTGTCTAAACTTTGATATTAAGTCTGTCATGGATGCTTAAAAATTCTTCTTGGCCCCTGCAGTATACCCGTAACTCTTATTCCCCTGTTGAGCAGCCCAAAGAGTATGTGTGTATAAATGGAAGGCCTGTCTTTTCACATTCATTAAAAGTGAAGTTCCAAAATTAATAATGTAAAAATATGGGTTTTAATTAGTCTTCTATTCTGCCCAATGTACTTAAATTGGATCATCTGGTCCCCGATGCCCTTTCACTTAATAAAGAATTAGCCTGTGATGTTCTGAGCTTGACAGGTAGGATAAAGTGGAGAAAATCACTGCTGTTATATAAAGGATATATCCGTTTGTATGTAATTTGCAGCTTAGTCAATTTGACAGGGGGGAGGTTCCCGGCCATGGATCCCGTGCAGGTTTCCATTTAATGCATTTCTATCATGTTATGGCGTGACCACACCAATGCCTTTCACCGCTCATTTCAGTCATATAATTAGTGACATTAATCCAATTTGATTGGATATCTGCCTCACTTTGGATTGAGCATTACTTTTGAGTAGAATCTGCACCTACATAGACAAGGCTCCTGCTAAGTGTGATCAAGTCCATCCAGTTTATGAGCGCTATTTAAAATGAACATTTCTTTTTTATTTTGCATGCTATATTATACCTTGTAATTTTGACTTGAACCATGAAATTAACTCTGTAATAACCATCATTAAAACATTCAAATAACGCTTATATATACTCTATAAATGATTTTTTTAAGCAAATGCAATTTTTATAAAGATATAAGGTATATTAGAAGATTTTTTTACAGATCCTCTACATGGTATTTATTAACCAATTACAAACTATTATAAACATCAGTTGCATCTTTATAAAGGCAACACACATAATGTTTGTAGATGCACTACACAGTATTTATTAACTGTTTACAATCTATTGTAAACATCAGTTCCAACTTTATAATGGCCACTCAAATAATGTTAATAGAGGCACAACACAGTGCTAATTAATTTACAAAGCATTATTAACATCAGTTGCAACTTTATAATGGCCATCCAAATAATTTTTATAGATGCACTACACAGTATTTATTAACCATTTACAAAGTATAATAAACATCAGTTGCAACTTTACTGTAGCCATCCAGATAATAATAATGTTTATAGACAACACATTCTCACTCCCAGCTCATCAAATATGGCAGGTCAGTGGCCCTACACATTAAACTATAATGCAGCAGGTACTCAGCATTAGTTTTGCAATGTCCAGGTAAACTTTTGAGAAAGATGTACAAAAACGATGCAGACAGTGTTAGCAAAAGATCATCCTTTGGGTTAAAATAAATATGTGTTCATGTATGTGACATAACCTTTGTGAGTTATATGCATAAGTACATGATATATTATAGTCATCAGTTGCAAGTTATAATAACATCCAAATAATCCAAAAATTAACAGTGTTAACTAATTATTTTACATTACACTAACATAAATTATAGCATTACTAATAATTTGTAAGCATAATTAATTAGTGTTTTATTGTTTGTTAGCATTGAAATAACCAGCAACTAAAGTTGAATTGAGTATCAATTAACCAAATTTAATTTATTAAGGATTGTTTTGTGAAGTGATACCTGAAGTCCACTGAGGTTGCAAATGCACACTATATATTGTGCATGTTGTGCTTTTGAAGTTGCACAGACAAAAACAGCTTTCACTCATGATCGTCCAAAGCTCAAAGCTTGTTGTATCTTAGAGGTTAAATAGGGGGGTTTAAAAGGAGGCTTTAGTTGAAAGCATATGGCATCCATGAGTGATCCTTTACATTCAGTGGCCATATACTGGTGTTTGTGTGCGGTTGAGTGGGTGTTGTCGCGTTATTCTCAGGCAACGAGCCCAGACAGCCCTCACCCTCTCCTCTCTCCCTCTCTCTCTCACTCCCTCGCGCGGGACAGGCACAGCTGTCAGATCAAAATCAATCGCATTTTAAAGGACGTGCGAGCTAAATATTTCATTCTTGCCTTGGGAACCAATTAAGTGCTACATATGAAGTCAGAAGGACTGGTTGAGCCGGAGTCGTACTGGTGCGTACCAGCTGCTCCATTGCTTACACCAACCCCCCTTTACCCCATGCAAATGTGTCAGTGTGAACGTTCGAGTTCAATTACCTAGTGATGTTTTAAAAATGCACCAAAGCCAGACTGGCAGTCCGGAATTGGAGGGGATCCACCCCAGGTATGTTGTTTATTTAGTTGTTGTCTGTTGTGCTGGCTGTAACCCATTTGCCCTGATTGCAGATGTAAAGGATCGCAGCGATAGGAGGGACCGGGGCCTTCAAAGTGCCATGTGTCAGAGAACACCTCACACCGGATGGCAGGGACAACTGGCATCTATTCCTCAAACCATGACCCCTGCCTCCATCTCCCATTACACTGCATCGCTATTCACACACACACACAGACACAGAAAGAAAAAGTTATTTTCAAACTTAATCTTTGTGAATGTTTCCTCTGGGTGTCCTCTATATATTTTTTGCTGATTCTGATTTTTGTCCTTTTTATTTGCTCTTTTGTCCACTTCTCCATTTCCTTTGCACTTAAATCAGATTCCCTGGGTATGATAAATCATGGGCTATGTATTCCTTTTGGAGTTGGAACAAGGTATCGCGTTCTTCCAGAGCATCTGCTTTGTCAATCTAAAGGACAAGTAAAAAACATTTTTTTTAGACTTTAAGTGTGTGCTACAACTGAAGAAAGGCAGGGGTGAAACAGATTAGAGAGTGAAAGAAAGAAAAAAAGTCACACTCGGAAGGTTAAAGTGTGTATATGTGAGGGAAGGGGGGGGGGGGGAGGCTGAAGGCGTGTACAGTATGAGCTAGTAGCTTAACTGGAAAAGAGGATATCTGAGGGAGAAAGAGGAAAAAAGTGAGAGAAAAACAAAAACGGAGAGCTGAACAGGGAACGACAGAGAAAGAACCAAAGTGAGAGACGGTGGCAAAAGGAAAACAGTGTGAAAGAGAGAGTGAGAGAAAGGAAAAGTGGGAGAGAAAGAGACAGGGAGGGAGTATGATTGATAACGGTGCTGACAGAACCCCTCTGGCCATGCTCTCTGTGGCAGTTTGGGGAGACAGGGCCTCCCCGCGTGAGACCGAGCTGCCCCTCGCCACTGTCCCAGCACACACTCCACATCTGGTGGGATCGCCCACGCTAGGTCAGGGGTCGCGGCACCATGGGGCTACTTTCGGACTCACATCCCCAGAATGCTTGGAGAAAAACACAAGGCCTGTCGGGTCCGCCGCAATAATCAGCATTTTGAAAGTACAAGCATGAGCCTAATCACTCCTCAGGAATATGTTTGCTTTGCACTGACCTGGGGAAAAGGTAAAAAAAAAAAAGGAGGAAAAACATTGTTTTTTTTTATTTTTTAGCTAAACTGTGATGACATGCAGTATTACAAAAAACAAAACCTCTGCTGAAGGTAAGCAGAGATTAATGTGCTGATGTGCAGTGTGTGTCCTGTGTGTGTGTGTGTTCACATTCAGTTTATGTGTGTGCATTACTGCCCGTGTGCGAGGAGACAACACTGATGAATTAGAGATAAATAATGAAGTAGCTCAGGGACTGATTTGTGATAGCAAGAGGGCCCATCAACAGAGAACACTAATACTTTTGAATGCTATGCCGTTTGATGTTGATCAAGTTCAACTCGGTTGACAGGGCTGAGAAGACTGTGGGGAACGCAGGGACCGTACTAGAGAACCTACTCAGACAGGTGAAAGAGGAGAGGGACAATACCACTCAGACACACTCACGTACACAGCCACTCAAACACACACTTACACACATGCCGAGGAAAGCCTATTACTGTTTAGAGAGTTATTTAAACATTTTACCTTTAAACAAGAAAAGCTTAGCACTCAAATGTTTTTTTGTTGCTCTTTATTTCACGGTACACTAACAAGATATAACAAGCCATACTTTGTATCAAATAAGATAAAAACTGGAAATAATATGTTCTTTATTAGACAGTATTTGACCCTTTATTAGGCCCTTTTTAGACTCTCTTGGAGGGTAATTAGGGACACATTACAACAGAACTGTACTGTAAACTAAAGTGAAATCACATATCTGCTACTTGGTCCCTCATAGTTGTTCTAATTCTAATTCTATGTGTGCCATCACCCATAGACAAAATTTTCCTCTGTAATTTTGGCCTTTGCTCAGTAGATCTGGCTCACATTTTGTTTTTCAATGAGAAAATAGCAGATATGTGATTTCACTTTAGTTTACAGTACAGTTCTGTTGCAGTGTGTCCCTAATTATCCTCTAATAAAGTCTAATAAGAATCTAAAACAATACACATTAGTTTACAGTACAGTTCTGGTGTAATGTCTACATAATTACCCATTAATTAAGTCTAACAAGGGTTGAACAGAGGGAAATAATACGCTTTAGTTTACAAGTCAGTTCTGTTGTAATGTGTGCCATATTACCCTCTAATAAAGTCTAATGAAGGTCTAATAGTGGGAAATAATACATTTTATATTACAGTAGAGTTCTGTTGTAATGTGTCAGTAATTACACTATAATAAAGTCTAATATGCGTCCAGTACAGTACGGTTTGTTACATCTTATTAGAATACTGTAAAATAAAGTGTGACCTGTATTTTATTTTACATTTTAGAACCCACTTTTTGATAATTAACTGGGTTAAATTATTAAGAAACACACATTAAAAGGTTTAAGCGCCCTACCAATTTGTGTCTATAGACATTCATGACATGCCACTGTTCCTCCATTGCTCGGGGCATGGGTCATTTTGAAAGTGTCACCATTTAACCGGGGGGAGGGTTGGGTCTCCATACCTCCAGCATTAGCCCATGTGGGCAGAGTTCGGGTGTGTGGAGAGCGTGGCCTCATTATGAAGGAGATAAAGACCGTTAAGGCTGTTTGGTCTTGGGCCGGCTCCAGCCCCTATGGTGAAACACACCTGCTCCCCTCTTTAAAAAGCCCTGCTCCAGTTTAGCTCTTGGCCACGGACGAGTAATGACCTATCCAGGGGGCCGTAACGCCCGCTTCGTTTAGCCTGTCGTTAAGACCCAGAGTCAGCAGCATACTGCGGCACAGTACCGTGCCAAAACTCAGTACAGGGTGTCCTTGCCAAAGATCTAACATCAAGCCTACTCTGTTAGAATATGGATAACTAACTAGCTAACCACATTAATGAAATGGCAGAATATATTTGGCAGCATTGCTCTCCACTTGAAGAATTTCTTTTAGACATATTGTCAGTTGGGTTTGATACTTTGATAATTCGACTGAATCATCAACATGAATATAAATCAAAAAATAAGCCCTTGTATCTCAGCCAATAGGAGCACACTCAAGAATACAGTATCCACTTAGTAATTAGAGAACATAAAGTTGCAGCTTGACACTGCTTGGTTTCCCATTGTTGTCCCGTCTTTGTTGTTACACACACACACACACACACTCATCCACACTAAGGAAACACACACAAGCACTTACAGACATGCACTTGGTGAAGACACACACACATACACACACATGTGGGCAGGAACGCGCCTGCACGCGACATGCATGTACACAGAGGCACACACATGCATGCACACGCATTCACGCACACAAATGCACTCACACACATATAAAGATTTCCCAGTTTCCCAGTTATGTTTTCATCAAAGCTTTTCTTTGGCACTACAGAGCAGCGTCAGTATGGTAATGTGTTGTGCTGCCTGGAAAGCTGTCAAAAAGCTCCCACCTTGGATGAGAGACCACGGTAATTCAACTGGGCTCCTGTCTTCTGTGTGTTCAGGTCTCCTCATTATTCCGCTTTGCAGGGTAATGGCGTCTTGCACTGTTTTATCTGTCAGCTCACAGCAAACTATAGTTTTTTAGCCCTGTATATTAGATGCTAACATCAAAGGCAGCTGTCTTGACACAGGAGGGAAAGAAAAAAATTGTTGCGTAAAAAAATGGAAACACTCCCGGTAGGCGAAAATTGAATCTCTTTACGTCTGGGGTGATGTGTGTATTGAGAATAGATTTGCTGGTTGGCGTCTATGTGTTTGTTCTCGAGTAAACAGCAAGGCTTGTTTGGGTGTAACTGTCAGGTATATGCGTGTGCCCCGTGTGAAAATGGGTTTGTTCGCAAAGTGGGAGTTAGAAAAAAAACAGCAACACAAATTCACTCTAGCTGTCTGATCAATGGGGATTTAAGTTACCAGTGACAACTGCACAGCAGATGTCAAGAGACATAGACCCCTCGCATACCGCAGCAATGCTAGCCGCATATTCTATCAGCAGGTTTCCTGACTTGTCTCTTTTTACCCAGCTGAACGCCTCTGAGAAGTGATTTGTACATGCACCAGTTAGATCATTTGAGCTCACATTTTTGTTTGGAGTTTTATTCAAGTTTCAAGAAAAGTGTGCTTCCACAACTTAAAGTCTGGCACCATCCTGTTTCTCCACCTGCAATCACCTCTATTTGGGCATACAGGGCTTTTGCCCCCTTGGGTGGTGGCAGATTTGTATACAGTATGTGTGTGTGTGTATAGTGAAGTAAGATCTGTGTTTATAGGAGTAGATGAATGTGTGTGTGTGCGTGTGTGTGTGTGTGTGTGCGTGTTTTGGGGGGGTAGGGTTCTTCAGAAGACGCGGGTAGAGCAAATTAAAACTCACCGCAGGAAATGAGCGCCCTTGGCACTCCTCTTCCCAAGCAGCTGCACACACCCCAACCATCATCTGCCATTTTGACACATCCACGGGGCGTAGCAGGCAGCGACAAGGGGGGAGCGAGGGGTGCCAACGCGACACCCACGGCTGCGAGCATCGCCGGGCCGCAGCCTCCAGCCAAACAGGTGTGTGACATCATGCCGCTGGTTCCTCTTCGGGGGCCCGGGGAGCAGGCTGGGGGACCAGAGCAGAGAGGGGGGTGGAGGAGGAAACAAAGGGAGGTTAGGTCTCTACCTGACAAGCTCATTGATAACGTTTGGGACACGAGCCCTGAAGTCGATGGCAAATTGCCTCTAATGTCTCCCGGAGATCACGGGCCAAAGTCAGGTGCTGGGCGCTAAATGGGCTCATTAGTTATGATTTTTTTCTTTCTTTTTTTGGACTTTGCAAGGAGTTTTGCACACACACACACAAACACACACCCATGTCAGAGATAGTTGAAGCCAGAGGGCTTTTGCAAACTTGGGACGTCATCATAACTCAAGACAGGGTTATAGTTGAGTCCAAGTGTTGAGACCTTTTCCTCTCAGCTCTTGTAGCTCATACCAAACAGGACATTTCTGGTTTGGAGTTGGACTATTTCAACAACTCAGACATGCTGAGTTATCTGGGGAATACACAAGTCAAATCCAAATGATCTGAAATCAATCCCACGCAGACAATGAGCACTGTAATTTTTTCTATCATCAAATCTGTAACCAGAACTAAACTTAACAGAGAGATAACAAATGAAATCAGCACGTACATATTTAGAATTCTCGGCACGTCTCCCACATACACCCCTCTTCACACTTCAGTCGAATCCCCCAGCGACAGATCCTGTAACAGAGGAGAGGGAGGCTGTGAGTAGCCTGGGGGGTTCCTAAAGGCACCCGTCTGGGACCTGCTTCATAATCAGTGGACAGAGAGGATAGTGGTGGTACGGCTTCCCAGAGCCACTCTCTCCCCCTGGCTGCCCGAACTCTGGTAAGCACCCCAGGGCTACCTGTTAAGGTGTTCCCCCCGGTCCAGTCTCTCTTCCTGGGCAAAAAACTCACACACAGTCTGCTGTCTCCAGTCTGCAGTGAACAAGATCTGGCTGCTGATTGGATTAACAGGCACAAGGAGTGTGTTTTTGTTTTGTTTAAGTGCATTTGTATACAAATTAATGTTGATGTACACATGCTTATGCATATGTGGGCACATTATGCATGTGTGAGCACATTATGCATATATGAGTACAACCACATGTATGTCTGCTAATGCATGCACATGTTCAGGGTTCCTACACCCTTTCCAAAGTCAAATTCAAGCACTTTTCAAGAATTTTCAAGGTGAATTTTCAAGCTTTTTGAGCCCCTTACAGCTGTGGTAAATTACATATTTATATACATATATTCATAATGATTATTTCCCTTCTTCATTACCTTAAGTCAGATGTTATTGTACCATACACCAGGTCCCAAACTTTCAAACCCAAAATAGTATTAGATTTTGGCAGGGTCCCCCTTTTTTTAAGGTGTCTAAAAAAACTCCCAAATAAATTTCTTTACCTTATGTACTTTACATAACATACACTATAAATTATGTTTTATAATAATCATGATAATTTCATTTTATTTAGTTGTTTTAAGCATCACTCTTCTTTTTCCTTCCAATTTTCAACCCCCATTTTGAAAATCATCACCATAAACCACCAAAATTATGTTTTGTGATAGCATTCTACAAAAGGGTGACAAATTAAAGGAAAACACAAGAAAGGTTTATGCTTAAAGTTTGTGATTAGAATTGGAAACCTAGCGCCAATATCTGACTTATTTCATTTTATTATGTAAATAGCAAACTATTCAGTAAGGTAGTGATTTATTTATTTATTTATAAAGCAGTGTAATTGCAATTTCAAGCAGTTTCAAGCACTTTATCCAAAACCCAATCCCTTTTCACACCTTGAAAACATAGCATTAAAATTGAAGTGTCAAGTATTTCCAGCTCCCGTAAGAAACCTGATGTTTCTGCACATGTAGAAGTGTTGTGCATCATTTCTTGTGTTACTAAGAGGAGCTATATTATTGTTAGTTGTCAAGGAGACATTGCAAGGGAGCTGGAATTACTCACCCACATGGACATAACTGTATGCCAAGTAACAGCCTGGACAATACAAGTCTCTCTGCAGACCTCTTTGGCCCTTATCAACAATAATGCTTGTTAATAATGTGAAATGCCTCTAATTAGTCTGCAGTGAAATTAACTGCTGTAGCCTAATAGGAAATGATCTTCCTGATAATAAAAAATTTAAAAAGACAGCAGCTCAGAGATAATGGACACTAAAGTTGAAATATGGCTCCTGATGTGTGTCGCTGGCTTGTTGGCTCTTTGGAAAAGTACATGTTGTCTAGGATCTGTTGGTCGTACTTTATTTTAAAGTACACTAATACGACGTAACAAGCCATTCTTTGAATTAAATTAGACAAAAACTAGCATGTTCTTTATTATACAGTATTAGACCCTTTATTAGACCCCGATTAGACTTTATTGAAGGGTAATTAGGGACACATTACAACAGAACTGTACTGCAAACTAAATTGGAATCACGTACCTGCTACATGAGACACATCTTCTTTTTCTAAGTGGAAATTAACATAGTTGAGCTTACAGGATAGTTTACAGGACAGTTCTGTTATAATGTGGCCCTAATTACCCTCTTATAAAGTCTAATAAGGTTGACTAAAGGGACAATTACTGTCTTATAAAGAACATATTATTTCTACTTTTTGTCTAATTTGATATAAAGTACAGCTTGATACTGCTAATTAGAGTACTGTAAAATAAAGTGCGACTGATCTGTTTTATCTGTCTGAGTTTTTATTGTAGTTACTGTAGATATATGTAACATTGGCTGTGTTTCTGTTTCCATAGTCAAGAACAATATTCCCTTGACTGTGCCTCAGGGTATATCTCCTCCTTTCCGCTGTTCTACAGCAGACCTCAACATCACCGCTGCTGTTGTAGATGCAGAAAACACGGTAGTGGTAAGAAACCGAGGAGGCAGGTCTGGGGCTGCAGCCGTGGACTTTCTAATTCAGGCCCTGGCCAAGGGATCTGGGAGACAGAGTAGATTTTTAACAAACACACTGGCCATTTCCAAATCTGCCGTGTGTGCTCAGCCGTCCATGGTTCTCCAAGATATCTGGAGGAGAGGGAGGGTGGGCGGGAGGCTTCGGGGAGGTGGGGTGTACAAGGCGGAGAGAGCCAGGACTGTGCCGTCTCTCCAGTTTGGTTTGGTCCGAGCACAGAGCCAGCTGGCCTCATTAGGACTTGATGGGAGGCGGGCTGGCATGAGACGTGCACATGCATGCACACATCAACAAATGTAGTGTGAAGCGTGGCCTGATGCCCGTGAAAGACCCACACGAAAGTTTTTTTCATTTTTTTCTCTTTTTTTTATGGAGTGCACTGTGGCTTACGGGCAGAGGGAGTGTATGATGTGGGAAAACATGATCATTAGTTTATGTCTCTCTTTAAGGTGCTGTCTTTACCTGGCTCACCTGAGCTACCTCAGTGCGCTTGAGTGCTTGCGTGAAGGGGAAGAGCAATCCATGAACAGGGGCAATGAGGGTTGGGGTTGGATGGAGTGGAGTGGGTATAAAGAGACGAGAGGATATGATTCATGGTAGGGTGGGTTCATCACGAGAGACGGCCGCTGACCTACAGTCTGAGGGCCGTTGGACCGGAACCAAGGCCTTGTTCCGACAGAGCGAGTGTAGCGTGAGCTGTGACGGATGGCGCCGGTCTGTTTGAGAGCCCCTGAGCAGGTGTGTGTCTCGCTCACATCTGCAGGCAAGCACAGTGAACCGAGACCAAATGGCAGACGCACGGGGCCCATCGGGTACCTGTGCACTGAGACACACTAATGATTATGGATGCAGGCCTATTAACGGTCACATCTGTAAGGGAGAACAACAACCAGCGCGCTGGGAATGAGTCAGCAGTTTTAACTCCCCTCTGGAACACAGACATGCTGGTGTCAATGTTGGGATGAAAACTCAAGTCAAAATGCTGCCTTTCGCTCAGCGCAGGTCCAGGTATGGACCTCGGCTCTGCTCAGGCTCCATCGGAAATGATGAGGCCTCCCTTAGAGAAGACTTCAGGAAGTTTACTTGTTGAACTTGAAAACTGACACACACTTGTTCTGGATTTCAGGACAGAAACTGAAGGACATTCGTTGTGGAAGAAAAAAAAAAAAAGAACTTGCTGTTACAGCTCACCACTAAATTATCTAATGAATTCATCAGCTTAAAAACAGCGTTAAATATTCATTCTAAGAGTATAGGTAATAAATTAAATATTACTCATTGACTCATTATTTAAAAATGCATAATATGATTTGCATAGTTTTATCCTGATAGGAAATAATAATGGGTAGTTGTCTTGTAGCGTCTTTCATGACGGATGAAGCTTGCGTCTTTTTGTTCCCTCATCATCCCTCTCTCCTACTTGCTTCTCATTAAAGTTTTAACGGAGGCTGTTTTAATTGTCAATCCTTTGACAGGTTGATAAAAGCAACTTGACAATTAAGTTCATTGGCTCTGCTATGCATATTAATTAGGTCTTATTTGGGTTTCTATTGTTATTGGAAGGAGCACTCATGGTGTAGCAAAATGTCATCCATTAACTTCCCTCTTCTCAGAACTTAATGTAATTAAGCTTGCTATTGTATGACTACGAGAGGAGACTCAAGAGAGGGGAACTTTTAGTATTCATTGTATAAATGAGTAATGCCATTCCTGTGACACGGCAACAACGCTATTTCTCCAAAAATCAGCCATTCACAACTTTATTATCTGTAACAAGTGCTGCCAGCTCCTGTTTGGTTAACAGACAAAGGGAGCTTGCTTTCATGTCATTTTGTGTGTATTCACGTGTGTGTACTGTAAGTGTGTGCGTGTTTGTTTGTGTGCATGTGTGTGCGTGTGTGTACGTGTGAAGGGAGGCAGCACGTGTCAGAGGGGAAAACGAAGCAGGACATAAAGGGTGCAGAGAGGCTCAGCATTGGGAGGGAGGGGAAAGAAAAACGAAGGAGTGGTGGGGTTGGAGGTGGGGTGTGTGTGTGTGTATGTGTGTGTGGGGGGGGTGTTCGAGCAGATTACCCAGTGCACCTTGCTCAACTCTGCAGGCCCACACACTCACATCAAAGTGGTACCCCCTATCTGCCCGAGGCTTAGTCGGCCCCTGTCCACCCCCCATGTCACTCCATACATCCTCCTATTCATGTTGAATAATTGACAGTTCTGTTTTACATGCTCAGCATTTGCCAGGACATGGAAGTGTGACTCCAAACAGGGCATGACTCTGAGAGGTGCTGTGCGTTGGGTTGACTTCATTATTGTGCCCTGCTAATGCTCCGCATGCACCCTGAGCTGAATACCATCAAGCACAATCCGTGGAGGAATCGTCTGTGGAAACAGAGAGGTGGCTGCGGTAATAAAGATGCATTTTTTGCTGCGGTTTTATCGAGACTTAATTGTCCACATAGCTTAAAGAGTTCCCCTTCCCACATGTGAGTTGACAGCAGGTTTCATTTTCTAGTCAGGTTTATGAAGGGAGCAACAACTCCCTTCATTACAATGAGACTGTTTCAGCTCCTTCTTTGAAGATACTATGTACTGTCTGGTGTGCACTTACATTTTGAATCTGCTGAACTTGTTGGATGTCACTCAAGACCGCCAGAATGGCCGTGCATAGCAAAGGACAATGGCTGCCATGGGTATGTGAAGGGGGCTTGAGTGTTTGTGCCAGGGCGATCTCTGAAGTCAAATAAGCCATTATCAGTCTGTCAAGCCAGGTCTCATTTGAGGTCTCTTAATAACAGTTAGGCAGTTTGGTGAAGTCTCTATCAATGCCCCGGTAATAGCTTTTTACAACTACTGTAGAGAAATTAGACAAAGAACTGAAGTGATAAAGTCAGGTTGCAACAGGGTGGTGAGTTTCTCTAGTTATAATCCTCTCTTGTATAGGCACTGAAAGAAGAACAATACACTGTAAAAGTAAACTATTCGTTTTAAGTTAAAAAAGTTAGTGTACAGGCGGCCTTGAATTTGAAAAGGCAAGCTGAGGTAATTTGTAATGATTCAAAACAAATAAACTTTTCTGGTTAAATAAACACAATACTAATTCAGTTGTACTTGAGAAAACATGTTCAATAAGCTTAAAATATTAAGCTGAACCAACAACTTTTCAGTCAGATCAACGAACCTTACGCTATAAATACAGGAATTTACAGGAATTTGGTGGAATCAACTAATCTTATTTCATTAACTTAACATAAATATATAAGTTTTATTTATTCGAGTCAATTAATTTTAAAACTTCTAGCATTATATTTTCAGAACACAAGCGAACCATGATGAACTTTAGTATTGGATTAGAAAATTTAAAGTTCATAAATCATAGTAAATGCCATAAATGTTTGTTAGTGTGACTAAAAAGTTTTGGCTTAACTTACTACTTAAGCTTATTGAACATATTTTCTTTTGTACAACTGAACTAATATCAAGTTTATTTGATAAGAAAAGTTTATTTGTTTTGAGTCATTACAAAGTTTCCTCAACTTGTCCTTTCAAATTCAGTCAACTTAGAATTTTAAGTCAGTCTAGACACTAACATTTTCAAGTTAAAACAAGTTGTTTACTTTTACATTGTACAAAGAAATTAGATTTTTTTTCCTCAGTACTTTAAAATATAAAAAAAATCTCTCAAACAGCACATGCTGGGAAGACTGCTAATATGCTGATCATGTTTCTGTGGAAACTAATGAGTTGATCGAGCTCTGCAGTACATTCTTTCAACACATCATTTCAAGTCATGTTTATAAGTTCTGAAGTTTTCTGAAAAATAATATTCTACATATTTTAAGTTCACTTAACTTGAATAAATAAAACTTGTATATTTACATTGAGTTAATAACAAATGATGAGTTAATTCCAGCAAATTCCTGTATGATTTTTTCAGTGTATCAAAGTATGTCTGGTGTGCTGTCTTTGCATCACATTGGTTTGTATGGAAATTGCAGCTTTACTGTAGTGGGGTATTACAGTATGGCATAGTCCTTAAAGGAAGGGAGGGAAAGGCCTGGCTGTTCATTTGATAGTTTACCTTGACCCCTGAAGTGTGTCGCTCGCACCCTGAGGGCTTGGGCTGGCAAAACCTTTCTCAGTCCCCCTTGGGAATGATAATCTCAACGTGGGCGTTTACTACGGACACCAGACACAACACCATTAGCCACAGCTCCGCTGCTGCTCATTAGGACCCCCGATCGATATAGGCGGCCACAGAAATCGCCAGTGCTGCGGAACCAGCTATCACTCTTCAGAGTTATTATCGTAAACAGCACTGGCCAAGATTTAGGGCAGCACCCTACTTTTGCTGTTTCTGTTGGAAATAGAGGGTTGGGAGGGCAATAACTGACTGACTGAGGCCCTTCTAAGGACATTATATTGTATCACTTGCTCTGAAACTTTTCGCTGTGTGGAGTCATTGCCTTGCAATAAAATTAGAAGCAGTCAGGAAGCATTACTGTGTACGCTGCTCTGTTCTCTCTGGGGTTTGGTATTATGACATGGTCGGAGCAGAAAAACACTGACACAGAGGAAGTTCACTCATTACTGCAAAGACATTTGAGCTCTGATGTCTCCCTTATTGAGTGTCAAAAACAAATGAGTAGGTTTAAGCACAGCTAGAAAATTTGCTGAGTTTGCAAAGCAGCTCTGCAGACAACATATAGAAAAAAATGTAGAAATCCATAGGGTTAAAATGGGAGCAACTAAATGCACAATGACCACACTGTTTTTCAAATGTTCCAGCGTGCCGTGGGACCCCTGTTTGATATCACCGTGACAAGATAATTTAATTATTTTCCAATTCTTCCCTCCAAAACATGAGGTGTGGAGACATTAGTCACAGGAAATTGTAGATGAAAAGACAAAAAAAGGATAGCCCATTGGTTTCTGGCAGAGGAGAGAATAATATTGAGGCAAAATTGTGAAAATAAGAAAAAGGGGAGATGTATTGATTTTTGGTGGAGCCAGGGAAAGAAAAGAGAGGGAATAAAGAAGTGCTCTTTGGCCGATGTGTCCAAATGATGTCTCAGGGGAGGTTCTTAATGGTAGGGGGAGGGGTGGAGGGGGGTTAAGGGGGTGAGGTGGGGGTGACGGGGGCAGGTGCCTACCCTGACTAAGGCATGGAACTGCCCTTAGGCTAGGGCTAATGGTATTGGCTGAGCTTACTTTAAGCAGCTCTTTCCTAATGGCCAACTATGAGTGTGCCACAGGATAGACAGGTATTGATTGGTTCAAATGCTCTTGAGTTGACAAGAACTGAAAGTCCCTCAAGCATATACAATCTCGCAGCAAATTATGTCACACGGAAAGGTGATTAAAAACAGAAGCTCGGGGCAGGCGCACTCATTAAAAGTGTATATGATATTTTCTCTTGTTGTCCTTGTATCGCGCTCTCTCTTCTTCTTTGTGTTTACTCCTTTTTCTGCCAAAGCCTTTTGTCTCTCTGGCGTTTGTTTGTTTTTTTTTCAGTTTTCTTGAGTGAGAAATGTCTTTTTATACAATATGAAATTCTACCAGCAACCAGCATTGACGGTTGAACCTCCATTGCATCAGTCAAAGTGGTGCACATACACTGTAGTTATGCACTTCATCATTGTCATTTGAATAGAGTCAAATGGTCTGACATTTTTTTTGTAAATGAACACAGGTGTGATGGTTATATTCTCTTTTTAAAGAGGTGCAGCATGCGGGTATAGTATACAGAGAACAATGCCATATATTTGCTTTGTTGTCATGCCCCCCTTCCTCATACACACATACAAAAAATGCTGTGTACAAGATTTTCTCTTATTCACAAGGGGCGCTTTCTAGACTGCTTGAGGCATCTGCTTTGATTGCATAATTCCCAAGAGACGAACAACACAAAACAAAAATACTGACTGAATTCAGACTTATAATATACCGAACAAATAACATACCAGCTCCACTCTTCAAAACCATAGTTCTCTAAAGAAAAGGAATTGGAGAGTAAATTCAAAGTTGAAAGCTTAGCTCTTTCGCAGTGAACGCAGGGATGAGGGTGAAAGATGAAACAAACTTTTTCCTGGCTGAAAATGTGCAGCATTACCAAAACAAATAGGCCATAGCACGCGCATTTACGTATACTTTAACTTAAGTGGCACATATAAGAGACACTACGAACAATTTTTTAAAGCTGTAAACACTGTAGATATTTCAGGAATGACTGGTGAAGAAATGTTTTATTATGCAGGGGGTAATACAACAGGTCCCACACGTCATCTGGTGCTTTGCCAAGTGTAGCATGACAGTTTCAAGCAAAGTTAACAGTGTTGAACAAATGAAAGTTAAATGAAATGACGGGTCCTTTTTCCTCAGGAAAAACAACAAAAAAAGAGAAAGATTTTCTGCATCCAAATGATACGGCTGCACTCAAAGCTCACAGTTTTCTTCTCTTTCGATTAAATGCTCTTTCTCTGGCTGTTTGTGTTTTACAGTGGAGTGTGCTACATCGCTACTTTCTTCTCTACAGGGGCCCCTGGGCTCCCCAAGCAATAGGAGTAAATTAGAGTGCACCTGTTCCAGCTCCAAGATAAGCCATCTCCAGAGGATTTCCTCTGAGTAAAATGAAGTGAGTGAAGAATAAACAGAATATCACAGCATTACTCCGCCAAGGTGAAGTTGCTGCTGCTCTGGGGACACGGTTCGTTTTGCACAACACCCAGCAAAATATCCTCTATAAACCTCTGGATGTAAGACTGTAGGAATGGTCTCTGCTCACAGCGGAGAGAATAGGCGCTGCACTTTTGTGTTCCAACCACGGCAGCGAGTCTGCCGCTCGACTGTATCTACTCACAACCTTGACTTGAAATGTTCTTATTTGTGGTCTGGGTTTTGTGGTTTGTTTCCAGCATGTTTTGACTCTGTGTCAACACATCTGCGATAGTCAAACATCAAACCACATACTTCCCCTTTTTCCATTCCTGTACCGCTGCCAAATATTTCTGAAAGTATCTAATTAAGTCAACTAAGAAAATTGTCAGTGCATCTCTCCCCTCTTCCCATCAGCTTAGCCACATGAGTAACTCCTTGTATGTTTCTTAGAGGAAATAAAAGATGTAACCCCAGTGTGATGCCCAAAGACCACTGACCGTAGATGTCTAGAATGCAAAATTCACTCAGTTGGTTTACACATAAAAGGCACGGATAATTAGAGGAAAAATGTAATTCATCATACGTTTGATAATCAGTCTGATTTGGTCTCCTATCTGCACCAGGGTATTCAAATAACCCCCCTACTATTAGCACCCCACTCTCCCTCACACCAGTAGTCTGTTTTACCCTCTCTTTGTTCCCCTACAACACATTATCATTATTGTAGCTAATTGCATGGTTTGCCTTGAAGTTGTGCTGGAGACTCGTGATCTGGGGTTGAAACGTGGACAGGGATCCAGTCTTCTCCACAGCTTGCTTTACACTGCTAATTGCCGTTACCACAGGATAAGGCATGCTCCTCGCTGTGGCCAGCCGGACGAGGCAGGAACAGTCATGGGGCGGGCCGGGTGGGGGGATACTATCACACAAGGGTGGTAAGACGTGGGAGGGAGAGCCAAGGGTGGCATAACTGAAGTGGGATGGGTAGACCAGATTGGGGAGGGAAAGGATAGCGGTCGGGGGTAAGCGGGGGGGATGGAACCGGCGTTAGATGTGGGTCAGCGGGAGTGGAGTACCCTAAAGATTACAGTTGGTTAATGCGACCCCTCTCTGACAGGATCTGAGCCCTTACTCCCAACAGAGGTGGACCTTGGCATTTTGGGAACCCAGCTATTAGTGAGGCTAATAAAGCCCGGGCAGAAAGTTTTGAACCTTCAGTAGTCCAGAGACATTGTCCTGCCACAGGTCCAAAGGCTGGACCTTAGTTAATATAGTCCTAAATGACTGAAGAGAGTCTTTAAATGCTTATTAATAAGACAGCAGAGCTGTGATGAGGCGTAGAAGACATCTATAGGCACCAATTTTCATTTTACAGTCCCTCCTAATAATGGTGTTTTTACGAGCCTATCGTTTTTATTATCTTTGTTTATTAAAGAAGCGTAATGCGAGAGATGAGTTCATCTAACTCTGAAAAATCTGAGATTTGCGCGAGCTCTGATAGTTTCTTAATTCAGGTGGGAGCGTTAGTTTTACACCACAGTATCAACTTCCAACTTCAAAATGAGTCACAGCTCCCGACGGGGTTTTAGAAAAAGGAAGTGGAATCACAGACATAACTAGTGACAAAGCCTCCATCACCTCATATAAGATCTCATTCCATCTGTGAGAACTTTGGGGTCTACCCTAGAAAAATAATAAATATCCTTCCTCTCATGGCTGGTGCGCGTTTTGTTCAAAAGGTGGTTTCAAGACCAAACAAAGGAAATGGTGTCATTAATGATATATATTATGAACTAGGCCCTCTTAGAACAGTTTCTCTACAAATGCATGGATGAGGGGTTGATCTCTTTCCTAACAAAGGATCTCTAAAATATGAAGTGAAAAGCTACCCAAGATGAAGCTGGTAAAGAAACAGGCGAGGAAGAGCCTATTTCCACAACACAAACAGATTTCCTGGCCTTTAGCAGTCTCTTACTGGGATACTTTGAGACATATCCATCAAAACACAGCTGTATTCATTCATATTTCATACCTCCTCCTTCTCCCAGTGCTTTAACACTGTTCTTTGATCAAAGGAGAGAAGTCGGATCACAACAGGAAGGTTCCCTGCCAGCCAAGAAGGAGAAGGAAGGCCAATCCGCTACTGTACTGTACATGCTACCGTATAGATTACTGCACTTCAACTTCAGTCACAAAAAAAGAAGAATAAAATGAGAATAAAATAAATTAATGCCTTGCAAATGCAAAACTAAGAGCACTTGAGAAATTCATGAGTTTTTCACAGATGAAATGCTTTTATATGAATTTCCACATTATAGGGCAAGCTTGGTTTCAGGCCATGCACGGCTCGGCTGCAAAACCGTACAAAATACTTTTTGTTATAAACACAAAGTCCATCAGTCAGCGTGCAGAAAAATTAACCGTTTCCGCAGAGTTGGAGATGATTGATTGAAGTCTTTGTTAGATTTAGAGGAATAACAGTTTCTGCAACTTAAGTGATGGAATTGCTGAGAGGACCGGCAGCCAGCAGCAGCGGCGTTCAGAACGCACAGCTCAAGAGTGTCACCATGTGGAGACACGTGGATATAACAGAAGAGCAACTGAGCAGCACTGAGTGTTTTACCTGAGAACGCAGCTCAATAAGAGCGGTCATGTTTTCATTTCTTCCTTAGTTTTTTTAAGGATGTTTTTTCCAATTAAATCTCATGTCAACTGCTTTACATTAAGCCCTCAGCCTCTCTCTTCACCTCACCTCCACTATATCAATTCCAAGACACAGCACTTCCAAAGACCCTTTTCAGTCAGTAAGGCTCTGGGAGAAAAAAGTGTTTGAAGACCTCCCTGACATTTAGACTCTCTCTGAAGATGACTTTGCCTTCTACTATAGCCTGCGGGAACATAATAAGACCCACACTAAACTTCAATTGATATGCAGTGCCAGATTCCTCTAGGGGAAATTATCATTCTGTTCATAATAAGAGCCACAACAAGCACCTGGAAAATGACTTTATTATACACTCCGCTTCAATAAAAGTTTCCTATGACCCATCGGAAACACACACACACGGCGCACGGAGCATAATCGTGATGAAATGAAAACTATATTATGCATATGATAGAATGCTTATTTGATGGTAGGCTGTGCGAGGAGGCGCATCTGCTCGGCTCTGCTTGATTGGCAGGTGTGTTAATGCAGCGCTGTAGCCTTGGATGGAGGTGCTCTGAGACCCCTCTTTCCTGAAGTCATTATCCAAATATGTTCTGTTTTTCAAACAAATGAATGGCACAAAAATCAAAGTATCAAAAATGTATTGCCCTTCATAATGGAATTCCCTCTGAGCAAGGACATGTAACAATGGGCCATTCTCAGCTTCCTGTGCTTTCCCTCTCTATATGCCAATGGACGTGACCTCCACAGCTTTAACAATGGGGCATCCAGCAGCATAAGCACTTGGCTTCTCGCCACAGCCACTACGTGCACTAAGGTTGCTTTCATCTTTGTTGTTATATTTAAGGATGACATCCTAGCCTGTCGGCCTCTACTATTGTCTTCACCGTGATTATTTTCTACCGTTGTTTAGCCCCAGTTGTGGCTCTTTGATGAAAAGGTCGCCACTCAATTGGAAAACAGTCATTAAAATGCGGTGGGTACTATTCACCAGTGTGCATGGGGGAACCAACTCAACTGAGCTGGTTAATCAAAAGTTAATTATATAATTTTCATGCAGATGAGGGAAACATTCAAATGAATCCCAACTCTACAATCATTACAAAAAATAAATAAAGAAATAATTCTAAAATGCTATAAAATGTTCAGGGACCGGGAGGCTGTAAACAATATGAAGTTTAATTTGAGGTAAACAAAGTGAATATCCACCAGGGGGTCTGGGAAGGAGAAAGTGAGGTTAAATCAAATTTGGAAACATAGATACCAGCAGGTTTTGTTGTCCTGATATACGTGCAATTAGGCAGGTCCTTGATGAGGACACTGGGAGGGAGAAAGTTGGCTTTCACAGCAAACGCTTTGGGATTATTTAAAGGGAATTTACGTGATTTTATGCTTTATCTGTAAACATTAATTATTCTCGCACAAGTATACCAAATTGAATTAAAACCATATTTTAGGAAATGTTATAAAAGCATAATTATCTTTTATGAGGATGTTGCAAACTTATTGAAAACTCCATAAAGAGAAGTATAAATCAATTCAAGGAAGTCTCACAGAAAATGCCCTGGACAACGTTTTCTCCTGTAACTTTGTCAAAGAACGTGAAGCAGAATATCGCACACTTTACAAAAAAAATCCTCAAGTCTTTCCTCATCAAAGGAAATGATTGTGTTATGCAAATTACAAGCATGAATATTAAACCAACGATGTGAAGTATCACAAATGAGCGAGCATTGTTCTGGAAGTGCAATGGAATGTGGTTTAATTTCTCTTTAATTCTATGTGCTTTTATAATGTTCACCTTTTCCCAGTTGTGCCAGCGGGTTTGGGTTCATTGGTGTGCATTACAACCGCGCTCTAACAATGCAGGGCCTCCACGGTGTCAGCACAGTTCATGAATCCTAGCCCCTTATGCACCAGGCGATTAGTATGGTGCTCTGTCTGTGGGGCTTTGCCAGAAAATGAGTTCTCTTTAAAACATATGCCCCCTGCTGATTCCTTTCCTTTCCTGATATGAAATTCCAATTTTTTTAATGAACACCAATTTCCTGTACGGAGAGCGGGGGTAAAAAAAAAAAAAAAAAAAGAAAAAGTTTTACACTTTTTTTCTGTTTTGGATGGCTGCAGTTATCCTAAATGAGCGTAAAGCTGTTGTGGACATCACAGAACATACTGAGATGGGTGTCTAATCAACATGCAGGTACGAACACAGAAATCAGCTGGTGTAATTTTCCACATCACACATGCACATGACCGGTGTGGCAGAAAATGGAATTACCAAAACTGTAACAAATTCAATTAAGTCATTGATTTCTAATAAATTGGCTTAATCACCAGCTGTTGTCATGCTAAGATTGTTGTGTCACAAGTTTGTCATGCTTGTCGGTCGTGGCTCCTTTACAAAGACAATTTAATCTATTTAATGGCTTTAAAACGCTATTTTATACTGAAATAGCATAATTTCAATTCTAATGATCAGATCACTGTAAAAAAAAAAACTCCAAGGCAACTGTCTTCACTAGATTTTTGAGTTTTGAATCAAACTTGACAAACTTTCTTCTTCAGATAAACTTGATATTTTGAGTTTGAGAACCCCAAACAAATTTATTTTTCATTTGTTCACAGTGTGAAAAAAAACTGTGAGCCTGATTTGTCATAATTTGCTTGTTTCTAAAACTCAAAGATTCAAGTTTATCTAAAGAAGAAAAAGCAAAATATCTCAACAAAGACTATTATTTGGTAGAACCTCTCAAAACGTAGGAGTTTGATTTAGGCTCTAATCTCTTGAAATAAATTGCTTTGAAAATTTGAGTTTTCCCAACTTTTTCATTTTTACAGTGCACAAGTTGAGAGGACACTTCTGATCAAACAAAAGATTTAATCATTTCATCAGATTTCAAAAACTTTATTACAATTTGAAATGGATTTAAATGTCACAGACATACATATATAACTGACATCTGTGATGATTTGTTGAAGTCCGTATCCTGCACTCGAGCAATCCATCACTGGTGTGGAAGTTGATGCAAATACAGTCTGTCTTTCTCCTCTTCATTTTTGTAGCTCTTCAATTATTAGGGAACCTTTTCTTTCGGTCAAAATGACTGGAATCATCATTAATCTGAATTGATTGAAATAAAATCTCAGTTGATTTCCCATTTGAATATTTAATCTAAGAAACAGTTAAATTTCCATCAATATATATGACACCAAACAAGTCTGAGCACATTAGCATTACATCCACAAACATTCCAAAAGATAAAAATTAAACATTCACATATTCAATCATGCAAAAAGAGAAAAATAAAAACAGTCTTTGAGCAGTTTGTATATTGTCATTGCTGCTTTGGAGCACAGTAGCACACAGTGGGGTAGTGTACATTAATATTGTACAATTGAAGTAGACATTGGTGATAAATTATGTATAATAAGCACTTACTACATTGTATGGTATAAGTCTCTCTTGGGTTTGGGCACTCGCCTCCTCAGGAAGAGACACCACTCCTCCTGTACCCATCATCTAAGCACAATCAAACAGAGATTTTAGAAGATGAAACCAAACCAAACCCAACATACAGGATTGTAAAAAAAAAAAAAGAAAAGAAAAAGGAGCCAGAGTTATGTTTAACTGACCGGTATTTCTGTTACATTTTGCTTTACATTCCATAAAGACACCCCATTTCCTGAAACTGTAGAAAACCACTCACCCTGATGGTTGCTTCCAGCTCTCCCACACTTCTCTTTCCACCTGGTAGCCATCCATAGGACCAGTGCTGGGACAGGGTGACCTGCACCAGCAACGCCAACAACAACACCTGCACCATCACTCTGCTGCTGCTCGCTTCCATTAGGGCTGCAGAGGAAGCCAAATTTGTAATAAAAACAATAATGTCACTGCACCCTCCTCTCTCACAGCTCCACGGCTCACAGACCGGGGCACATAAAGCACTGCCCGGCATTAGTAAACAGCATTTTAGACAGTAATTAATAAGATGAGTAATTCTAACTTAATGAACATTGAGCAAACTTCATTGAGGACTGACTCACCTCTGTATTTGCCTTGTTAGCATGTGGTGCATTAACCAGAGGAGGATTTTATAGGTTGCTGTCAGGATTATAATCCCCTCTCCGCAGGTGTGACACATTTACTGACTAATGGGACACAAAATACTACTAATGGAGCTGGCTAAGTGCTCCAATATGCTGACATCACCGCGAGAGTTCAAACGGCATTAAATATATATCAAAAACGCCTTTGTGTTTGTATTGAATGCATCTGTGTGGAGGCAGTGGACAAAAAGACAACATTAAGATGAAATCTGACATTTCTCTCCATCTATAATTTATTGGAATCAGCTTTTAGCAAACAAATAGAAGATCAAATCCATACAGATTCAAAAGGCAGAAACATCATTGAAACAAGATGCTTGTGCATTTATGTTACATCAGCTGCAAGGCTCCGCTGTCATTATACCCCTGTCTTCTTCTTTTAGCATGACAGCACATTAAAATGCAGTAAACCTTAGTGATGATTAATGACCACAACAGGAATCTATGTACACTAAATAAACAAAATGATCTGCGTGTCATCTCATGTATAAACCCATCTTATGACTTCATAATAATGGGAGTACAAACATGGTAGAAAGTTCTTTACCCAAACGTGAGACTTCCAAGCTTACTGTTCTACAAAGAAGTAAGCAGAAGCCTTGCAAAAATATACGCTTTTGTGTTCGCAGCAATGTTGGGGTTTCCTTGTTTAAATATGAAACTAAGACTAACTATCAAAGTCAAAATATGTCAAAATGCCTGTTCATGCATATTTCATATTCTGGCTGAGCACTGGTTGTTGATATCAGTGCTTTTCACTGTCCCAGACATTTTTCATCTCAGTTCCTGGAGACGAACAAGGTTCAAACACACTGCTTATCAACTCTTTTTCATTAAACCACACATTTCTGCAGGGTTTTAATTCTCAGTTTCTTTACACACGTATTTTAAAGCTACTACAAGGAGTTTTTTACTGGTTATTAAATAGTCTCAATTTAATGCTGATATCTCTATATGACCCACAGAAGCAAACAAGACAATTCTGTGAGAAGATCAGCTACTTATATATTATTCGTAATGTCTGCCATCTTGAATGCCATGAAACAAATGTGTTAACATTTTCCCAACCACAATTTCAGTGTCATATGTTAGCCAGTTAAAAAGAATCGAAGGAAGAGATTTTTCTTAAGATAATTTTATTTTTGACCTTATATTTTGCGGTTATTGTGGAAGACATACTACTGCTTTTGTCCACAAGGGCCTCCAAAATTAATAAAACCTTAAAGCTCCTTGTAGTAGCTTTAGCTAAAATTACAGCACATTAGCTATCCTTAAAATATTCTGATAAGTGTTTGTACAAAAAAAAGAACTGGTGATCCATACAGGAGGCCACCATTCCAAAACAATACACTTTTAAAAATGTGTCTATTACAGAATATTATATTAAATTAAACATAAACATCTGGCTTATCAGTATTAAAATTGCGTCACTTGGTGACAAGTTTTCATGATTAGAATCATCTCTCTAATCAGTATGGCACTGCTTTATGCACATAAGTTTAAGTTGGCTTGTTAATGTGTATAAAAATGTTTTTTTTTTTTTTTAGCAGGATGTCATGCTTGGCTGCAAAACATTTGTAAGAATGATACTTTTGGATTCACATATTAATACATTATTTTCTGCCTTTTCCAATGTGGGCTAATTGCATCTTGCAGCGTCAGGCGCCAATCTACTAAGTAATATTGCCACAGGCAACAGAAGAAAGTTGGTGAAGTTGAGTAAAATTGCAACAGGCAGCAGCTGTTAAGTTATTCACAGACAGAAGTGAGGTAATTTGCAGCGTCTCGCAGAATGAAATGTATCTGGAGTTTTGTTTTTGTTTGAGCTGAAAGTAGATCATAAATATTATTCACACATGTCAGACAGGACATAATTTTAGCAAAAGCATTAATCATTTTACCCTACTTAACAAGCACACGATTTATTCTCCTCATAGCAATCAAACATGTTGAGTGGGCGGCGTAAAATACAAGATGACTGTAAACCAAAGGCATTGTGGTCAGTAACAAAATAAAGCAGAAATGAATGCAAAAAGAGAATGCATGTATTCAACAACACATTAGTGATGCATTTCAGGTAGTGAGCAATACATACTACTGTATATCTATATATATACATTATTTATACAGGTAAAGTTGGAATATTCCCTCTCAAACACTTGATTGGTTCTTACATGTTGCACTTAAACAACATAAAAATTATTTATTTATTTTTTTTACATATTCAAGAACTCAACCAACCCATAAAGTAAACCACTATAATTTCTATATTTTACATCAGGATACTTGAAGACAAAGCATTCCTGAAAGAGACAGACTCTCCTGGAGCACAGATGTTTTCAGTTATATTACAGTATGTTACAACATTAAGTTCTGTAATCAAGTGCAAAATGTAAAAAGAGCTCGCTTTAGAAAATAACATTCAGAAAAAAAATGCATAAGTTAATTTGCCAGAGAAGTATAGGGAGCAGGATCTGACAGGTATTATTTAAAATTGGCGTAGTCTGAGAAGATGTCGACAAAATCCTGAACCACCCTGTAGCAGAAGTCGTATTGCTCCTGGAGGGAAAAGCGAAAGGAAAAGTATTAGGGTGCATATACACGCAGAAATGGGTCCAAACAACACAAACGTGAACAAGCTGACAGATTCTGCACTGCAGGTTTGATATTATCTTGTTTCTTCCACCTACCACAGTCTGAACCATGTGTGGTCTCTGCATGCGTAAACTCTTGACAGTCTGAAAAACATCCAGGAGGCCCTCAGCTTTCACCCTCTCCAGAATGTTACTGAGGGCGATGAAGGTACCAGTCCGACCCGCACCGGCACTGAAACACGAAGGACAACCACATTACAGCCGGGCTAATAATTTACAATAACAATATTGTTGTGATATCCATACACTGTTAAACAGACAAACAAAACCAAAAAAGTTCAATTTCATGTTGAAAGAATGTATTTTTTTTAAAATGTATCTGATATATTGTTGAGTAAACTCATTAAAGTGAAAGTGAATAATGTTGAATCATTTTATATTTTCAGTTGCAACCGTTCAATTTTCAACCACCCAAATACTGACAAATCAGGTTCACAGCTCACTGAGAACAACTTCTGAAATACATTTTTTTGGGTGTTTCTGAAACTCAAAGATTTAAGTTTATCTAAATAAGAAAATTAAATTATCTCAACATAGGATTATAGGTTTGTTTAGTTTATTTCAAAACTTAAGAGTTCAAAACGGAAAAATCTAGTGAATGCAGTTTTCTGCATTTTCTCTTTTTTACAGTGCATTTTAAAATGTCTTTCCAGCTGCTAAGATAGTCATTAAGTTGAGCTGAGCTTACAAACACATTTATAGATGTTAAATATAAAATATATAAGATATTTTCACAAACTCCTGGCTCAGTGGTGGCTGCACCCTCCCTCGTCCGGTTTAAACAGGTTGCATGACATCAACAATCTGTTATTTATAGCCTAATCAGTGCAATAGAAAACAAACCAGTAATACTTATACATATTTTACAAAAATGAAGGACATTTTTAAAATAACTAAAATCAGGAATTATAATCTCCTAAATGATTTGATCAGAATATTTTCATGGATTCACATGCTGTTCATATTATCTATTAATATAATTTTTCATTTTCGAGACAAAACATGACAGGATTAATCAGTGTGAGTAATCTTTAAAAAGTTAAAATTTTCAGATTTCAGTTTAAGAAGTGATTCTTGGCTTTGGGAGAAATTAATCAACATTTCCCACCTTTTTCTGACATTTCGTGGAACAAACAACTAATTGATTTATCGGAAAATATTCAACAGATTAACTGGCAATAAAAATAATCATTAGCTGCAGCCCTATTCAGATCTGTCCTGAATTTTTCAGGACATCTGGTCTCCTGAACTGCAATTGTGGCTCAAAAGTAGAACAGGAAAGTGTTCAATTCTCACCACATCTTTATTTCTTAACAATAACGCTGCAATGAAACTCCTGTTATCTTAGCCGCACATCCTTTTTCCATTTAAATGAGAAAGTTTGCAAGAGAAAAGGTGACCTTTGTGTAATAGTGCTAATAATCATCCTCACTTAAAGAGAGGCTAATCCAAACGCTAACACTAATCAGTTTGGAAGCTCAGTGTTTGACTGAGTCAATGTTTACAATGATGGTGGGATGGAGAGAGAAAGACGGAGTGCGAGAGTGATGTGCGATTCGGAAGAGAAGTGTAGAGAGACGTTGGGGATTGCAACGGGTTAGCCCCATTTCCCAGGGGCAGAGAAAAAGCTTTAAAAAGCCCTTCTTAGACAAGTGGTGATGAAGGAATAGAAGAGAGTGATGACACCATTTCCTGTCGTTAGCTCATCTTATCAGATTAATCATAGTGGGAGTCAGAGGAGATTTCACTTTGAGAGGTTTTAATTGACTGTGAATCAGTGGATTGGATCAATCCCACAGGGGCATGCTGCTTTAGAATCACTTCACCTGAAGCTAGGTTCTGATCAAAGCTTTCACAGCTAAGTCTTTATAAGGGATCACATAAGTGGTTTAGGCACAGAACACCAGGTCTACTGAGGCAAAATGTAGAATTTATTGTAACAGACGTAAGAAAAATGTATCCGTAAAATTGAAATTTCTTCAAATATCACTCAGAGATTCGGGCGGTCAGGTAATAAAAGCACAGAGGAAATGAAAAGGGCCGTATTAAAAGCATGAGTGGACGGAAACATTATGAGATATACTGTGTATGATTTTCTCAAGATGCACTTCATGCTGCAGGATTGTCAAACCGAAATTCCTCACCTGCAGTGCACAATTATGGGACGGTTTCCAGACTGCTGCTGCTGCCTCTGCACAGCGGCAATAATGTCAATCATTCCTCTTCCCTCAGCTGGTATTCCGATCTCAGGCCATCCGTGGAAGTGGAAGTGTCGGACGTGTTGTGACTGCTTTTCCTGGAGAGATGGAGAGCTTATTCTGTCATTTTCATGCGGGTAAAAAATGGTAGATATAATGAAATTTCCAGCTTAATCTGTGAAGCCAGCGTTACAAAACAGGGAGGCAAATGCATTCATTATAAAATCTCTATTTCACTGCTTTTAAATGTTATAATAATAAAACATCACGCACTGGTCTGTAGGTGAGCACCATGTCTTTGAGAGTGAAGGTTTCACACAGCGTATCTCCAGTCAGCTCCACAGTATAATCTCCAAATGTTACACTGCCCTCTGATGGCCAATACTGGAAACACTTCTCCTGTTTGGAAAAATCAGATGGAAATGCAATTGAGCTCCATTTTACTGATTTATGTCCTATATTTGTCTTTATATATTTAGTGTGCGCCACAAAAGCAATATAAAATTATTAAATACACACTCAGGCTGTTGGGATAAAAAATAAGCCAATGACATAACGGAATAAAGAGATAATAAAAAAATTCCTCTCTGCAGCCTGTACTTTTGCAAGAAGCGCCGTACTGTACCTGCTCCCTCTCTTTGAGTTCGGTGAGCATAACGATTGAATGGCACCTCCACTCCCACACCATCCTCCAGAAGTCCTCCACTGTGTGAGACAGGGGGCCCTGGGTTGCGATAAAATAGTCCTTCTGCCTGTAGCCCTGGAGGGCAGATCAGCCCGGTAAACAAGACTTGAGAGTGCAGCAAACATAATATTTTGCATTGTTTGTAAAGGAAACAATGAGCTTTATATAAACTTCTATGGGAAATCCATACAGGAGGTCATGAGGGAGTGCTTACATCAATAAAGGAGGCATTGATGTAGTCGGTGAACTCCTGTCCTCTTTTCACTGAGAGTATTACTCGGTTGAAATCATCTGCAAAAGAAAAAAGGGAAATGAAACTTTCCACAAGTGATTCCTAATAAAATAAAAGTTTGAAGAGGCTGATGGAAAAAGAAACAGCTAAGTCAAACTTTAGCTGTGTTATTAAGGCCAAACACGCCAGAGCCTATATCAGTTTTCACTGTGAAAAAGTTGTACCCAGGCTCCCACTCTGCTCCCAACTTTAAGTTAAGATACAAGCCCCATTTAAATGTCATTGATCACACAGACATGAACTGATTATCCAGATATCTGTGTATCTATAAAATCAGCAGCAGTGTGATACTTTGATGTTACTCGGATGTGATGTATTATGAAGCTGTTCGGAGTATCAGAGCAGTCCTTACACGGAATGATCTGAAGCACGCGGTTCTTCTTCATGTTGGCAGGCAGGTTCCCAGTTCTCATGTTCTCCTTCATTATGCGAACGTTGGTCAGCTTCTGATGGGAGAAAACACGAGTGGGTTGACAGGATCAAAAGGTTTGTTATCATCAGTACAGGCGCAGTACAATGCTAATAAACATGTTGATTTATGAAGACAGTGATGTTGAGACGGACAATATTAAAGGAGATCTGAGCGTTCAGAAATGAGAACTACAGTTCAAAAAGTGAGTTGGTGCCACAGACAGTATATTAAATTAGTCCCTCGTGGAAGCTGTGCAGCAATTAACCCAAATTCAAGCCACAACTTTTCCACAAATTTGACCAATCGCTGTCACATCATAACTTGATCTTTGTCATTGTTATTGTTATTTATTAATGCTCTCTTAGAATTTTGTGCTTGCTGTTTTGATTGAGTTTGAGCTCCAAAAAGATTTAACTTCTTTGTGAAATTCTGAGGCTGTTTGGTAAGGTTACTTAGAGTGTCTTTGATTTTGGATGAATTCTAAAAATGAATGAATAAATAAATAGATAATGTGCAAAACGTTGCAACATGCACTCAGTTTTTTAGAAACGCTCCTGTGAAATCAGGCATTTTTGGCCCCAACAATCCCAAAAAAGCCTGTGAAATCCTGCATGTACTGTTAAATGCACAATCTATGGTTGAAGCACGTTGTTTCCTCTGCCCCCTCCTCCCCACGTTTGATGCTCAGACAAAAGCCTTTCAAAACATAAGCCCACTGCTCCAAAAATACACACTCTGGAGCTGGAGTTCAGAGACTGCCTGCCTTGCTGCCTGTCAGACTCCATCAACATATTGCTTAATCTAACTGTTAAAAACATCTACTCTTTCCTAGTGATTCCTTAGGACTCATAAACAGACACTAACTAATTTGGCAAATATTCTGCTTTAATTTTAACTCTAATAAACATGAAACAAAATAACTAAAAAAAGGGTTCTGGCCCGGAATAGAAATTTAAAAGGAGAACATGCTTGCTGTAGCAGAATTTCAACTTCCTTATTCTCTGATGATATATCATGGTCATTTTATGATTTATAGCAGTAAGTATATTATAGATTTCTCCTTTAAAATTAAAATGCAACAAGTAAAAACACAGAAGTTGGACAAAAACATTTCTTATTAGCAGAGAAGCAGATAAGAAGAAGAAGAGGCTGCAGGGAATAATTCTGTTCAGCATGTAGGGAACTGTGCGGGACTGTCTGCAGCAAAAATGAGAAATTTTCTGCACGCCACAGTAAATTCTGTGCGGCAGATGGTGGTGTCTTATAAAGTTTTAGTTGATTCAAAGCATTGTTATTTATGTTACTGCTGCCAGGAGTGGCACCCTGGGCAAGTTTTCCATGAAAATATAGCGATGCAGGGCACAGGGTGATGGGGACGATTCATTACTGACTGAAATGTTTAAGAGTGAGCGTCTTTGTTCTTACCCTGAACTCCTCCTCCAGGCCCAGCCTGTCGTGGGGAGCCCTGGTGTTGTGAAGCCTCTGCAGATGGCCCTCCAGAGAGCACACATCCAGCTCTGTGTCTCCATACAGATAGTACTCCAACAGAGCCTGGTAGATGAAGGAGTACTGCATCTGAGAAAGAGATAGAGAAAGGAGTGAAGATGTAGAAGTAGTTGCTTTAGTTTGCCAAACTATCTCCTTCTATTTTGGCATCACAGACGGGGTTGTTTTTTCCGCGTCCTCGGCTTGTTTATACCATGACTACAGCGAGTGAGTCGAGCTGTCAGTCCAAGGTACAACAGGTCGGAGAGGGTCAACACTTACATCTGTCTGGATGAGTTGACAGCGCTGTTCTCGTATTCTGCTCACAAAGCCAAAGACATCCACCCTCTGTTCCATGTGCATCATGTCGATCATGCTGTCAATGACAATGAATGTCCCAGTCCTCCCCACCCCGGCACTGCAAGAAGAAGGCACAAGGTCTTTTCTTCAACAAACAGCCAAATCTAGCAATGAAAGCTATGAGTTGCTTTTAGCTATCCAAATTAACTGAAAAAAAAGGAAACTAAAAAGAGTGGCAAGTCTGTGCACATATTACAAGGTGTCAAAAGTGGCTATCCAAAACAAAGTTAACTAAAATCATTTTACTGTGTTCCCACACACAGTCTGTTCATTTTGGGGTGATGAATTTAACATTTTGATACCTAGGAAACCATTTTTCAGAATAATTTACAAAATAGAAAATTCATTCTTGTTCCAGTATCTTTCAGTTGAAGACAGCCTATAAAATTATCGGCTCTAAAAAACAACTTAACATGTTTATCATTAAACGATCATTATGCAGATTCTGTGATGAGGAGGAAGAGGAGCAGATGCATTCGTTCTTCTATTATCCGTATGTCACAAATTTCTGGACCAACATTCAAAACTGGCTGATGACATTTCACATGCATTTTAAATTTACACCTTTAAAGAAGAAATCTGCAACATGTTTACTGTAGTAAATTATAAAATTACCATGATATGTCAGCAGAGATTAAGGAAACGTGTCTTAGTGTCTATTTATGTGTCATAAGGAATCAGGCAGGCAGTAAGTAACTCTCTATTTGGACGGCAGTACACATTTTTGCATCCACAATTGTTACATATCGCTCCTTTATGCTGGAGGTTCAAGAGAAAAAAACTGTCCCCAGATGATATTTAAAGCAAGAATTACATTTCCTAAAAAAAAAAAAAAAAACATACATTGTGATGCCAGTTTCTTTTGGAAATAAATAAGTGCTACAAACCATTACTCTGTATCAAGGCTGCACAAATACTAGACTAGAGGAGCACAGCTGAAGAGCATCATAGTTGTTTCTTTCACATTACAGAATAAGGGACACGGTATAATGATATACGTGTATTGCCATACTATCCCTGTGTTCCTAACATAGACGTCAGTTGTGGACAGCCCCAAGCATGTGTAAAAGTGCTTCACCTCTGAAGCCCAAACACACTCCTAATAGATTTACAAGGGTCATTTCAGCAGACGGCACCTCAGGGAGCACAGAGCTGGGATTCCACAGCGGGGTGTTGAAGCCTCTTCAATGGGCCCCATTCAAGAACAACAGTCCCTCTCCCCGAGCACCTGTTGCAGCAGTTGCTACAACTGGCTGCAGATTTCTTTAGTGGGGCTTTACGCTGATCGACCAGACAAAAATATGCACATACCATCTTTCACTTTATTAAATAGAACGTAATCAATTAAACAGGTTTACTATAACATTATGCAATTATAAAGAACCTTTAACCTCTTTCTCCATGAAAACCAGGAAATCTTTGAGCCTCTGATTGTTAAAATTTACAGTTTTTCCACTTACCATATTTTAGATTTGCAAAACAATATATTTCTTATTTGAAAAGTGTTTTTGCCTTCCTAAGAATGAACTGAATCAATTCTGACTCGTAGATCTTCTGGCTTCCTATAAATATATATATATATAGCACATTTTACCTGCAGTGCACAACAATGGGTCCAGCATAGGATGGGTTGACAGCCTTGACCTTCTTGAGGAATTTCAGCATGCCGATGGGAGAGAATGGCACCCCGAAGTCTGGCCAGCTGGTGAAGTGGAGCTGGGTGACCAGCCGGGGAGCTCGGGGACCATCGCTGCCCTGCTGTGAAGCCCAGACACACAAAGTTTAGACGTGTGCATGAATAATGTTCACTATGCAAACACAAATCAGTCAACCAACTCGCCGTCTGTCCTTAATATGAACACAGTCAACTAAAACAGTCAACTTTTCTCTTGCAGGAAAAGTAACCCCAAAATTAACTGAACAATTTGTATTTTTTTTTGCAACAGAATATAATGATTAAACGTGTGTACTGGCTTTGCTTTGCCTCGCTCTCATGTCCCGTGAATGCTCTCTCAAGAGGACATAATTTCATTCTCTTGAACACTCGGTCGCTCTGTGTTCAGAGAGCTGAATGTAAAAGCAGTCAGCTTGTAGTGCAGCGCTACAGCGCAGTCACAGTTTTCACAGAGTCAGGGAGGATATCTGCACAGCTCTGGCTTCAAATGGAGAGGGAACAAAGTGAATTTTGCAATCTGAAGTGTTCGCAGTACACTGAGAGAGAACTCGGCACTCAAAAACACAGGAAAAGAAATACAGATACTGTAAAGATGGGCACATTTGTACAGTATTTACAGTATATTAAATACACCTACAGGTTGATAATCTTATGCCGTGTTTATTACATATATCCTTAATATCCTTTAATGTGTTTCCACTTATTTATTTGATTTTGTATCATCTTACAGTTTACTATAATGTTTCAATTTCCCCATGGGGAACATTTCTTTTTTAAACTCTCATCTCTGTGCAGCTTTGTTTCTTGTTAAATTTTTAATAAGAATCTCGCTATTATGATAATAGATTTTTATGGCAATTAAGAACTATATTAAGGACTATATTGAAAAAGTACACAATTATTTGCAGAATGTGTGTGACTAAATAAAAGCAACATTTATCTTAATCTTAGGTCCTTTTTTGGATAAATGTTGTCCTTGTTCCTACTATGCAGTATTTTAATTTAATTATAATGAATGTCCTGCGAGGTGAAGTCAAGCTCTCTGTTGTGTTTAAAAATGAAAAATGCCTCATAATCAGCTTAAAGAATGCATCTCCTTATTATATTATGAATATTCAGACATATTTTACTTACATATTGAACGCAAAATTTTCGAATGGTGTAATCAACCAGTACAGTGAAGTCCTCCATTGCCACCCTGACATTCCCGTACATCCAGCAGCCTTTTTCTGGCCAATACTGAAAACATTTGTCCTGGTGAGAGAATCAACAATAAAGAGGTTATTCTTCTTGTACTAGAAGACAAATTGTAAAAAAAACACACAGTATAATAATTGTAAGTTACACATCAAATTGTTGTAAAGCAGCATCTATTGTGTATATCAGATGTGTAGGTATAGAAACGTGTATCTGACGTGTGTATTTCACAATCCAATTCGACGGCAATCAAGGGGACTTTGTGCGAGTCAGTCAGTCAATAAGATCTTCACCGTGACGTTTCAACTCATTAACTAGATTCTCAGACTAATTATCATGAAGCCTCTCAGGATCTTATCAACAATTATTCCGTCATTGATCCCCAATGCCTCTATTCTGCCCTATCAAACCTGCTGTTGAGCTCTCAATTGATCATCCCTTTGAGGCTAAATTTAATGCGATGCTAAGTAATCTGCTGGGTGACACTTTGTATAGATTCTCAGTTGGGAAAGGGGTCAAATAAATTATGCCCATGACTTTGGGTCATGAGAATACAAAAGGGTTTCACTGGTGGTGCATTGGTGGCATATAGATTACATGGATTTGCTTTTTTAATGCACCGTACTTGATTGCATTAGGAGAACGCAGTGCAGAGGGAGAATACTTTTCGACAAACCTCCTTCCTTTCTTTCAGATTTGTCAGCATTACTATAGTTGCGGTTTTCTGCTCCCAAATCATCCGCCAGAAGTCGGCCACTGTCTCAAGCTTTGGGCCTGAAGCAGAATCAAGAAGAGTATTTAAAATCTGGCACAAATGGTCATAAACTCAAATACCTGCATGTGCAAAAGTACTTAAAGGAACAGTTCAAAATCCAATCCAAAATCAAAAATGCATATTTTTGCTCTGGTCTGTACTGCTATTGTTTTTGTCTGAGTTGCAGAGTTTTGGAGATACTGAGTTGAGATATTGAGTTAAATGCCGCATATCTCTTCCAGGTATTAAAAAATAAAAATAATGTTTATGTTTAACACACTGGTATTGGATCAGTGAAAAAATGGTATGGGAACATCTCTAATTTGAGGTGAGTGCCATCTATATTTAAGAGACAGCAGACGTCTCTATGGCCAGTGTCTCCAAAATGCAGTAACTCAAACCAAAAGTATCTCAATGGATAAACAGCACAACAGATAAGAGAAAAACATTAATTTTTGATTTCCGGGTGAACTGTTGCTTTAAATACTAAACCAAGCTAAAATGTACATTTACCTTGAGCTGCAATGAATTTGCTCTTCTCTTTAAACCCCTGCGTGAAAAAAACACATTATTAATGATAATCATCGGCCCAGTCATGTGCATTAAATCTGATTTGTAATTAAAACACTCACATCTATATAAGATGCATTTATGTAGTCTGAACACAGATGTCCATCAAGATGACTTAACACCACTCTTGAATGATCGTCTGTGGAAGAAAGAAGAAAAAAAGGCCAACAGCCTGCATCACCTTTCCTTATGATTTAGTGATCAATAAAACTGTGAGTCTAAAGGTTACATTAATATTGCGTGCTACAGACTATAGATCCTCACTCACATGGTAAAATGTTGGGGTATCTGTTTTTCTCTCTGTTGTGCTCTCTGCTCGCCTCCTCAAAGGACCCGTGGTGGTAGTAACACGGCAGCGACTATAAAGACAGAACCCAATCCTCATGAGATAAAAAATAAAGGCACGGGTACACAGCCTACCAACGTTTTATTACTGTCTTCTATGCTCGGTCTGTGCTTGCAGGACAAAGATCTTACCGCACAGTCCACACAACACAAAAACTCCTGCTTACATTGAACTCTTCTCTGAAGAGCTTGCCATCGTCTGCCGAGCGTATCCGGTACTCCTCCTCCAGCGAGTCCAGAGGGATGGGGAAGTACCTTTTGGACGGTGAGGGAGATCTGGGGAGGAGGACCACTGTCTGCTCTCCTGTGTTTAAAGGAATATACGGCGGTCAGACTGTTAACGTTTCCCAGTAGAGAATATTACAAGCTCTCATAGCACCTGCAAAAACAAGCCTGTTGGCCATTAAGATTTCCTACTTTTGCGGCTACATGACAGAAATGATTTCTTGAGTCGTAAACATGCTGCTGTTGCTGCTGCTGCACGGAACCGTCTTAACTCAGAATTTGGCCTTTCCCTTTATTTATTTATTTTTGACTAGAAGTGAAAGTTTATATGGCTCCCTACGTGCAAGGAAAGCTAAGTGCCTCCTGAAACCTTTTCCAGCTAGCTTGGACTTCAGATCGTGAAACCTTCCCAGTCTATAAAGAACATAAATCTGCAATTAAAATAAAAAAGAAATAAAAAGTAAAAGGCTGAATTATATTTTCATGCACTGGCAGTTATATTGAGTGCAGCACAACAGTACCTTGTTCCTCCATGAAGCCATTTGGAATCTTTTTGTCCACTGAGGTAACCAGAGCCTTCCTGTGGTTTTTGAACCTAAAAGGATGACAAAGAGAGAAGCAGAGAAGATAAATTGCAGGTATCTGTGACCCTGATCTCTAGAACAGAGCTGTTAAGCACATAAGGTAGGCAAACAACAAATATCAAAACCAATATCAACCATCTGAGAGAGGCAAAGCCGTTCCTCCTCATGCCGTCGTCCGCTGGTCAGTGAATGAGTGTCTGTGGCCTGACCTGACCTGGCTGTTGTTGTTTGCTGTCTTACTTGAGGTGCAGCTGTTTACCCATAAGCCACTGCTCACCGTCTGTTTCCAAACCACCCCCACAACGACGCCCTGACCCGACACACTCGCTCCCATGCTCACACACACACGCTAAAACCGAGAGAGAGAGAGAGAAAGGAGAGATTCGCTCAAAGACACACAAACAGAGTGAGCTGTGAATGTGTGTGCAGCTTGTTCACCTCAGACAGTAGATGGTCAGCAGGACGACGATGATGAGGAGCAGCGATATGACCAGCGTTGAGGGCAGCACATGAGCACCCTGATGGGTGGGGTTTTCTGAACAGAACAGACAGATAGATTAAATAAGAGTTAAACAAATTGATATTCAATATTTAAAAGAATAGTTTGACATTTTGGGAAATACATATAATAAAATATGTGCTTTCTTGCCATCTGTCCATTAAGTATGAAGCTCCAGCCAGCAGCCGGTGAGCTTAGTTTGGCAGACAGACTGGAAAAGGAGGAAACAGTTAGCCTGGCTCTCTCCAAAAGTTAAAAAATCCGCCTACCAGCATCTCCAAAGCTCATTATTTAACACATTATATCTAGTGTGCTTTATCTTCACAAAAAACAAGATACAGCGTGTTAATTAGTGTGCTTGTAAGCAGATTTTTTTTACATTTGGACAGAGCCAGACTAGCTGTTTCCTCAAATTCTTAACTTTATACTAAACTAGACTAAAGTAACCATCTTCTGGCTGTGGCTTCACATATAAAAAGGATTTGCTGCTTTACTTTGTCATTTATGACAATAAATGAATCATCTTTGGGTTTTGTACTGTTGGTTGGTCAAAACAAGCTATGTGAAGATGTTACTTTGGACTACTTTTTTTTAATCAATCATTAAAAAGGACCAGGGAGGCAACATGTAAACAAGGATCCATGTTGAAGTTTAGTGAATTAATGGTCAGGACAATAGCATCAACAAAGTCTTAATCTTGAAAATAATTGTTAGGTTCAACCCTAAGGATATGACAGTGGTGCCAATCATTTTTTCTAATTCTTTGCAAGAAAAAATACGTGTATTTTCCAAAATGTTGATCTGTTCCTTTAAACCAAGACTATGTAACTTTTGCTGAGTGATAATACTTGATAACAGTAAATGGTAAAATGAGGGAAAGAATCATTAACTCAGTTAAATGACACAGTAACAGTTGCATTGCAATAACTGTCAAAAGCTAACATTAGCTGACATTGGCTATTTTACCATAAGATTCTACCAAACATTATGGTAAAATGCCTCTTTTCTGCAGGCAGAGAAGAGGCAGTATTAATGTATTAAAGTCAGTAATGGTGTGATTTAATGCTAATAAATTCATCTTTTCATCCACAGAAAAAAAATGTTATTTCATTTTTTGAAAGTTGCATAGTGTCAATTTAATATCTGATCCTTGTCATATGCAGTATAATTGCTCTTCAGTCATTGCAACAATTACCTGCAGTTTGGTTCTCATGAGATGAATTATTCACAGCAATAGAGATCCCAATCAGAAACAACACCATTGTCTCTGTGAATAAAGAAAAAAAACAAAACAGTCACTTAAAACAGAACAGATTAAACCTTGAAATTCCCCACAAACTCCACCAGAAGGCGCCAAATCAATATGAAATGCCTCTGCAGCCTGACGAAGCCTACAGAGGGCAGAGAGGAGAGCCCAGCTTTGATGAGGCTTGAGAGTGATGCCTGTCTCTCTGCCGAGCAGTTAAAGTCCTTATGGGAAATCTGCTCGCAGTCTCGTCCTGTCAGGCGGACTTGAAAGAGCAGCAGCATATCAAATAACCTGATATCCAGACATCAAATGAAAGGGGAGGCTTTAACCCACAGGTGACAGTAACCATATCCCCTGTGGACTCTGCAGATTTGACAGTAGAGTTGAGCTCAGTGTAGTATTTGTTAGAAGCCATCTCATTTTGCTGCGTGGTCTTTGATGTGTGTGCAGCACTGTGCAGCCTGCAAGAAGACAATGGGATACGCACACTATTTCTCAATGTAGGAGCTGTTTTTAAAAGAGCAATTGCTCTTCATAAAATTAGTACTGCAGTCCAAATAGGCAGTCAGAGCCATAGGCAGTACATTAAATAAGTTGAAATCTTGTTTAATATACTGTCTATATTTGTTTAACCCTGGCCCCTCCTTTCCAGACTCAAGGAAGCTCAGGCAGGCTACATGAACACTGCAGGAGTGCAAGACAAGTGCAACATTGTCATTTGACCATAACTGTCCTACACTGTAAGCCTGCCAGACTATTAACGTACTGCACAATTAAACTGTAATAAACATCTACTCCTTCCAAAAGATTATTGATGATTTATTATGACTTATAAACAGGCACTTACTCATGTGGGAAAAAAAATGGCATTAATTTGACCTCTAATTAATATGAAACAGGCTGATAATAACAAGTTATGGGCTGCAATAGAAATTTCAAAGAAGACATCTGTATTTCTTCAGCTCCAATGACATATCCATGGTCATTTTAGGATTTATCACAGTAAATATATTACAGATTTCTCCTTTAAATAAAATGGCCATGACTATAATTTCAGGGGAGCAGTAATATTGATAAACAGGCTCAAAGTGTTGTGTGAAAATTAACATATGTATATATAGGTTATACAGTTGGCTTTATGCAGGAGGCCAGATGGTGTTGTCTGCCCTTTACTGCAGCTTGTCCCTCCATCACTGTCTCTATCTTTCCCTCCCTCTGCAGTGAACCATCATTTTACTCTCAACCACATTCTAACTGTTCCCCTCTTACTTTATTGCTGGGAGCTATTAGTGATTTATTTGGGGCAGAGCTCCACGAGTGCCTTTCCAAAAGGAAGGGGATATGTCAAGTTCCTCACAACTACACCAGAATTAAATCGATTCTGACACATTATCCTTGTGTCTTATTATCTCCCAAAATGTAGCAGCCAATTTATCTAAACTCACATCCATTTCCTCTCTTCCCCCACTCCCCATCCTCCAAATAAGAGGGTAAGAAATCACAGAATAAATTGGGCAAACGGGGCAAATCTTCCTAAATGGCTTTGATGGAATAAATGAGAGAAGCAAGAAATGAGTGCCCTAATTTATCCTCTGTTCCAAGTCCCCTTCTCGTTATAGAGGCCACAAGACTGGATGGAATAATTCATTGTGTCAATTTAGTTCTTCCAGAAATGGGTCATCTAGGGGCCTAATTTGTGATCTTTGAGAGAATTTCTTGCACATAACACTAGGGGGTTTCGTATAACTATATCTCCCAAAGCTTTTGTAGAAATAGGAGCAACATAATAACGCTCTAACAATGTGCCCAAAACTAAATTTATGTCAAAGCTTATATAGTATTATTGGACAACAAATTAAGGGCTTTGTGTTTTGCACATTATACGGTCTCTCTCTCTCTGCAGTAATAGAGAGACAACTTCAACAGGATGCTGAAATGCATGCATGCTCACATTTTCACACTCAAGTGAACAAAACTCCTTTTATTTACTGTATTTAATGTGTTCACAGTCCACTCTGGTGTTTATTTTTCACACTAATAATCACTGGACAAATCAAATCTTCTAGAATCATGACTGTGTGCAAAATATGGCTGCATGATAAAGTAAAAAAAAGGTAACAACAAAAATTGCAATCAATCAGATATTGAAACTTCAATGTGCAGTCTCTTCATGAAGTGCAACTGCAAAAATTAACACAATTTACCCAAACCCTATGGATTCTGCACAACCTTACAAAATTGACCAAACATTGTAGCTTCCTCTGAGTTCCACCAATCATACCAGTCTTATTTATTTCATTACTTTTATTATCCTATTTCGATCTTATTTTTATTTTTCATTTCGTATCATTTTGTCACAGGTACTGAAAAGAACACAAGGTTTGGCATTGTTATTGACTTTTATCAAGGCTCTGGGCACATTTGTGTTTTATAATTTTGTTTTGACTGACTTTGAGTTCCAAAAAGATTTTGCTTCTTTGTGGGATACCCACCAGGTGCACTTCTTCATGTACAAATAAAGCATTTTTTTTTATTTTTGTAATCCTGAGCAATTTTTGGTGTGTATAGTTTTACTCTCTCAGGAACAAGTTGCCTGAATTTTACAGTCTTACTTGTCCCCATAATTTCATTGCAAAAAAAATGCCTAAAAACATGCATCACTTCTTTTTAGAAAAACTGCCATGAATCTGGCATCCTAGGCTGGAATAATCCCCCAAAAACCTATGAAGTCCTGAAGGGACTGAATATGATTCATGATCAGTAGGAATGATCTTTTTTAAAAAAAAAAAAAATTCACTGAAAAAAAAAAAAATAATCATAATGATGTGACAAACACTTTTTGTTACATCTGGTGGACAAGATGTGTAGGCCAGGAAGGGAACTGGAATATTGCACATGGCCATATCTCTGTTTTGATGTTTTAATTAATGTTGCAATCCTAGTGTAAAACACACACACAAACACACAGACACTGCCTTTTCTCACTTCACATGTATGCATGCCTGCATATATGTCCCATAGCCAAAGGCTATGTGTTGCATATGTGCCACACTCTGCCAATTCTCTCCTCCAGTGCTAACAAGCTGACAGTGTCAGCACCTGTTCCCCACTCTACCCCACTGGGCAAGTCACATCCACTCACACAGACCCATCCTACAGCTCTGTGCTGCAAGGCATGCTGTGCGTACGGGTCACTGCACAGGCCACTGCGTATCTGTCATCTCCTGGCAGCTACAATATATACAGCATATAGCTAGGAAATGAAAGAATAGAGAGGAAATGGAAAAATATGTCAACTGTCACTTTGAATGATAACACTTGGATATGCATTGAATGTTTAGCATGTTGAATGTTGAATGTTTTCCTGTGCAGCTGAAGAAAAAAACGAAGAACCAATAAACATAAAAATATAACAGAAGTGAGACCTGTCTGTCTGCTCCGTCTGTATTGCAATGTGGCTGTTTGACCAACAGAGGGAATTGATAACACAATTTATAGTAAAGGTGTGCTAAGCAGAAGAAGCAGCAGTAGACATCTTATTGCATGGTAATGACACTGTATTATAAGCATTACCAGTGTGGCCACTTATTAGTTTACTTATAGAGGCTGAAAGCACTCACAGTTGTGCACAAAAGAGTAGAGTCTTATTTCCTAAATAAACTATACAAGATATTTCACTTCTTTTTCAGACTAGAGATATTTGTTTTTTTTTGATGAAAGTATTAAGTAAAAAATAAAAAGTCTACAGTGTCATTCTTTGAGGCGTCAAAAGTCAAAAGTGCTTTTATTGATTATAAGGTGTCACCTATAAGGTGTCTCTTATTAAAGACACTATAGAGGTTGCTGTCATCTGAACACACACTGCTCACGAAATTAAAATCAAACTGTGTCAGCACTGTCTACACTGCCTATTTTATGCCTAAAAAAACATATTTTAAAAGAAAATATTGTAACCAGGCAGCTACCATTTTTGCTCTGGCTGCAGAGAGTCCCAAAACTCAGATCAAACTGTGAAACTCAGCAGTGCTGATCAGATATGGACCAAGATTATGTTACTATATTTCTTAATTTTTGCTTAAAATGCTTTCAGAAAGATATTTTAGAGCCTCGTTTAGCTGTTATAAAAGAAATTATCTTGGCTCTGGTTTCCAATTGAGACAAAAACTGAGACAGACTGACAAACTAGACAGATTCTGTTACCACATCACCTATTTCTCATCCGAAATGTTTTCAGGAACACAATATTTTAGTGTACTGTTACCTGTAATATGAGAAAGTTATTCACCACCACCACCATGTTGAAAACGAGGAAGACAGAGAGGGACTTGCATGCGTGGACATGCACACACGGCTGTCCCAGATAAATAGAGAAGCTTGTATAACAACAGCGCACACACACACACACACACACACAGGGAGAGTGACTTCACTCTCTGCTCAGGACACTAGAACTCTACCATATCTGTACATAACAAATTGCTGACATCTAGTGAAGCTGAAAGTTGCATACTGCACCTTCAAAACATCAATTTTGGTCATTTATTTATTTATTTTTTCATTACCTTTAAAACTTGTCATAGCTCATTATGACACATTATTCATTTTGGCTCACGCCACTTACTACACACTATTTTTATATCTTAATTAGTATCGTCTGACCTTCATATGAAAGGGGGTTTGCTTGAGAGACACATTTTAAACAAGGAAAGAAATGCTCCGGTATAATTGGCCTCACCATCCCCACCAGCTATTGCATCATTCTTTCCAGATCCCTGCTTTTTCCGTCTGTTTAATGAAATACTAACAACAATGTGATGACTTCAACCTCCAGCACCTGCCCGCCATAAATGTTCCCAGGGAATTAAATTATACTGCATCACTTGAGCTGGGAGTGCAGAAGCAAATCATCTCATCCATGCATGACGCAACGCTAACATTCACAATGCATCACATGCTGGTTGAACCTGGAGGGTAATGCTAATATTTTGTGCACGAATATGCATTATTCAACATCGATCCACTTTGCTTTTGTGCTTGTGAACAGAGACGAGATGAAGATCACAGATGTACATTAAATGTGAGACATCTATGGAAACTTGAAAAATCCTCGGTGCAAAAAAAAAAAAAAAGCAGTGATGTATACTGTATATCTCTCAAATCCCAAGACTCACAGAGTGAGTGAAATGAATCTGTTCTGCTTCACTTCAACATCACCCTCACCTTGGCTCTTGCATGAAAACCAGAAAACGAGGCTCAAAGAAAACAGACATCAGAAATAGAAACACAGAAATGTCTCTTTTCCTTGTGCCAGACCTGCAGTCAATTCACTCAACTCTATCATTAATTCACACCAAACTGTGCAGGGGAAGGTGGTGTATTATCAATTTCCAACCAGAAATATATAAAGGTGACTAACCCAAGGAAAGTTGAGAGGTGCTCCTAATGCTTTTCTTACAGATTTAACCTCAAAGATGTGACCAGAGGAAAGATTTTCTATAACCCAAAAAATCTATTATATTAAAGTCCAGGACTGAACGTCCATGTTTTTTTGAGACTAGCCAAGTCTGAAAGCAGTTCAAAGAGGAATATGTCTTTTTTTACTGGCTACACCTGCAGCGCATGTACAGCGTAGGGCAAAACAGCACAGTGTTTTGTTTCTGAACACAGCACTGTGTGGATTCAACTTTTTCACAGTTTGTGCAATACAGGTAAGTTAACATCTACATACTGGAGTTCACGTCAGGGATAAAGTTACTAAGCAACTGCCAGCTGGCACTGGCAAAATACATGCCGACAGGGTGATCACCAGGGAGTTAACACTGGGTCAGTAAACTCTGATCTCCCATATTTTCTCTTTTATTTACTATAGTAATTTCCATGCCATTTAGTCTGCTATTCCAGTCTCTCTCTCTCTCATAGCTGTTATCAGAGGATGCAGATGTCAGGAATCAATAAGCTAAATAACAATAGAAACTCTCAAAAACAAACTGCCAATAACATCCTGCGGGCTTTTCCAGTAGTTTGATAAACATTTTATGAGACATTTCTGTATAAAAGCATTGTGCAAACCTAAAAAATAGAAATAATAAATTGGCCTATTTTTATGTTTGTAGAGTAGATCTCTGTGGCAGATACACACCACTTATGCACAGCTGTCCCTCCATACCTTATGTGTTCAATGTAGCCAGCCTATTAATATAATGTAAATGTTATCAGAACATCTGTAAAGCAGAGTGATACATGTAGTTAACAGTCCCAGTGCTGTTATACTCTATATCAGCACTCATGGAATGTTTCCTGTCCAATCAAATTACTTGTGTAATCTCCCATGTGACCTGACGCAGGTTTGTGCATTATGCCGTTATATATAAACCCCCTGGTCTGATGGAGGACAGGGTGTCAATGCTGTAACTTACGTCATTGCTTTCTGCTAACGTCTGAGTTTCTATTAGACAGACTAGAACACAGAGGGAGTTGCCTTTTAAACACTGAGGAAATGTTATTATGCAGATTTTAAAGACTTAAAACATTATCATATGACTCCATGCTGACCTCTGGGCATTAATTAGACACCTCATATAAATAATGAATAATATACATACATGCAATATGTGCAAGCTTCTCATTTCTCAAATGCATGCCATAATGTTAAGTATATGGCAGCTTTAAATCAGTTTTAGAGCTCTTAAATATCTTATTAGATCATAATAGATCCACCGCAGTAACTTAAATGTGATTTTATCTCTACTGACCTGCTCAAACCTGTAAGGTGTATTATTCATAAGAGAGATATTAAATCTACTTTCATGGTTGAAATCTATAAAGGTTGGTGTGTGTGTGTGTCCTTTTGGTATATCATGAAGATAATGAACTGTATTCTGCGATGAACACATTCGACTATAACTGCTTTTCTAGTCACTTTTCTTCGCAGATGAATTTGGAATTTGGGTATTTCATTGATGGTCTCTAAAGATTTGAGGAGATCTATGAGAACTCACACTTTACTGTCGTCATGTGAGCACTGGGTTCACACAGTGCGCATTAAAATTGTACAGCTCTCATACATGGTCTTTATTCCTCCTTCCTCTGTGGTTTCTGTCTTGCTGCCGTGTTTCCACTTCATGTTCTTTTAATGTGCCGTCATAGTGCGCTGGTTTGATACAACACAATAAACTGCAGCCTCGTGTTTGTGGGCAATCTATGTCAGCTTCACAGCAATGAGTAGCTTGCTCAGCAATCTCTCTTTACATCTTTTAAAAATCAAGTGCAACCCTAAACCCCTACCTGATTAAATCTGCTTTTATGTACACAGTCTGCCCGTCATGTATATCTGCGGATCCTACTTAGGGTTATGGATGCATACAGCCTATCCCAGCATGCACTGGGCAGGAGGCTGGGTGTAGCTCGCACAGCTCTCTAGTCTATCAAAATGGATTTTATAATGTTCAGTTATGAGTTAATGAAGCGTTGATATAAAACCACATGTAGCCACGAGCAAAGCCAACATTATCTAATCTCTGTTAACGAACACTTGTCTGACATGAATGTGGATAAAATGATCTTCTGCACACTTTCATTTACTACACTGTTTAACATGATGCTGAGTCCACAGCCACACTGAGGCTACACTTAGGAACAGCAGTGGTTTGAACTTAAAAGCTAACATGCTCACAATGACAATGCTAACATGTCGGTAAAATGTTTACTATGTTAAGTTTTTTTTTAATTTAGCATCTTAGCATCCTAATATGTTTTAATTAACCCTAAGCACGAGGCTGGCTGTTTTTACATGGAAATGTAAAGTTGGTGCAATGACCAGCAGCAACAGATTGTTTTTATTTTCTCTCTCATGTCAAATATGGAATGAAACTCTTGCCTTAGGGTAACTCTGAGAGGACACACTATTGTAAACACAGAAAGCTTTTAAATCATGATAATATGAAGTCGGGTGATGGTATCGTCCATGGGCCCAACCCTAGTGGAGATGATATTCATTGATATTTGCCAGATATAAAACATATGATTTCTGATCTGGAACAGCAGAAACAATATTGCTAAATACATGTGACTACAAAATTCTGAACAGCAGTGAGGCATAATTAATACTGTTAAAATTATGAATTGCATTTATACTGCAGGAGAGTAATTTGCTTTACAACATAAGTGTAAGGGGGTATCTCAGACAATAAGAAAATAAATCAAATAGATAGCTGCATCCAATCACATCTCAGCTTCTTCACAGATCAATACAGCCTCAAAGACAGATCCACATTTTGTGCTTGGCACAGAATAGATGGCACGTCTTGTACACAAAAAGATAAAAGTAGTTTTCTCTTGTTTCCAGGGAGAGGAAGAACAAAGGCAAAGCAAAAAAAAAAAAAGGCAAGAAAACCAGAAACAGCCACCATTTCCATCGTCAAGTGCCAGGCAAAAGGATGGAAGGAGAGCACAAACACATGTCAGTAAAGTGTGGCAGCGGATAGAAGAGATGAGAGAGGAGAGAAGATGAGAAGAGAGGGGAGAGGAGTGAAGCTGCAGGAGATAAATGTCTAGATTCTGGGTTCACAGATAACAGCCATAATGGCAGACATCCTTAGTACACAGAGGCAGTTGAAAGGATGAAGCTGGTAAGTCACCGCTGTATCTTCAAATGCTGCTTGCTGTTTTTCACATATGAGGGAAGCAACAGGGCTGCCTCTCAAAATACATCTGTGGTACATTTTCTAAACATCACATTGCAACACCTCCTATCACAAAGACATCACAGCTAACAGCGGGAATGCTACTGTATCTTTTTCTCATCTTCGCAATTCTGTTTACATGCCTCTGATCACCGCCTGCTGCACGGTTAAGGTCAAAAGAATCAATATGGAGAAATGATTTGAAATCCTATTAGAAAGGAGACACGGCAATTATTGGATTATTTTCCATTAATGGATTGAATTTCAATTGATTCCCTAAAGCAGAATTGACTGGTTTGTGGTCAGAGGAATTAATAAGAGACTTACACTTCCAAGCAAAGCCAGTGTGATCCGGTATCAGTTGACCCGTCAGTCCATAGCAGCCACGTGGTCCTGCTTCCTTTCTTGGTTGGATTTATCTGGGTTTCCTACCCTCAGCCCTTCTCCTACTCACATCCTCTCTCAGATATTGATAACAGCTCTGGATGAAGAGATGACTGAGGTTGGTGGCGGCGCTCGAGGTCGTCCTGAGGTGTGTCACAGCTTTACACAGGAATCAAGGCACAGGGGATGATGGAACCTGGAAAATGAAAAAACTTAAATAAACTTTTTTTTTCTGCAATAATCCCTAAAATGTGGCTATAAAAACTTTGTGACAAAGCTTTGTAGAATCAATAAAATGAAAACAAGGTAATGCTGACACTTTAACCAGTATAATTAGTATTTTAATAAATAAGTAAACTGAATAAAATATATATAAAATTTGAATTAAGGAAAGGATCAAAAAAGAGCCAGAATAATATATCTGTCAGCCTATATATCAGCCTGATATTGGCCTGAGATGGGCCTCACAAATATATCTGTATTGACATATATACACAGATATTCAGCTATTGGGTGATACTGAACAGTACTTATGTTTATTTAACTACTTACTTTACTTTCGCTTATTCTTTATTTTCTCAGTGTTCCTTTATACAATTGACTAAGTTAGACAAGTTATATGTTTAATAAAACAGTGTGTGAGGAGGTCATATTGGTGAAAAAATTGGTGCATATTTCACATAGAAAAGTCCACTTTTTTATTTAAGCTCAGAAATTCACTACATTGGCCACCGCACTGGTAATCTGTGGATTTTAACCATATAAAATTGGCATCATAACAGTCCCATATTGGTCAGGCTCAAATATACATAAAATGCTTTATTACGTGCTGTAAAAAAAGTTTTCATATCAGATCATATCTGACAGCAAATGCTGATACTGATATAGACCAATATAGCTGTATTTGTCAGTCGACATACTGGTCAAGCTCTATTAAAAATAGGTATGAAATTATTCACAACAAGGCACGATAAAATTCCTGAGGATAAATACTACCGTTTAAATTTTTAATTGTCATTAAAACTTGATTACTGTGCTTAAAAACCTCATAATAAATACTGTCCGCTATCAACCAAAGTTAACAACAGTCTCGTAGATGCAGGTGCAGCGTGGGTTTGTTTTACGTCAGTGAAAATACTGACATTGCAAAGAAAGTGATGGCTTTTAAAATCGTTGAGAGGTTTTCAATATAAAATTTGGCGAAATGACTTCAGTGTGTGTACCAGTACTTTTTGAACATTGCACTGCAATAATATTGATTATCATGATCACGTTGGTCACTATAATTGTCATATGAAATTGTCATACAGTTTCAGCTCTAATCAGAAATGTATAAAAGTTCAACGAAACCCAAAAAGCTATCCTACATATTTTACTGTTCAGCAGTAAGAGAGGCAGACTTTCTGTGACTCAATGTTTGAGGCTGACTCAAAGAAAAAAAATCCCATGAAATGCTTGAATACACAACGAAAGAGAAGTGGAACGAGTGGGAGGTTGCATCTGTGCACAGTATGTCTGAGAGAATGACTATGCACTTAATCAACTGGGTGAGTGTGAGTGGATGCACAACCACTTCTGCTGTACATACCCGATGTCGGTGTGCTCTCCTCTGCAGCAACCTCTGTTGCAACTTACAGAGGCCACTGTTGCAAAGAGAGCTACTTATCTCCAACCATGCAAAACTAATTATGCCCAAATAAGTCTTCCCAAACAGTGTTTGTGGTACACATGGGGAGTTTGCACACATTCAACGCTTGATGAATGGTGTTTACAATCAGTGTTACCCAATTAAAGTTACCACTACACACAGCCCCCAGATTTGTCTGTGAATGTAACTGAACAAGAAAACTACTGCGTCAAATATGTTGGAATTAATTCTTCAGTCTTTACACAAAGACTTGACTGTGATGTTATTCTATCGCTTTGCTTGAGTCTGAGAAAGACAGCATGCCCCCTTCAGCCCCTCACTCCTACTCTCCCAGAGTCCCACTGCCCACAGGTGTGAGACACAAAGCCATATTGTTAACACTTGGCCGCTGTGACGCAGCCGAGCAGAAAGCAGTGGAGAAGAGGTGATTTAGTCACTGGAGCCCAGCTGGACGGGCCCACTCAGTCTAAAGGAGAATGAATGAACAAGGTATGGAAAACACCTCTCTTAGACCCATACTGTAGGAGCTGCGCTCAACTTTTCCAAATGCTGCAAAGCCTTTGGCATCCGAGCATAAACACGTTTGCCATTAACAGCACCCCATCAAAAGATCCTTCATAAATGAGGCTTTAAATGCATGCTCCAGTGGTTCAGTTACACTTCCATGAAGATGGGGGAATTGCGAAAAACAGGTTACAGTTTTTCTCCACTGTTAAGAAAACGAAGGTTTTGACAATCTGTGACAAACACCAAAAACAGTCAGGGGGCAAAAACTAGTTAACATCATAGAAAAAGTATGTAATATTTTGATGCAACCTTTGCTACTAACTATAATCAGCTCATGAATTTACGCCCCCACCACAATCAATTGTACTTTAAACATTGGTGCATCTCACTCAGGCTTGATTTATAGATTTCTATTATGTTTCACTAAACTGTTTGGTATCATTTTTAACATTACATTCTTATTATTTATTGAAAACATCACGGACACAAAATAAAAATGGCAAGAAATGGACACTATCCAACTGTGTGTGGTGCTCTTGGTCCTTAAATTAGAATAAAGTGTTTTCAAGAAAATCTCAAATCTCTGTTTGAGAGACTTTGCCCACTACTCGACAGTTCAAACTAGCGGTCGACCCATATGCTTATATGGGTTTTTCAATGGCTGATGCCAATATTCAAAGAGCAGGGTGGATGATGGCCATGTAAAATTCCATCATTTCATGCACATTACAATCCAATATACATTATCTTAAACAGTAACATGTTGTTTTAGATGTTTTTTTATATATATAAATAAATAAAATAGAAAAATACATTGGGTTCTGGTGTAGATGACACTAGCCAGTGGCAGTTTTGGGTGAAATTTGCTGTCCCTTAAGATGGGAAAATGACAGAGGAAACTTAGGCAGAGGAAATTTATGCAAACTTTTACAGCAGGGTGCATGAGAGTTACAGCAAAGGGCACAAAACTAACTTCATCACCACCTTCTCAAATCTCACAAGGTGGAGTGCTAACATTGTTCTACAGCAGCCACACTGACAAGGCTTCCTGCAGACCTGCAGATGTGTCTGCAGATATTTTTTATTTATCACCTTTGTGAGTGCAGGCATCGGCCGATGGCGATTATCTCAAAATGCCAGATAATCCACCAACTGATTTATCCGTCTATCACTAGTTCAAACCGGCATTAATTCATTGGTGATCAGTAAAACTACAAACAAAATATTTTAGGCAGTGTGTTTACTGCTCCACATCTTGCCTGTTATTTACATCAGATTTTATATTTTCACTCAGATCACACCAAGTATACAAAACAGAAAGGTCCTGAGTTTTCCTTTGTATGTGTCGAGGTCCAGAAACACTGGATCTGCCATAATGTAACTCCTCACAACTGCCTGGTTAACACCCATGTCTTTAAAACTCCACACCCAAGGAAAGTTTAGCTCAGATGATGTAATTTTCTCAGACTTGACAAAGCTCCTCCAAAACCACAGAAAACATTATACAACTTTTTTTTCACAGACTGTGTAGCACTCCCCACGACTACTGGGTTGACACTGACACACAAGTATAAAGTTGATGAAATATTCCTTTAAGCTATCATGTTTCCAACATGGTAACATGTGGCTTCAATTTCTCTGATTCAAACAGCAGAATAATAACTCGTCCTGCGGTGAAATATGGGAAACTGATGAATGTACCCACGATACGAGAAGGTCAGGCTAAAAGCACACACTGAAAAAAAACATGTATGTCACTACACAGCTCATGTGACCTTTGACCTGGCCCTCAAACATTAATCTCATTACTGAATCTGTCACTCAAAGATGAATCACAGAGTAACTAGGCAGGAATGGCACTTTTATCTGGATCTGAGCACATTTCAGCTCCAAGGGGGAAACTCCCTGCTGTTATATAGTGGGTTTAAGAAAAGGTTAGTTACCAAGTAGCACAAGGACATTAATAAAAGATAAAACAGTTAATGTGCTACACTGAAGTATTAACACGCTTCGAAAGACTAGGCTAGGTTTTTTGCAATGGTGATATATTATTATTAATGTTAAAAAGCCTGAGCTAAATGATAATAGGTATAAAAAATGTATAAAAAATGCTTAGTTATTCATACTGTATTTCACTTGCCTAAAAGTCTTTTGGGAGACTTTTCTGAAGCTATCTTCATCTTTTCACAAAGGATATTGTTCTGCTTTCAGCCCTGCACACTGAGTCCAGAGAAGAAGGAGACATGCTCACGGCATACGATTACTGCAGGCACAAGCACTTCCTTTCTGTGCCACTCTGCCCATTGACTAAGAGGGGAAACATGCAGGCCATTAAAGTTTTATGGGAGTGCAGTCATCACCCAGCACTCTGTGGTTCAATCATTAATTCATACCCAAACAGACAACGCTGAGTACTGTAGCTAAGAACGACTATGAAGTAAAGTTATTTATTTTCATCACATAGTAAAGAGCTAAATAGCCTCATTGTTGTCTTTCTTGAATATTCTGTTTTTGGGTTTTTTGCTAAATATTTTAAACCAATGCAAATTTCTGGTGCTTTTCACACACACCGCATACTCAATGGATTCAATGGATCTAAAGTCAGCTATTCATGCTATTCACACGCTGCCTTCCTGACACATAAATCCAATATTGATGGCTTCTGCCCCACAGCCGCACGTGGCTTCCTGTGATGATGAATCCACAGTTTCATATAAAGGGGGTAAAGTACTGTAGGTCTTCAGAGAGCACAGATGTGCGCAGTAAGCTTCATTCATGATGCTCAATAGCCAGTGCAAGCTGAGTCTGTATTGTCAGTCAGGTTGGAAAATTTGATTTCACACTTGTACAGTGTATTCAGACCACAAAGAGTATCTGCAGGTTTGTTAATTCAATTCAATCTGTGAGGCTGCCTGCTGGGGAACTGCTTGAACAACAAGATAAAATGCTGCTTTTTAAAGAATAACATAAAGACATACTAATGTTGACAAGGCGAAACACTTCTACAGTAATCAATACTCACATACATACATAATGATGAATCTAACAATACATGTCTTCAATCTTGAAAATAGGTGTTGTTGTTGTTATTGTTGTTAGCATGTTGTTAGCCACCAACTGGTAATCACATGATGCCTTGGGTTGAGTTTGTCGACCAATCAGAGGCTATGTTCATGACTTTTACATGACTGTGTTAATCATTATCTATATAAATACATCCATGTGCTGATCTGAACACAAGATAGACAAATAATAAAATTTGTAGTGATGACTGTAATGAGTTAAAACCCGCGGTAGGTATCACATGACCACAGTATTTCGGTAATGTAGTTATCATCACAGCCCTACTACAGAATGTTAAAAATGAAGCAAAGCAACCTCAGCAATGCAGAAAAAAGAAGGATGTTGGAAAATACTAAAAGACAATCCTCACCCCAGCCACAGCCTGTCCATACTGTTGCTGTCTGGCAAGAGATGCAGAGGTATTCACTGCTGTACCGCCACACAACAAGAACAGCTTATTTCCTGAGGCTGCAAGACTCCTCAGTTTATCCTCCGCACTTCACCAAAAGTTTACTTTTATGACTTATTTTCTACTCAAGGATTGAAAGAGGGGGAGAACATCTTAGGCCCCAAAATGACTAAATCCACCCCTGGTTTCATGTAGGAACGTCCTTTTGATGGTTTCTTTCTAAAAAAAATAGAGTTCCTACATGAAACTGCTCACAACAAGGTCTGTGAATTATCTTAGCTACCGGGTCATGATTTCTGGACAGAGACACTGCTTTTGAGTTTATCAAATATATTTTTGGCACAGTGAGCACCACAAGCCAAGTGCCATCTAGTTCTATTATATTGGACAGAAGGCAGACATATCTACGGCCCATATCTCCAACTGTCTAGATGGATATATTACATTACTATGGGCCAGAGGAAAAACATTGGGCTTAAACTGTCCCTTTAAAACATTTTTTTTTTGTGTGTGTGTTTAGTAAAGATCTGCCACTTTGAGACTTCATATAACTTCCTACTCACATGAGTCCTGAGCCTTTTCTAACTGGTCTACTGAGCATGTCAGAGCCTGAGCCTCAAACACCCATGCTCTGAAATAAGTGGCTATCACGAGGGAAATAGCTGAGAAACATTATTTTTACGCCTTCATATGAGAGGATGAGTAGAGTAATCTCCAGCCTCAAGTTTGAGGACTTGGAAAATGACACTTCTGGGGCACAGAATAGGTGAAACCAGGGACAAGAGATAATAATCATTTCAATTACAGCCTCACCATTCGTTCTACTGCAGCTCAACTGTGGGTAACAAGTTTGCGGCCTGGTGTAAGTGGGTTTAAACTGTAGGAACTGTGAATCAAACGAGCATCATGACTGTTATATACTTAAATATAAGATACACAGACATAATTTTGTGGTGTCAGTCTGCTGTTCTAATTAATACGCCCAGGTTTAGGTTTCCTTGTGTCCTTCACTGCGGGTGTTTCCTGAGACAGCTCTTAGTGTTTAAATGCAGCTCTCATTAAAATGAACAGTCAGTTTCTTCCCTCTCTATCAGATGGAGTGACAACACAAGCACTTCCTCTTCTCGCAGTAAGTCTTGCCACAAGTCATGGTTTACTTATGAAACACGGACTTAGCACAGGAAGCCGCTAAGCTTCAAATAGATGCTGCAGAACTTTGAATGAAACATGATAAACAAGAGCCAGGCTTGAGTCAGAGGTTTAATGTGAGCAAGAAACTTTAAATTGGGTTGTGATGGTGCAGTGGGGAATTCAGTGTATGGATGTAGTGCCTCCTCAACAAAAATACAAATGCAACACTTGTTTTCTGAGTAAAAATAAAAGATCAAAGACTTTTCTATGCACACAAAATGTTGATTTCTCGCACATTTTGTTCACAAATTGTGTTAGTAAGGATGTCAGTAAGATAATCCATCCACCTAAAAGATGTGACTTATAGAGTTGCTTATTTAACAGCACAATTATGACACAGGTGTGTCTTGGACTGGTCACAATAAAAGGACACTCTGAAATATGTAGTTTGATTTTGAAAAGAGATATTAATTAGGCACTGAACTGTGGCTGTTTTACTAAGGGATGAAGATACCAAATGTTTTTGGAACCTTTGATTTGTGAAAGTGTTGTATGTGAAAGCAATTTGTACACATCGTTTCTTCACTATGCACTTGTAAAAAATAATTATGATTTATAAAGTAAGATCTGGGCAGGCTTAGGCACAGAAAAGATTTAGTTATGGTTAGGGAAAGATTGTGATTTGGGTTACAATGGTCAGTCTCTGGGGTTCTCTTCTAGACAGGAGGGCAACATCATGACCCACCCTACTCTGTCTCTGATTGGCTAGTGTTCTTGCTGTCCTCATTTGTTGGATTGGTTAGGTTCACTCACCAGCAGTGATCGGTTAGGGTAGCAATATCAGGGTAACACATTTAGGCAGAGTAGAGCAGTTCAGGACTTTGGCCTCTTGAGAAAAAATGTTGGTGTCTGTAGCTGTCTGTGAAATGGCCATAGCTCAGTACCTATTAAATGTCTATTTTTCTAGATCAAACCGCACATTTTAGAGAAGTGGTGCCCAACCCTGGTCCTCAGGGACCTCTGTCCTGCATGTTTTTGATGTTTCCCTGCTCCAACACACCTGATTCGAATGATCAGCTCATCATCAAGCCTCTGCAGAAGCCTGACAACAGCCTGATCATTTGAATCAGGTGTGTTGGAGCAGGGAAACATCTAAAACTTGCAGGACCAGGGTTGGGCACCACTGTTTTAGAGTGACCTGTTACTTTGACTGTTCCAAGGCACACCTGGGCAACAATCATGTTTAATCAGCATCTCTATATACCACACCTGTCAGGTGGATTGATTATCTTGATGAGGGAGAAGAGCTCATTAACATGGATTTTTAGCAAATTTGTGATCAAAATTTGAGAGAAATAAACATTCTGTTTGTTAATGAGGAACACTCATTTTCATCTAACACAGTTTTTCATAATTAAGACTGCAGAGACAATACAGGGTGCAGCCCAATCAAAAACAGCTGCAGTGTTGCATGAGGTTATGAGGTCTTCCTAATCTATTTGTTTCACTAAACATCTCACACTGGTCACTACACACATGCAGTCCTACATCTTGTTTCAGTGATTATCAGCAGAAATAGTGACAACAACAGACAAAGAGGGCAACAGTGACAAAAGGTAGACAGTTAACATCAGCCAATTACTGAAGGTAATTACCCAGGTACCTAATGAAAAATTTATAAGACTAAATTAACCTCTGATTAGCCCACAAGAAGTAATGTGCCATCCACGATAAAAAAAAGAGTGTGATCAAGATAATAAAATGTTAAAAATATAAATCAGTCTGGATAAAAGTCTTGCTTTCCCATGCTGTACAAATCTCTCTCTGGCCTAAATATTTCTGCATGAAGCACAAACACTCCAAAAACAACTTCATCTGTGAAAAAAATCTATAAAACAAATCTATAAACCTTCGTGTGCACACCAAACCACTGATGAATACGGAGAGGTGCTACAACAGTTTTAATATATGAAATTCTAGGATGGAAAGATTGACTCCAGTGTCCTCAAATAACTGCTTCTTTTTGAACTAAGGTACTGCAGTAAGGGCATTATTAGACTCACAGCGATCTATACATAAAAATTATAAAGCAGTGACACAGACGTGATATTAGTCATTAGTTATCTCCATCCCTCTTTCAGCCCAGGTGTTCAGCACCAATCTCACTGAATTAGGCTTTATGTCCATCATCTGATAGAGCTCTATGGCAACCTCTGAATTATTCCTCCAGCAGAGAAGTGGATCATGTTGACTCAACAGTGACTCATGTCTTTCTGCACAGCCTGTTGTCATATCGGTGTCCTGCATTCATGTGTCAGAGTTCACATGAAGTGCCCCTCCTTTCTTGTATAATATTCACAAGCAGCTACGCTAAACCAGTTTAAAACATCGCACCTTAGGATATTGAAAAGTCATCATCAGAAAATTAATCTTTGTATTAGCATGCGTCTAACTATAGCTCATGTATTCCCAAGGTGAAAAAGATGTGGGCTATGTAGCCTGATATTCAGACCACACACGAGGAATCTGAGGTAATTCTAAAATTAACACCAGCTTTTATTAGGCCACTTAATCAGGGAAGGAACTGAAGGTTAAGTTATTGTGAATGAGGTTATGGTGAATGAGGGACATTTATAATTCATGTATGAACACATGGCATTCCCATCAGCTTCCCATACGCATCATCTCATTGTCACATTATTATCATACGCTGATCAGTCTGTACTAACCAATTAAAAGCTAAGAAAATTAAATAGCTTTTCAATCTTCCTGTCTGTTACTTCTCTGTTCACTTGTTCCAGATTCCTCTGTAGTTGACAGTAGTGCCACAATCAAACTGGTACAAATATGAGAATCTGAGAAAATGTTTGTTTCATTTTGAGAGCAATTAGATCTCAAAATGAACTGACACGTTTAGACTAATCAATTAGTTGGCAACTATTAAATTGATGGCTTATGCTATTTGCACTCAGGATGGGCTAGACAATGTAGACATTTAAACCCTGTGTGTATGTAGCCTTGCATGGCAGAGAAACGCACCCAGGTGTCCATAGACAACAATGCTATTTGCATCCAGGATGTAAATAGCCATGTGGCTATTTAAACTTGCATGGCAGAGACAACCCATCTTTTCCTAAACTTAACCAAGTAGTTTTCATTCCTAAACCTAACCAAACCTCAACTGGAAACTGAGAATTTAAAACCTGTAGATAATAAGTAAACAGACATAAGTCATAATAAGTCAAGTAAGTTTAAATAACATGTAGTTAACAATGGCTTATAATTTCACACTAGACAAAAATTCTGCTCTCCCAGGACAGAACTCGAACCCACTCTTGCTTAACCGTGCTTAACCCATTTACCCACTTCAGTCTCTTCTTCACAGCGAATTTGTCACTATTTATAGGTAGACTAAGGGGGTAGAGTGTGTATCCTGAATCGCTCCCATTAGCCTATTCTCACCTGGATGCAAACAGACACTCAAAAAATAATCGCCAACTGTTTTGACATTCTAATAAATTGAAAAATCTATTTAATTTATTAAGAAAAATAAGTCAAAATTCTCTGACGTCAGTTTCTCTATCTTCTGGTTTATTTACACCTCTATATGACAGTAAACTGAATATCTTTGGGTTGAGGACTTCATCTGAGGCTCTGTGAAACACTGACATTTTAACCATTTTCTGTCATTTTATAGACCAAACAAATCCTTTAATAGAGAAAATAATCAACAGATAAATCACCAATGAAAATAATCGTTAGCTGCATCTCTATACATGGTATTATCCTACAAGAGCATACAAAAACACCCATAGTGTTTCAGCTACAGCATCCAGTATGACTGCTGATACAGGCCTGTCTACTACATGTGTACTACGTGTACTCACTCCCTTGCGTTTTCTGTCTAGACCAGTGATGCTGCATATGCAATGCGCCCATTCCCGGTGAAATCCGGTCGGAATTTTCATATGAAATCAATAGTTTTGTTCAGATGACTCCTCAGTCAACGTGAAAACAATCAGTGTCCAGAGAGAACATGATCACATGGAGCATGCTGGTGGTCGCAGGGCGTGTGGATTTGCTCCACTAACCCATATTTACGCTAACGTTATGGACCATGTTGTCTGTTGAGGAATGAATAGGACTTATGATGATCAGTCCCCGGGGCCTGCGCTCATTTCCCCCTGGAGATTTGTTGTTGCAAAAGCGTTTTCTGCTTTTACCGAAACGCAGTAATTATAATGGAGATGTATAATGCATCACAGCTACACCGAAGCGAGGCTGTGGAGGCAGTCGACGTTTGCACATAAATATACAGATGGATAAAACCTGCTGGTTTGTCAGTGCTGTGTGTGTGTTTTTTTTTTCCGTACCTTACCGTGGTAATAAGCGGTGACCTCGCCTGATGATGTCGGCTTGTGTCTTTTTCCCCGCACGGACCCGACGCCTCCTTCCTCTGTAACGTCCTTCAGAGAAAAACGCAAAAAAAAAAAAAAAAAAACACGCCAAGTTGTCGAATCGTCTGACCGAAAGACGCGTTTATGTCCCGCTGATGATGGTCATGTTTCCCAGCAGCGGATCTCTCCGAGGATGCCTGCCTCTCCCTGCTGCTCTCCCTGCTGCCTGAGCTGCGCGCTGTTATGGCAGCCGGAGTGGAGACTGAGACCCTCCCCCGGGCGCAGAGCAGTGGATCAGGTGGACACTCAGCATCCTTCACATTCCTGCATCACTGGACGGTAAAGGGCAGGCCTGTGCGTAAAAAAGCTCAGTTTGCTCTTGTTTTTTCTCCCTTATGAGAGTTTTTTTTACGGTTGACATTTTAGCATATGACGTTTATTCAATACATTATGAAAAAGGCTTTAAGCTTTAACATTCCAGTAGTGTCCCTCTGGGGGTTTACCCTGACCTTATCACAATCCATGCTATATTTTCATGTCGTGTTATCCTTCACTGTTAGAGGGAATATTTTTAACAATCAAAAACGGTTTTAGTATTTTTTCGGTTGTGTTTTTTTTTTCTGTCAGACAGCCAGGAGCTCTGACATAAATGAAGAGTTTAGTTTTAATTAATTAAAAGTGATTTTATTTCTGAGTGTTTGGGGTCAGTACATAACAAAATCATATAAACAAAATTTAAAGTAAAATAAGAAGTGGCCAAAGGTTTTCAGAGTTTTAGACCATAAATGTAAGTAGAGCCACCTGCTGGCAATGATGAACCTGTCATGCTGCCTTCATGTCCTCAAAACAAGTTGTAAACAGAGCGAGCAAACAGTGATATATAACAATTTTATATGTTAAAAGTTCAGAGTGCAGAATTTACAGGAATTTATTGCTAGTGTATGTCATGATTTGGGGTTTAAGTGTTTGTCTTTGCTCTTGTTTCTGCTGTTTTACTTACTTACTTTTTTGATTATAGAGTGTTTTCACTTGCCCCTGCTTAGGTTCACTGAGTATTTAGTCTTGTCTTTCCCTCCCTAGTTGTCAGTTCATCTTTTTACCTTTGTGTCAAGTATCCTAGTGTTTCCCCACATGTTCCCTCATGGTTTTTGGACTTTCTTTTGATTTCATGGACTTTGAACTTTGTGTGCACTTTTGGATTTGTTCGCCTTTGTCTCCCTTTGGGCTCCTCTATGTAAGCTTGTGTTTCTTGGCTTTGTGTTTGGGTTTTTCATTTAATCACTTTGAACTACACCAGTCTCCCTCCTCTGTGTATGTGGATCCAGTTCTCTGTTTTCCTGGTTACCTCGCTTGACATGTGTGGCAGAATTTAGCAGAAAGGTAATATAATAATCATGCATATGTTTCAATCACCTGAAAATAAGAATTGTTGAAAATAAGAGTCTTTCATGTAGCACTTCTAGGTTTCACAGTAGCTCAGAATGGACAAACAAAACAAACTCTAGATATGGCATTTACATTTTCTCAGGTTCTCCTATGCATGGAAGAGGAGAGTGAGGCAAAGTGTTTGCAATCTGCAATCTCGCCACTAGATGCCACTAAATCCCACACAGTGGTCCTTTTAGACCATGGAAATTTCTTATTGACAATTCAAGGGGGATATATGTAAATATGTAAGTGTAATTGGCAATTTTGGAAAGTATACAAAATATTTCTTTCATGTATTTGCTCTGTTAAATTTTAGTGAATGATATGTCTCTATTGGGCTGCTGATTCACAGATTATGTATAAAATCACATTTTGTTACCATTAAATACTGGTGCACACTACGTGAAATTTGCATGTGTGACTCATGAGTCAGAAATATGAGCTCTGCAGGGAAAACTCGAGGGCAGTTTTGTTAAAGGGCAGCTGCGTATAAAAGCTCCTCTGTTCTCAGGATGTGCAGTCATCCAGGCGAATTTCAAGTCTGCAAAGGCTTTTGAATATCACAGGGAATACAGTTTTTGGTATTGTTGATCGATGTTTAAAAAAAATGTGATGAACAAATGTGCTTCCTATAATCCTCTGTGGCGTTTATTGACTTTCAAAAGAGAAGAAAACACATCATTTAGTGTAACTGGGCTGCGTTTGCTGACCTCTTGTGGAAACTGCATTAAGATAATGGAGTGATTCAGTCTTCTGTTAGAAACAGACTGCTGCCAAATAAATACATTCGAGAGATGGAACAAATAATTTACAAATGATTATGTAATATCTCTGTCAGATCTGAGTTGAAAGACAAAGCTCAGCATAATAATTTACATGCTGTGAAGTCTTGGGACTAGATGGTTACTAAATCAGTCGTGTCATAATGAACTTTATTTTATTTTTTCTGTCATCTTTAATTAATTTGTGAGGTTTAAAGAAACTTGGAGGATATACTGACAAAGTCCAGAAAACGCATCAGTGTGTAGAATTTAATGGCATATAGCAATGCACTTGCAGATTGCAAACACCATCACTCACTCCTTTCCAAGACAATCTATGACGTCTACAAAACATGACAGGGTGTATCTAGCTAGTGTTTGGTTTGCCACTTCTGGGCTACTGTACATGCACTGCTCAGTGTGTCACAAACATGGTGGCCTCCCATGGATAAGGACCCACACCCTCTGTAGATATAAATGCCTCATTATATGGTAACAAAAACACAACACTTTATTTTTAACTGATTATACACAAATGGAAACACATATTTATTTATATTCAATTTATTTATATTCCATTTCTGCCATATTCCACCAACAAATCCCAATAAATCTTATATAGTTAATCCTCTATGAATATGAAAACTCACAAGAGACAAAAATATATTGTGATTACTTGACTACTATATGACATTACTATATGTTATTTCTGGCTTTTTAACTATGTAGTGAATGTCAGGAAACTGAGGGAGTCATACATCAGTGATAGCACTGATCCTACCAACTCATTTCACTGAAAAAAAAAAATCTGCTCTCTATTGCATTTATATATGTATTGTATTTATTATATGCTACTACATCTCAGTAATAGTCTCAGACACTTGGATTAATACTATTAACAATAAGAGAGTTTGAAATTTCTTTTAATGTGGCCTGGAGCCTCATGGGTGAATGTCTTTGGGAAAATAGAGTGTGTGTAGGACAGTTTGCACATTCAAAAAGGCCCCATATAAAACTGAATACAAAGCTAAGTCTTTGAAAAAAAAAACAAGTAATGAAGTTAGGAACATAACAAAACTTTTTTGGAGAAGAACTAAGAACACAGATGGTAAAACAGACTTCATACACAGTGTCAATACAAAGAGTAAGCAAGTAAATCACTGTTATCAGGTGTATGGTTGTGGAAAGAATAATGAAAATCTGCAGTCAAGTAGAAGTACTGAAATATTACTAAAATAGTAGTTATCACGCAACCTTGGTCACCTATCTAAATAAATTGCATAGTGTAATGCATACTTAAGTAAGACTAAAATTACAGACTTGGAAAAAATTCTCCCAGCAATTGCTTAACTAAGGTAATCTGAGTAGTTGTAATTAGTTACACCCACCCCTGGTATTTGAGTGAGATGCCTTTATGTTGTTTTGTAAGGGTTAGTTAATGTTTTGTGGTACATAACCTCACCATAACTGTCATAGTCAGCTGTATTTACTCATTTACTAAAGTACTGACACATGTACAGTCAGAGAAAATCAAACATTTCTGCTAAAGGTGAAAAATTACAGCCCTGTAATGTGACTCCATAGCATTCAGTATTTCAGGTGACTGGAAAAAGCCTCTTAAAAAGTTGCCTACAATATTTATAGCAAAATATCTAGTCAGTTTATTATATAACTTCATCATTGGTCGTGGGTTATCAGCTGAAACTCAGCTACAAGTTTTGTGAACTGGCTTGATTTCAGTTTCAAAAGACCAGTCATCTGTACTGTGCCTTTGAAATAAATTTAAGGGGGCATTTCTAGGACCATATTTGTGCATAAATATGCATATTAAAGTAGTTTGAGGGTTCTGTTACTTATGCACAATGTCCCTTCTCTGTTTTTTGCAGCACGCAGCATGTAACAACAGTAGCACACACCACATTTCAGCTGGGGGCAGTGTTGCTCTATAAATACTGCATAAACATTTCCAATGCTGTACACTGCTTTGTGATTCATAAAGTTCCATATGTGTGTGTTTGTCCTTGTGTGTTTGCAACAACGACCCAATCAATTTCCTAATTTACCTCATCATATAATTGAATTATTTTAGTTTCACTCCATATTGAAGTCAAAAGAGATCCAAGCGTCATACTTGGCTCCAATTAACCAGGATGCATTTGTGAGTGAATCATGCGGATTGCTTGCCCAGATGAAGTTAATTGCCAGAGAAGAAACACTTAAGCCCGCTGAAGAAAAAAGAAAAGAAAAGAAATGATCTCTTAAACGCAACGTCTTCAAAGAGCATCTTTGTCTTTATTATCAGTGTAGCAACAATAATTGTATTCTCATTCAGTGCTTCAGGTTTAAATCATCAGTGTTTTGTGCAGCAATAAAAACATCAATTTCCAAACTGACAAGTGGCATTGGTGTGTCAATGCTGAACCTGACTGCTTTGGTCCTCAGTGACGCAATACTTCTTTATTTATTTATTTATTTTTGTTTCTTTTTCCCAGATAATATTCAAACTCGCTGGTTTCACAGTGAAACAGCACCAAGGCTCTTAACGAAGGACGTTTCGTGGATGGACAATGTGGCACTTTGTTGTAGGTACATTTCTCAAGGCTGCGGAGACCTTTGGGGAGGGAGATGTTTTCCACCTGCATGTCAAATAGACTTCTGTCCTGAAAAACAACCCAATCTGACCTTCATCACTTCATCTTATCACATCTGAGCGAGGGAATCCTTCACGTGGGTTTTAGCATTTAATAAGACAGTTTCTATGTTCTTTTTTTCACGTCCGCTACAATAGAGTGATTGATTGCATTGACGTGATTTATTAATGCTCACCACAGAGCAGAAATATCCTGTCTGCAACCAATGACGAAGCCACACTACACATCTTAAGCTGTGCCCTTGCACTTCAAGCATCCACAGCTTGGCACTACTGGGTATATTGTTCTGAAATAGGCCATGATGACAAGTTGTTCACTAGTGACCGCTGGCAGTGATATAAATTTTTCTTTCTGTCCTGCCTGTTGGCTCTAATGCCAGAGCGAGAGAAAAGGTGCTGCTGTGAGCTTTATGACAAAATGTTTTATCCCCCATTAACCTTCACAGAGTGGGTATCAGGAGGGGATTTCAGGTGGAATAAAGCACCGGTGTCAATAGGCAGGTGTGTCACTGAGTGAGCTCAATGGAGACGACAGGCTAGCATGAGGCGCCCTCCGTCCTTCATTTCTCCTCTTTCTTTTGGGGTCATTCCTTAGCTGGGCTCTGACAGCAACTGCTGATAAGAAAATGATTAAGTATCATGGACTCAACCACCACAATCCAATCCACGCTCCTGGTTGCTCTGCAGACTACAGAAAAGCTGTGTCAGAAGCTTTTTTTCTAATCAGGAAGTCCCAACAGCTTTTTGATTACTCTTCATATAAGCCATATGTGTGTGTAAGGCTGCCCGACTTATAGGCTTAAACCCATTTACAGTACATTGTGTTTCTGAATGTGGCACAGACACGGAGGACAGTGAATACTGATTCAAAGAACTCAAAAAGACATATCAGGATAACCTCTCCACTATATCTGAAATGGATCAGTCTGAGATGGCGTACTGTAAGAGCATGTTCACATCAGCCTTATTTAGTTCAGCTGAACAACAGCCTTTTAACACGTGATAAATGCTGTGAAGCGGTCGCAGTTTGGTTAGGTTTAGGTTTAGGTTAGTTTAGACCATATTTAGGGTTACACTCAGTAACTCTCCCAAACCTGTGTATAAATCGGTCTGTGGATCAGTGTATGGGTTTAAAAATTCTGGACTGTTTGAATTTTGCCTTTGTGAACGTTAACTGGACCTGCCCTAAAACACAAATACATATACTGTATGTGCAAAGGCGGATTTATCCCACAGGGATCAGCAATCAGCCGTGAAATTCCCCCTGTGAGGCATCTGGGCACCCATGAAAATGGAAATGGCAGCGGCTGATCTGTCGATGGGGACCAATCTGCCTCCTCATCAGGGCTCTTCATTAAAGTCAAGCACTGTCCATTAGATCCCGTAATCCTCCCTTACCCAGTGCCACGCACGACCTTGAGGTGTAGCAGTACACACTGTTTTAACAGCTCCTCACAGAGTTCTCACAGCGGTGTAGTAAATGTCAGAGGCACTCTGGTTGCTGGTGTTTGTGGGTGAAAAAGTTGTTTTGAAACAGGATTTAAAGAGATCTCTTAACTCTATTATTCCTCATGGAGTCTTCAGTCGTATTGCAGCCAATCATAACCAGTAATTTAACTTGCCCTCATGATGCTGTCATTGCACAGTGTGACTTTTTTCACTGTCTACTACAGAATGTGATCATTCCTTGCTCACCATAGTAGCTGCTTAATTGAGCTGGATGCGCGTCAATGATTTCACTTAGAGGGGATCATCAAGATTCAGACAAGCACCTGGTCTTTTATGTGCCTGTAGAAGGCTGGCAGGAAAAACGATTACCGGCCTCATTTGTTCTCTATAGACAGTTGTGACCTTTCCAATTGGCACATCCTCTTACGAATATGACAGCTTTTCTTTCCTGAAACCAGGAGTGATCTTGCATTTAATATGCAGATAAATTGCATTTTTGCCTATTGGGGAGCTTGGAGTGAGAACATACTGTACAATCAGTATGGGGACGCTTTTTGACATTGCATGTGTCAGTCGTCAGTGGAAGTTTATGGCAGTCCCATTGTGCTCGCCGTTCGGCATCATGAAAATAAAAAAGATGTTTTAGATGTCTGTGCATACGCTGAAATATGGCTTAATTTACTGTCCATTGTGGAGAAATATTTACAATATGAGTCGTAATATTAACAATCGATTGTGTTTTTTTAAAATCTCAGTTTGAACACAGATGCATAGAGGAATGAATAAACTGTTGCCGTACACAGCAACTAAGGGATAGTTGGTATCTTTTGAAGTGGGATTGTATGAGTTACTAATTGATAGACAGTGTACTAGCTAAAATAAATGTTGGTTGCTAAGCAATGCACTGCTGTGAACATCATAAGCCAAAAAGGGTATTTTAATTACTTAATAAAGGTCCACCTAAAAACCCCTAGAGATAAAACAGGGGCTATTTTCATTGCTTTACCTTGACATCAGACAGCCTTTTCTGATGGGAAACCGCTATTATATAAGCCAAATATCCCTCTCTCCAAACCAACCAAACTCCATAGGAAAAAAAAGTAATAAGAAAGTAATATTCTAAATATAGCATTCACAACTGATATTGACCTTTTTTTCCCCTTTCCACAGCAAGTCATTGCTTACTTTCTGTGTTGATACTCCTCTCTGCATCTCCAAACTGGGGGCATCTCACCTGGCATCTACTACAGCTACTACACTGATTATTTATAAGTACTTGATACAACTCCACATGAGGTAATCAGAGCTATCCCTTTAAGCACCTGAGCAACCAGCATATCAGGCTTTATTTTGAATTAATCTGTAATGGCCTTAAGATTCAGAAAAAACATAGCCCTCTAGAGCTCGCAACACTTTGAAACCCAATGAGAGCTATTGGCCTGTAAGATATGAGCTGCTGAACCATGAACAAACACTGTAAGAAATACAAGACAAAATACACACATGGGAAATACGCTGCAGAATAGAGCGTTCACAGTACATACCAGTAAAATCCCCAGCCTCCCTTTGTACAATGTGGTTAGATTGTATCATAAAATGCATTTCTGTGGAGGGGTTAGGGATAGAGGCAGAGGGAGTGATTGCCAAAACCACTGTTTACTTGAATGGATTACCTTTCAGTGGAACTGTTAGGATGTGCAATCACCGGGAAATATCAGTGCAGAATGAACTGGCAGGACTATCAAAACAAAAAGCTTCAGTGCATGTTTGATTTGGAACCAGTGTCCTCACCAGGAGCCCACAGGATATACAGTAAATGCCATCTTTGTACTTGATAAGTGCAGCCTTAGAGCATAAGTCCACTTCTATCATGTTTATAAAATAAATAGTTGTGTGACTAGTTTTAATTAATGTATTTTCTAGTATGTTGTCTCAGAATCCCTTCTCATTTGATCGAGCTTGATTTTGCACATGAACTGACTCCACTAAGCTCCGCCCTCCTAAGTTACTGTTGCTACGTCTGTCAAGCTTTCCATTCTTGCACTGCACATATGCAGTTTACAGTGATAATGGTGGCAGATATAACACAGAAACTGGGAGTAAATATGGAAACACAAGATCTTTGATTCTACAAAGAAGTAAAGAAAAGCAGCTCCCCATTTCCAGCTGATGACTGTAGATTTTGTCAGTCAACTCTGTACAGTAAAATGACTCAGTTTATAGTATAGCTGTAAGCTAATGCTAATATTTAAACTCCTTGAGTCAGCTGAGGAGGCACACACACACACACACACACACACACACACACACACACACACACACACACACATATATATATACATATACACATATATATTTATATGTATGTGTATTTATATATGTGTGTGCAGCCCCCTTGATGCATGTCTACAGTGACTGTGCATGTGTGCATTTCAGGCCTGTGTAATTTCCTCCAGGGATTAATAAAGTGTGACTTCTTCCTTAAGATAAAGCTAGTTTACATCCCCGCAAACATTGGTCAGATTGTGAAATATGACACATACTTGTATATGATAGACAACAGAAATACACTCAGTAATGAGGGAAAATGAAGCGCAGGGACTAGATTAGTGCAGGTGATTGAGGTGAGATTGAGATGGTCCAGATCAGCTGGACCATGATTGCCTCAGGAAGAGAGCTTTGATAAGAGCTAAGATAACCTAGCATAGCCCTAAGAAAACAAACTCAGCATTCTTCTCCTCAAAACCCCCACATAATAAATCACGATGTAACACCTGGGAATAAGCCATGAATTTGGCAAATGCAGTGATATCTAACACGTTTGTCTGGATGTAACATTACTGCAGCTACTAAGCTAGTTAACCAGATATGCTAATGTTTGCAGCTTACATTAATAGATAAAGAGAAAGTTTAATCCTATCCTCACGTTTGCTCTTGTGTTTTACATTTTTGAAAGACTACAGAAAGGATGCCACCCTCCAAACGCATGAGACACCAAGTATCAGAGCTTCATGCAGGCTGCTTCAACATGTAGGGAAATGCAAAGCTGGAAAGGCCTGTGGTGGCCTAGTTGCAGTTGCAAATCTATGATTGGACAGTTGCTTCTCACGGGAGGTGTTTAACAAAGGGTCAGTTGCATCACCCAGGCCTTTTCAGTATGTAAAAAAATGGGCAGTCATAGTGAAACTGAATCTGAAAGTGAAAAGAAAATGGCAAATATTATTTGCAGCTTTTATTATCATTATTTTTTAAATTACAAATATTAATATTTTTTCTTAACACAGTGAAAGAGAAAAAATGTGAATGGCAGTGCTGGGAAAATGTGGTGCGATGTTGACCTGCAGTGCGTGGCTGACAACTCAAATTACAAGCATGATGCAAAGGCAAAGACTTGATGAAATGTTTTCTCATTTTTGCATGACACAAAAGGCAAGAATTCAATTTGAGCACGTTACAGAGAGGGATTCATCTTCTGACTGCGAAAAGACAGAAAGAGAAAAGGCAGAGAGGAATACATTTCAGGCACTTCTCTCTCTCTATGGAAGCGTTAATGCATTTTGTTGTTGCCTCTGTTTGTTGTGCAGTGCCCCAGTCGATCAGTGTCTACTGCCTCACTGTCTGCGGAAGCCATGTCTAGTGAGATCGCACAGACTGTCTCAAATGCCCACACATGCAGTAATGCCCCCACACACATTTAGTATAAAGACAAAAAAATCACTTCAAGGACATCCACAAAAAACACACACACTGTGTTTACACACTATCTCTTATGCCTTTGCATCACTGCCTCTGTTTCAAGGTTTAAGCCAAAGGCCTTTTAAGTCATTTTTTTATCCAGGGGCTCTTATGTTCATCACTGCCTTCATATCTTTAACAGGATGGGGGCCCATTTGAAACTTGGGTCTTAGTAAGGATGACCACAAGCACAACAACCATCTGTAATGTTGACAGACAGCGTTTTCTACGGTGGCCGACAAGTGCAAATGCGCTGCATACACAGACAGGCACTGCAAATACAGAAACGCGCTGCATATAAGAAAACAGATGCAAAAGGAAAACGCTGCAAATACAGAAACGCGCTGCATAAACAGAAACGTGCTGCAAATACGGAAACGCGCTGAATATAGGAAAACAGATGCAAAAAGAAAACGCCACATATACAGAAACGCGCTGCAAATGAGAAAACAAATGCAAAACGAAAACGCGGGAGAGGCTACATGAAAAAGTATGTATTCTTTTTTCTTTTTCTTTCTTTCTTTCTTTTTTCCATGTGGCCCTCATCTGTATTATGAAAGTGCAGCTGATTTACATTTTTACATTTTTGTTTGTTTGTCTGATTTACATTTTCTGATTTTTTGCCTCTCCCGCCTCCAATTTTCCTCTCACCAATAACTTTCTACTTCTCACGTAGGCCTATTCCTCTCCTCCGCAGGTTGATTCGTCCGTTGTCTGTCTCTCGGGGGAAAGCTCAGCACTGCCGTTGCACTTACGTTGTGTGACTGTATATGCAGTGTTTTCGTTTTGCATTTGTTTTCTCATTTGCAGCGCGTTTCTGTATATGCAGCGTTTTCATTTTGCATCTGTTTTCCTATATGCAGCACGTTTCTGTATTTGCAGCACGTTTCTGTTTATGCAGCGCGTTTCTGTATTTGCAGCGTTTTCCTTTTGCATCTGTTTTCTTATATGCAGCGCGTTTCTGTATTTGCAGCACCTGTCTGTATATGCAGCGCATTTGCACTTGTTGGCCACCGTAGTTTTCTGATGAGAAACCACCATTATATAAGACAAACATCATTCTCCCCAGACCAACCAAAGTCCTTAAGCGAAATCAGTGACTTTACTTCACAGAACATGGAGTTGCTGATGTGGTATCTGCCCCTTGTTTCCCCCTACCCTCACCCCCCTGCAAATTTGCATACTGCCCAAAGAGAGGCACAGAAGACACCTGGAACAAGAGGACACCTATGTGAGGATGCTGTCCGTGAATTACGGATAAGGGTTTGACACCATAGTGCCTGCAGGCTTGTCAGCAAGTTAAAGGACCTGGGCCTGAACAAAACGCTGCGTGACCGGATCCTGGACTTTCTGACGGAATGCCCCCAGGTGGTGAAAATGGCCAAACGCACTTCTTCATCAATGACTCTCAGCACAGGAGCACCACAGGGCTGTGTTCTCCCACCACACCCATGACTATTTGGCAACAAAGGCTTCAAACACCATCATGAAGCTTGCAGATTGCACTGCAGTTGTGGGGTCGATCACCCTAGGCACCATCAATGGCACAGCAGTGGTGTTATGTAACACCTGGGTGTCAGCATCCACAAGGACCTGACATGGGCAGCCCACAACACTGCTGCAGTCAGGCAGGCCCAACAGAGACTATATGGACTGAGGACATCTGAGCTGAGGCCACAAATCCTCAGGGACTTCTATCAGGTCACCATAGAGAGTCTTCTGACAGGCTGCTTTACCACCTGATATGACAACTGCACCAGCATGGGCCACAAGGTGCTGGGGAGGGTGGCTCGCACAGCACAGCACAACACTGAGTACGAGCTGTGCAGCCTACAGGAGCTGTGCACCCAGCCGTGCCTCAAGAAGTCCCTAGGGGTCATAAAGGACACTACACACCCCCACAACAGCCTGCTGTCCCTTCTGCCCTCTGGTAGGAGATACAGGACTCTCAGGACTTCCAGCAGACTGAGGAACTGTTTTTTTTTTTTCCCCAGGCCACTGGACTATTTAACAAATAATTCACACAACATGCTCTCTCACACACAAGTGCAATTAACCTTTGTGCAATATTTCAATAAAAACTGTATACAATACTCAATACACACACACACACACACACACACACACACACACACACACACACACACACACACACACTTATAGACATATAAGTTCAATTCACTGTCTGTACAATATGCAACATTCATTGCTTCTATATTTATTTGTTCTTTTTTATGTCTTTGTATTGAGTGCTACTTACACCACTGAGTATTATTTACTTTATTATTATATATAATTTTGTAAATACACATTTTACTTTATTTTTATTTTATTCTATTGCTGTATATTTTTGTTATTTTTATTATGATTGTTCTGTCTTTTATTACTTAAATTACCTGTTTTTGCTATTTACACACTTACATACTCTTTAATGGAGCTTCCCAGCAGAAGTTTTTCTTGCAGTTGTTCTTGTATAACTTGTGTGATAATAAACATCTTGAATCTTCAATCTTGAATCTTTTTGTGTGGATTCTGTGTTTCAAAAGGATAGTTCAAATTCAGTCACACAATAACATGAAAAATAACAGACTGAAGCAGTGGTAGAGCAGCAGTTCCTGTGTACTATGAGGTAAAATGAGTGCTTTTGTCTATGAAGTTTGGTTGGTTTGAAGAGAGCAATATTTGACTTATACAACAGCAGTTGCCTGTCAGAAAAGGCTGTCTGGTGGCAAAATAAAGTAGTAAAAATATTCAAAATATAGCATACTTAAACTGATATTGATTTTTTCAGGTCACCCTGTCTTAAGTGGCTAAAAAAATGGTTTCTCCACACACACACACACACACACACACACACACACACACACACACACACACACACACACACACACATATAGTTCAAAGACAGAAAAATGAGTTCAAGGACACCCACGAAAACACAAACACACAATCTGTCACACCTTTGCATCACTGCCTCTGTTTCAAGGTTTAAGCCAAAGGCCCGTTTAAGCCATTTTTTTAAAATTCAGGCCCTCTTATGTCCATCACTGCCTTCATATCTTCAACAGGATTGGAGCCCAGTCTAAACCTAGGTCTTAGTAATGATGACCACAGGCACAACAACCATCTGTAATGTGTCCGCTCCTCCCTTCAGGGAGCTGGAGAAGGATCTGCTGTCACTCTAGCAGGGGAAACATCTGTTCCCATTAAATTACTGTGGCCCTGCCATGCAAGTTATCTCTACTGCACTCCATTTTACTGCTTGAGTCCTGCGCCTGTCGACAAGGGGATAAAACAAGATTAGTTAAATGACTGGGAACTGGGGAAGTAGTAAGGGATGGACGGAGGGGGGAGAGGGAGACGTCTCTTCCCTTGTCGTCTGCTCTCTTACCAATTAGGATCTGGGGACTGTCCTCGAGTGAAGCAAAAGAGGGATATAATCACCTCATCCATCAGCTAACTTGTCACCATGCGGCCTAAACCTAATACATGAGGAACACTGTGAGTGGCCTGTGAGAAGAAGCTTGTCCATACTGAAGATCTCTTAGATGTTGTGATGACTAAGTGAAGGCATTGTTCTGACATTTACTTTTCAAATGCTCAAGTACCGCTCAGGATCTGAACTTTGTGTTTTAGTTTCAAAGCTGAATCTCGTTTGGGTAACATGTATAATGCAGCTGTGGTCAAATTTGGGCAATATTATATGAGAAAGTGTGATTTACTGTTAATATTGGCACGACAGTGATGCGGTCAGGACCCTCAGGTGTAATATTGTGGTTATAAAACAGTTACCAACAACATAAAAGATAGAATCAAAATATATTCATATTATCGGGCAATTCACTCTCAAAAGCTGTTTCCACCACAGGAACTTTTCCGAGGGAGTAGGAAACTTTGGAGGAGCTCTGTGCATTTCTACCACAGGGACGAGGATCTAAATTAAAATATGGGGACATTATTTTACACCCCCCAAAACTCCCTGCTCAGGGAGCTAGTACTTTCTAAAAGTGCAGGAACTTTGGTAGTGAAGCTTGCAGCACTAAACATTTCTTTTTAGTTAAGTATTGGCCACATTTTATTTCAGACACCATTTTTAAAATTATGTGTCCACAAACCAGTTTGTTTGTTGTTCACTGCATACAACAGATTGACCAACCAAGTCCACCATTGAGCTCATATGCTGAGGATAAAATCCAGAGGGAATTGCACAAATAATCATGTCTGAGTGTCTGTCACTTTATATGTCATCATTGTTAATATATAGCTGCTTCTATATTATCGCTTTTTCATTCATGAGCTGACTGATTTGCAAGTCTTTAGACTATAGAGGAAATGCAGAAAACAACAGGCTTAAGGAATCTTTTAGTTCCTTGAAAACTACTTCCTGGGACTAAAATCACTGGGTACTTTGGGTAGAAACAAAGCTACAATAAAAAATATAAATAAATAAATAAAAATAACAAAAAATACTAGAGTCATATATGTTTCCTTGAAAAGACATTGGGTCAGACTAATAACTGGTAAACAATCAGACTCCTATGTAATGAAACCTTGTTTACTACTCCTTGCTTTCCACACACATGCTTTTCATGTGTGTGAGGGTCTGCTGGGGTCCAAGTCTCATCAATTTTGTCATCAGAGGCTTTACGTGTTGGCTCTGTGCAGACTTGCATGTATCCGCCCATTTGTTGTGACCATGCAAACTTGCCGGTGGACCTTTCCATGCAGTTACTACCGATGCCGATCTATTGCGCATGTCTGAAGCGCTTTCATGAAGCAGACTCCAGAAAGTAGTATAAACAGAACGTTGTGGGGTCCACAGCTGTCCATTTAACCGTCTGTAGAGACCTTAGTAACCACCTAGCAACAGAGACAATTTCTAATCTATGCTGAGTCAGCAAGTCAACTTGAGCTAACATTAAAGCTGTCTAGAGATCTTGGGATTTTCCAAACTGAATAAATACTAATTATTACCAAACACAAAACTGTTTTGCCGTTGGCGATCATGCTGTATCTGCTATGTCTAAAAACTTCACATTTATTTTTAAACTAGTGGCGCTGTGTCACTGACTCACCAGCACAGTTGATGGAGGATGCTGAACCTGGTTTCCAAAATTCACAACACACTTTTATTTAATCAAATATTCTGCTTCAACCCACATTTGCTGGCATTTGGCCTTTCAAAAACATTTTCACTGTGGTCAGAAAACTGTATTAATGGGGTGTTCTATAGCAATGTGACAACACCATAAATTATATTTATGAAAGAAAGTTAATTTAATCCTTTTATAAATGCTACAGCTGCAAGAAATAGCCTAACAGGAGATCTTTTGGATGGAGTAATACTTCTAGTGATGATCTCTGTGTGAATTCATGCTGATTTGAGCACGTTCTAGATGTCTACTTGACCAATCAGATTGCTTGATCAGATCTACTTGTTGTATAGTAATTCAGAATGAATGAATTGTGGACACCACTGTGCAATAAGGTAGAAAATATACCAACTTGCAGCTGGACATGTGGCACACAACCGCAACCCACAACATCTGGTATTATCTGATTGTAGATGAAAGAGCTGTAACTGTGTCACATCCAGTTTTGTTTGTTCTCTTTCACAGGACACATAAATAAACAAAGTGCAGCATCATTTGGACAGTTTGTTCAGTCAGCATGAATTAAATATAGCCGAGAAAGGTTTGCGCGTGCGTGGGTGAGTGTGTGTGTGTTCATGTGTGGCTAAGTGCTCTCTGTGACTCTAACCTTTGTATCAGATTTCATTGTAGTTTTTGACATTTTCCTCTGACAACTATAAAAAAAACGCAGAACAATCTTGATATTTATGCATCTGTAACAGATGCTGCTTGTGAAAGCAGAATGTATCTTTTTGGATATGCTTCCTTTGTTATGTAAGCCTGGATCCTCATTCTTCACAAAAGATGCATTCATTTGGTATTCAACAAATACAGATGTGAGCTAAACTAAAAGCCGCTGTAGGCTTTTTAATGCAACACATTTGCTCAAAACTCAACATTTATACTGTCATAAAAGATCACTTTGCTTTTCGCTGCAGGAGAAGTGCCACTGCGTTTTTAACACGCACTTAACAGCATGAAGTATGACCATATGTGCAGACATTTGCTGCTGAAATACATTGCAAACCACAAGTCACAGCATCAATATCACTGAGGTTTCTTTAATCTCTAAAAGATGCTTGGCGCACAGCTCTGCCTTGTGAGATTTTTTTTTCCTTATGTCACTGGAAAACACAAAAATGTTCCTTCCAAAATCATCTTGCAAAAATGACACCAGCCTAACAGGCTTACATTATAGGAAATGACATGTAATTTAAATTAAAATGATAGTGACAGATAACTTTCAGTTTTCAGTTTGAGGTTAAGCTGCATGTTCAGTCATTCTGTTGTAGCTCGAAGGAGTGCAGGTGAGATTTGTGTGTGGGAAGAGGACGGGGTGAGGCAAGCCAGGTAAGAAGAAAAAGAGATATCTGGAGGGGTAAAACAGCAGGGGAGAAGTGAAGCAATGAAGAATATTGGCTGAGAGAAAACCCCGCTGAGTGTCATGACAAAGTGAGGTGGCAACGATCTCTAAAAATAGAGATCCTCAAATGGAGGGATATAAACAAAATGAAAGCAATCAGGTGACTTTTGCATAGCTCTCTCTCTCTCTCTCTCTCTCTCTCTCTCTCTGTCTCCCTCTCACACATGCACAACAAACACACACACACACACACACCTCAGATGACATATGTGTCCTTGACAAAAGAGAGGGAAACTAAGTACGCTGCAAGTCAGAGGTTTGCACAAAGATCTGGAGTAAACTGGTCCTGAGGGGAGTACAGAGGAGATAAAAAACAGAAAATAATATTAAAGGCTGGAAAATTAATCATTATAGAATATTTGGGTAAACAGTGTAAAAGAAAGTGTAATATAGTTTAATAGAGTGGTTCAATATTTTGGAAAATATGTTTATTTGCTTTCTGGCAGAGACTAAGATGAGAACCACTGTAATATCTGGCTGTTAAAGGACCAATTCGTAGGAATTAGTGGCATGTAGCATTGAGCTTGCAGACTGCACACACCTTGTCTCACTCTCTCCTTCCAAGTGTGTAGGAGAACCTATGGTAGCCACAAAGCTCATGTAAAATGTGAAAGGCTGTGTTTAGTTTGTCTGTTCTGGGATACTGTAGGTCCTGCATCCTCTATAGGTAGAAAGGCTCAGTCTAAGGTACAAAAAAACCCACAATAATCCTTATTTTCAAGTGATTACTAATGAATGCTCATGTTCATTACACTCTAGACCTTTATATATGAAGTTACAGTCAGGAGCTGGTTAGCTTAGCTTAAGACAAAGACAGAAACAAAACAGGAAACAAATCTGTAAAGCTCACAAATGATTAAAATGCATTATATCATGTTCTGGGTGAGTAATCGATTCTGATTGGCTGCAGGGTGACCATGAATTCATGATAATGGACACCAACTATGTAGTTCCAGGGAAAATGTCTCTATTGATCTAAACTAATGCGTCAGAATGAGAAACCATCACAACAAAGACCTCCAGTCTTCATGCTACGCTAAGCTAACTGGCTACAAGCAGTAGTTTCATATTTAATGGATTCTAGAAGTATCAGAAACATCATCTAAAAAAAAAAATGAAAAATGAAAATGAAATGAAAAATCATCTAACTCCCTGCCAGAAAGTGAGAAAATACATTTCCCAAAAAAGTCAAACCCTTCCTTTAAAACTACTGATGACATTTAGGAGGTTTCACATCTTCACTGTACATATTCTTTTAAAAATATCACACCACAGCCTCATATAACAATTAACTCCAAATCATTAAGCTTTCTTTGCAGACGTACCATACTGCAGTCTTTACCTCATTCTTCACCCTGAATAACATCATAGGTGAAATCTTTCCCGCACAGCTGATGGGGTGTTTCATAGTAATTAATAAACCCTTTAATTATTCAGTGGAGCTCAGCGGTTGTCATAAAGCTAATAGTAAAAAGCAGCAGTGGCTATCATCTTTCACCCGGATAGTTTAATTCTTACCACTGCCTAAGTCTGATTAAAGCTCCGCAGCTCATTGCTATGCTTTTCAATACAATGACTGCGAGCGGTGATAAACAACTTTTTAATTGCAAATGCCTGAAGTGTGACCAGTGTCAGAAGTTTGCATTTTGCATCAGCACACTGTTTGCATTGCAGCATGGCTCACCTCCCCTAAAAGACGGTGAAATGCATACCCAGGCTATTCAAAACACTAAATGCTGCTTCATTCATTTTCATTTTCATTTAACACGCTGAAGATTCTGGCTGATGTTTTTTTTTACTTCTCACACATTTCTCCTCTTTCTTTCATATGATTTTATTTGACTACTATGACTACTATTTCATTTATACTGTTTTTATTTCTACTTCTTTTTTCTTGTTTGTTCTGGTTTTATAGGTTTTACTTTCTCTATGCTCATGTTCTTTGGCCTTTTTGTTTTATTTTATCTGCCTTGTCTGGTTTAGTTTATTATTATCAATAAACTACTGTATTTACTACTGTATGTTTGACTTAAAGGAGAAATATGTAAGACCCTAGTATTCAACAATGGGTGCTGCAGTCCAAATAGTAAAATGGAGTCATAGACAGTATATTAAGTAGCTGAATCCTTCTTTAATATACTACATTCTATAGTTGAAGTGAGTTGTTTCCCCCGTCCCCTCCTCCTCAGATCTGAAGCTCAGGCAGGTTGCCTGTAGGCTGCAGGGACACTGAACAACATTATATTTTGACAATGACAAGTGATGTTGAGTCCAACAAATTATGTTGACCAGCTGTTTATAATGGTCAGTTGTCTGTCAATTTAAAGCTTTGCCCATTATCCTGAAAACAAAAGCTGCTCCGAGAATACACACTCTGGAGTTGGTTCAGTGACTGCCTGCCTTACTGGCTGCCAGACCTCATTATTGCTCGATTTAAGCATTATAAACATCTGTTTCTTCAAAAGAACAAGCAGCATATGTTTTAAATCAAATAAACTTGACATGGAAAGTTCAAAGGAGATCATGCAACATGTAGTATAAGTATTACAATTTAGCATGTTTTCTTAATCTCTGTTGACATGGTCATTTTATGATTCATTACAATAAATATATTAAATACTTCTCCTTTAGGACTACATGGTAAAGAATTGTCCTGTGTGGGCACCCTTTGTTCAATGTTAACGCAGGAATTAATCACCACTGAATATTCATTAGGAAATCATTACCATCTTCAACATGTAATACATCACAAACCATCTCTCTCCTGATAAGAACGTAATTGTCTTTCAGGGTCTGCAGACTCTAGTGGGCTTCAAGAGATTCTCGCAAAGTAACGATTGGCCTTCGGTGTTGGACATGGATAATCAATGTGTAATTATTCTTTCAATGTGAAACCGAATGAATATGCAAAGATGCAAGACACAGCAGCTCAATCTTTCTGTTGAGTTTTAATCACTCTGATGAAATACTGTTTTTCCCCCATTTCCACGTGTGAATAAATCAATGACATGAAAACAGAGGGGAGAATCTTTCTTTCTTTCTTTATCTTATAAATTTACTGGCCCATGACTCCCTCCATCATTAAGATCTGTTTTACAGTAAACTTTTACAAGGAAGATATCTTGGCTTGTAATGAGACAAATATAGATTTTTACAGGTTAGTGGCGTCTATCTGGCAGAGCTTCCTCCCCTGCTGCGATAAACATCATTGTGTAATATGCATTTCACCTTGAGAAATATTTTGCTGCATCATCACTGTATCACAAACAACGATTACCCGGTCTGAACCAGTTTTATCATCCCACTTCATAAAAAATACAAAAAAGTGAAAATGAAACATAGGGTATCTTGATAACAAAGCAGCGCCGGGCTTTCAGCTTTCATCAGTATTTGTCCAGAAACAAAACACCATATCACTGTTGTGTAATACACTTTATGGAATTGCCTTCACAGCAAACAGCAATACCTTTTTGCCCTTGATGCCCCATGGTGCACTATAAGACATTTATCTTGAACACATGCATATGTAAGCATATATTTTGAAGCATGTGCACACCCAGTATCACATGAGCACTCATGCACAGCGTCTGCCTCGGCCTCTCATATCAAAGGGATGCCACTGAGGAACACAAAGTGAGAGCATCATAACCTTTGCTGTGGCTAGTCTTTGTAAATTGTTCCCTTTAAATTATTCATCATGAACATATTTGTCAGCCAGATCCTGGTGTGCTGTAGAGGCTTTTAAATATTGAATAGATTTCACATCTAATAACACCAGAGAACGCACTAAACTCCATGAAGTAACTATCAGGCAAGCATGACTCATATACAGGATGTGTCACAGCAGAAGAAGAGAATCCCGCTGCATATGTCAGCATCACTCCCAGCTTGCCTCTGTGCTCTATGAAAAATGGTAAACAGTGTGAGAGCATCCCATTGAATCTGCCTCCCACTCAGAGTCTCCCTGCTTGGTTTTCTGACACTCTGCTGGTGGGAAACAGGGGGGCGGGGGGTCAGAGGAACACCGCCCTGGTACTCAAGAGATCCCAGAGTTCAGGACGAGCTCTAATTGTGGTTGTGGAGTGGAGGAGGTTTTGACCTTTACTGATTTATTTACACACAAACATCTCTATCATCAGAGATGTGGCTGGGCATCTTCCCTCTGAGAAATCCTTAGACCCAGCTCCAGAATACCTCTTATAAATAAAGGTCTCTTTTATAAGAAAACACACAGAGAATAAGTGAGACACACACTGGCATTTGCGTGCCCTAACACACAAACTCAAGCTTACAAACACAGAAATATCCTCCTGCTGGAGCACAAACTGAGTCATTTAATATTTGTATGGGGTGCAGAGTTAAGATGAGTTAATTTAACCAGTTTGGGGTTACATTTAAACTTAAATCTCCCTTGAAGGGACGTTTTCCTCAGTAATGTTTGTATTCTATTCAAGGATAAAGATAACATTGTTCCACATGTTCCACACAGCGGTCGTTAAGTAACATTCAGTGTGTCTTGGTCTGATGTAATCCCCCAAACAGAAATGTCTTTTACTTATTGTCTTAGATTGTTTTTAGTTCAGGTTCACTTTAACTCTCTTTTGTTTTCTGAATGTGATGTTTGACTTTCACCCTGCTGAAATGATTTGACAGGGGCATTTCATCATGTTACCTCATACGACAAAAGCTGATAAAATCTTTTCATTATTTCCACTGCAGCTATTTTTTGGAAATGATATAATGGCGTGCATGAGACCAACACCCTTAATGATGACACATCAGAATTAAGCAATAAAGAAGCAAAAGGAGAAGAACAGAACAACACAATTCAGCACTTTTGCCAGCAGCAGTATTGTTAACATTACAGCAGTGCATTGCTATAGTTTGCCTTAGATATATATGTCATTAAAAGTGAAACAATCTTTGCTTATTTTTCTCCTGTTACAGTGCAGTGCAATATACCTTATTTTTTATGTACTTGCTTGCTGAGGTCTACATTTTCAACCAGGAACACATCACATGATGGATTGGTGGCAGCCATTGACTGGAACACAACAGTAATCAATGCAAACTGGCTGCCAAAGAATCTGCTCAACAAAGCCCCGTGTAAAGCTTTGTTACAAAACAAATAAATATGTGCAACTTGCAAATGCTGCAGACACGCAAAAAAGAAATCTGTTATCTAACAAGCCAGACAGTAATGTAATAAATTATCATTAACAAGCATATTAGACTGTTGTATCGGGACAAAATCCTTTAACATTTCACCTTCTCATGGAACCATTTTGTGCTTTCCTGTATACTTTATAGAACTGTTTCTGTAATAAAAAAAAAAACATAAATAGTATTTGCCCTGAAAGTGTCAGTGAAAACCTGACAAATCTGACTATTATCAAGGTATTGTAATTGTCCTCTGTTTAGTTGCTGAATCGTCATTAAAGATTGTGTTCCTAATTTAAACGTTGAGTAAGAGGAATGCCAGGATGAGAAATTGAATACTGGTCATGCAAAGAACAATGTAATTGGATCGGGCAGATATGTTGCAAAAATGATTAATTCATGAAATTACAGCATATAATGAGATACAAAGAAACACCATCTCAGTGATAAATGCCTGCAAAAGTGTAATTACACAAACATAACAATCAGGCTCAGAACATTAACTGTGTCTGTGTGTCTGTCATCTCAAACTATTTGCCATCAGTGGAATGAATATGTAATCTTTGGAGCTCTGACTTGCAAAAATAGTAAATTGGGATCCCAGAAATGAGTCAGTTTGACGATTGAAGAAGGAAATGCCCTGTCATGTGCAAAGGCTCGACACTGTTTAGCAGCAGAAATAGAGACAACAATAACATTGACGTCAGTGTAACCTATGGCAACCCTGTTTTTAGAAATGATGTTCAATTAACTGACTTGTCCTGTACGTAGTAAAATGTTGTAATCCGAAATCCTAATAGGTAATTTCCATGTTATGTTATTTAGGACAGTTTAATCTTGTTGCAAACTGCATTATGTTCACAGTGGGAATGTCAGCTGTTAACTATTAGAATGTTTTTGTTTAGTCTGCAGAGATGACGTATGTTTGTAGGTCCACCTGGAAGTTAGCATCGCTCAAACAAAGCCATCATACTGACACGTTTTGCTCAGCAACATTATCTTTGAGTTTTTAAGCGTAAATGCAATCGCCAGAAGAAAAGAAGTCACCGACTGTTAGACTGCTCTCACAAGCAAAATCCACATCAGAACTACCTGTCACTTTAACAACGCTGATTGGTTGTTCCTGTGTACTCCTCACTCAGAGCTTCTTTGTCAGCCTTCTCCAACAAGGTCTGATTATACTCCACCAGCTGCAGACACCAGGGGTGCGTAGTTTTCAACGTCTTTGTCCGCCGGAGGTTCTCTGACAACATCAACAAGAAGCTGACTCATGCAGTGGAAAAGTAGGTACAATAGGCACCTCTAGTATTTCATGTCATTTACATTTTTTTCTTAAAAATTAACCATTTAGTCACCATCTAATGGGTGTCAGACTAAAAGAAAAAAATAATGAAACTGACATTTGTAGTTAACAGGCACCATTTTTTCAAGGGATACGAATAATGGTGCAAGACGGCTATGTTACTGGACACAGGTAAATTGAGATTTTCATATCATGCATTTCACTTCATTTCATGTGTCCCTTAACCACTTGGCTACTGGGATGCCAAAAGAGCAGGACTGGAGTTTGGATTTTGTGCAACAAAAGAAATTTGGTTAAGGCTATAGGGAAAAGGTTATGGTTTCATTTAAATATTTAATAAATATGTGGGCTATGTACTGTGTCATGCTTTCAGTCAGTGTCTAGCAGATATTGTAGCAAAATACTGTTGTCAGAGAATGTTTTACTGGATAGAATCAACATTTTGTGACCTGTCAGATATGTTAATTAATGTTTCCTCAGGATGTTGATTAAAACAGGCAATATTACGTGTCCTTCAAAACGTATCCGCTGTTACAAATTAGTACTATAAGAACATAATTTCCTGTCATACCTTCAGTTGTCCTCAGAGGGCTAATAATGCAACCATGACTGTCTTTCACCTGTTATAAAATATCAAATAGGAGACTTCTTTATTCATCAGACTTGAAATCAAAATCATCACTCAGAAATGTGGCTGTCTGTTCCAGCGAGACATAACCTGAGCAGATCAAATTAACAGGCGGTACACTGAGGATTTCTCTAGCGTTGCTCACCCACCATGTGTGGAGCGGCCACCAGGGACAAAGTGAACAGCAATAAGAGAAGATGAGTGAGGGATTTGGATAAGTCACCCAGGATCACCCCATTATATGAGCTATTCCTTTTAAAACCCTCATCAGCATAGCGGGGATTTCCAATGCAGCTTTACCACAGCTCAGGCAAGACTACAGTCTCCCAAGAGAAAAAAAAAAATCTTTTTATACTGCTGTGCAATGCAGCTGTCACTTATCAGCACATGGAAATAAAAGCCTCCTCATTTATGAGATTTAACAAATTCCTGAGGTAACACCTAACATTAAGGTGAAATCTATGAAAACTTCCTATGGGAGAGGGAACACGCAGTTCTTTTTATGTGCCATCCGCGCAGTGAGATGTTTTTGAAGTAATTTGCAGACAACTGTTTATCTGCCAAAGAAATTCAATAGGTCATCCTCAAACAGCGTCAAATAGCTTTCTGTGGCAGTTTATCTGAACTATGAAACACAACCAAGAGGGCAGGGGTCGAGCGTTTGTGTCAGACAGTGTCAAAATGAGCAAGCGTTGAGGTCAGAAGGTGAAAACGGAGGACATGCGAGGACTCAGACAAAACAACATAATTATGCTTGAGTCCTCTGATGAGGGAGAGAAAGGTTCTGCTTCAGAGGCACTGAAATCTGCAGAGATTCGACCGAACATCCCTTTTCTCTGTTCTCCTTGTAAGCCATTACGTTTTTCAAAACATGTGTCCATTAAAGTGAAAGTGGTTCCCCCCACCTCCTTCCCCTTCAGCTACAATATGTGCTTTATTGATCACAAGGCAGTTATTTGGATTGCTGTTGTAGTTAGATTGCTTTGGTCAAGCGGTGCAGCCTCACAAACAACACAGGAGACTTTCATTTTGCAGGTTGTCCAAAATTCAATATTCAGGCTGATTGTGAGCTATGAGCTGCAAATATTTCAGCTTGTTTTTGTTGTTTTCATGCCCACATTTTTCTTACTGGCGTGTACAGGATGCTCTGTCCACTTGAAATGTCCTGGTGAAGAAGGTTTGCATTATAATGACTGACTGTTCTACCTTAATATTTTAGGTCCTCACTCCAGAGAGAGGGGAGCTTATTTCCAGACAAAAGTCCTTGCCATGTACTTGAGCTGAACTTAAGACATCTTATACAAAAGAGAAAGGCAATTAAATATTGATTGGACTTCTTCAAGAGGACATGAATGTGGTCGGCAGCAGTCAGCATAACAAAGTCCACAGATAAATGTTGCATGTTTCCCTTAATCAAGTCAAAAATAACTTAATAAAGCTGCTCATCAGTAGAAGGATGTCTTTAGATTTAATTTCCTATAAATAAGCTATGAACTGGTCCGTTGCCAAGTGCCTTACTGTTGTTGTGAATTGCACTCAATGGTCCGTGATAGGTAGTGATATTGACCAATAAATGTTATGGCAACTGGCCAATGACACGTCCAAGAAAACTGGATTTGAGCTGTCATGTTTTATTCTATATGCAAGCCAAATGGTGTTTGTCAGTATGCATAAAGGTTCGAGGTCCTCATTCATTCTAGTACTGCATATATACAGCATAAAATAATAACAGATGGCAGATTCAACAGCTAGCTAGCTAGATAATTTAGCTAATATTAGCTCCATGAGTTAGCCATCTGCTTTGATAAGTGCAGTAAAGATTCTTGAGAAAGATAACTGATTGTTGAGCCTCATTCCCAGGTTGTCAAAATATCAACACTTTGGATTTGTGGTTCGAAGATGGTCTCATTTCCCAGGTCATGGTATATTGATGTGTTGGGAATGAGACTCAGCAGCTGACTGTCTTACTAACTTATGACTGGTCAAAGTCTCCTGTCACTAGTCATGTGGGGACTGCAGTCACAGCCATGTACTGTGATTAATCCATGCATCAGGTGGTCCAAGTCATAAAAATTAATATTCTGATAAATAGTGGGTGGGTTGCGGGCAGTAAAAATGACTCTGTGTGTGCATTTACACACGATGCATGGTAGTGCAACATTGCTGCATAAATGTTTCACAATATTTGTGAACATAAAGAAATCTCCTGGAAAGTTTGCACTGCATAATGTAATTTGGAAAGTAATATAGCCTAGGGACAGGTAGATGTGCAAGAGGAATTGAAGAACAAAAAAATTCGGTGGCTGGTGGATGAATGATTTATTCGTGCATATAGATTCGGATGAACTCATCTGCACATCACTACTGTTGAAGAAAAAGATTCTTTCAGGGCCAAAATTTTTGGCTGGTTCAACATGAGCTTTATTTACTGCGCAGCAGAGCGAAGTCACAACATGATGGCATGATACCGTCTCATGGAGTAGAGTTGTTTGTCAGGTTATATACAGTTTTACAAGAAATCACAGTAAGATCAGAATGCAAATTCCACCAGAAGGGAGGAAACATGCTTCCTGAACCCAAATGTGAATTATGTGTCAGTGGGAGTGTGTTCAAGAGACCCAATGTGAAAGTCTGTGTAATTACAATAGCAATGGGTTCTTGTGCTCATGGACACAACTTGTATTGAGAAGCCACAGACTGAAAGGGGAGTGCACAATACAACACAATGAACAAAGGTTCATTAACAGAGGTGTGTTAACTGATGTAAAAATCTGACTCTCAGCAGAGATGCTTAAATGAAGAATATTCAAAAAAAAAAAAAATCATACTAAGATAAGAATAAAAATAGAAAGAAAAAATATCTCCTTCCACACTATCCATCATGGGCTAGATTTTTTCTAAAGTCTGAAAACACAACCAAGAGGAGCAAAAGACTAGTTTTCTCTCAGACCACTAAAACACTGAGGCTAAAGCTACATGTTGCACGTAAAAAGTCAGCATCCTCAACAATAGATGATCCATGTAGACAGTATTGTTGGATTGCTGTGTAGAGCTATTTGTTAGTAGTGAAAGAATGATAAAAAACAAAGTCTGAGATTACAGACTTATTTCATTCTAACATAATCCTGCATTATAACCACATCATACAGCGACTGTGCTAGAGTGTAAACTTCCTCAAATTCAATAAAGAGCAGGACAGAGATGCTAACTTCAGCCCATGGGGCATTTTTATAACAATCTATAACCCTGTAATCTAATGTCGTTAGTAAATGATGTGTGGTCCTCTGCACTGGAAGTAACACTCAATTATACACTTGATTATACTGTAGGTAGTGACCTACTTAGCTGGACATGCAAACGACTAAAGCTTACACAAGAGCAGAACACTGTTTAAACCATTCCTCACACACTTTGCTCTTGCGTTCCTGGTTTTGGAGAAGACCCTCCAAACTATTTACATCACAGAGTATCTCTCTTACCTCAGCATGTGGCTTGACAGGCCTGCTGTGCTTACAGTTGTTAAGCTATGATTGGACAACTGTTCTTCAGGGGAGGGATTTAGAAAACATTTAACTGGTCACTAAAATAATCTAATCTTTTTTTTTCTCCTGGTAAGTATAAGTTTCAATTGGCGCGCCATGGTGCATTTTATGATACTGATTCATTTGCCTGAATTGTGAGTGTATAAATTAGACTAAATTATTTCTCTCTAGGCCATTTAATTGCTCCACTGTAAATCTATTACAGGGGGAGAAAACACGAGGGGTAATTCAGCACAGCAGGCTTAACCACAGACTTTCAGAGCAGGTGTGAAGATACAGTAGAGAGGCTTTATTAAGTTGGTGTCAGGTAAACAGACTGCAGTAGAGAGAGCAAGTAGCAGGGGTAGGTGTCATTCTGACAGGCAGCACAGTGAGGAACAGGAGTAGCAGTGCTGGGATCAAGAAACACCTGCTGCTCCCTCAAGAGCTCCTCCGCAGCATGGAAATGCAGAGAAAAAGAAAACAATAAACACTTTGCTATGCAGTGAACAAATAATTCTGGCTAGGCGTTTGGAGTAGAGAGCCTAATAATGGCATGAGATGTGTTTCCAATTCCGTCTCTGCTGAGACCATAATCACATTATGCATAACATTTTTGCGTCTGAATACAACTGGCCCTTTTACCTGCACAGTGGGACATCACGACGTGTGGGGCTCGGTTTGCAAATACCAACCCTGCTCTTCTGTTTCAGCCCAGGGTGGCACAGACAAATACACACATCAAAACATTACACATTTATGTATATTCATGCACAGTTTAGTTTTCCTGAAGATGCAAAAGCAAGAGCTGTACATAAGAACACATTTGAGCTACTTGTACTTGTGTATCTTTTCTTTTCAAGCACCTTTTTTTAGTCCACATTTTAGACAGAACTATTGTACTTTCTTTTTTCACTACAGTTATTTAACAGCATTACTTAGTAGTTATTTTCTGTTGAATTAAATCACCCAACAGTATATAAGATGGTAGATGTAAATTAAACTACTCAAAAGTGTAGTGCACCTAAAACAATTAGTTGATCCATTGAAAAGTTGACAGAAACTTTTTGGCAACAAGGATTTTCCTTTAAATTGCTTTAATTAACTACTATTCTAACAAACTATTTTTTACACCATCCATCCATCCATCCATCCATCCATCCATGCCTCCACCTCCTTACATTTATCTGTAGTTGACAGCAGACTAAGCAGGATATTCCAGACAGCCCTCTCCCAGCAACGATTTCCAGCTCTTCCTGGGGGATCCCAGGCCAGATGAGACATGCAATTCCCCCAGTGAGTTCTGGGTTTACCCCCGAGTCTTCTCTCAGTAGGATGTGCCCTGAAAATATCCAAGGAGAGACGTCCAGGAGGCATACTAATCAGATGCCTGACCCACCCCAGCTGGTTCCTTTCTACAGGAAGGACCAGCAGTTCTACCTAAAGCTCATGACCATAGCTATGGGGCAGAAACCCAAGCCGGAATTTTTGGGTTGGTTGGATGGATATTTACATTCTTCCAGTTTCATGTCAGTCATATGATAGAAACATCATCAACACACACACTCACAATGACCTGCTCCATTCACACATGGGCTCAATCAAACATTACACAGACGTTGCAGTAGGGACTTAAGAAGGTCTGGGCCCAGAACAAAATGACTGGAGGTGCATCTCAAGTTAGTGTGGGTTCACTAGAAGATACAGTGAGGGCTGGCAACGGCAATGAAAAAAAGTGTTACAGGTTAGAATGTGGTCCCTGATGAACAGATTATGCCGAAAGAGAGCTGGAAAAGGTTTACAATGGTCTTAAGTGAATACAGTGTGTCATGCCTTTTCAGCATCAGTTTACTTTATGAGTCAGAATGGCAGCAATGATATGCTGATAAACCTGCAGCCTCTGAGAAGTGCTGCACCAGAGTGCAGTGCTGTTACGCATGGCAGCTCACTATGTTTACCTTTGAAAGCGACATCAGGCATAATAAGGCAGGCATAATAACCATATAGACCTTTATCCACGTCAGACTGGTCGGTTATAACTCTAAGTTCTGCTTTTTTCATGAGGGAGATGTCTGATTACCGGGGCTCACTGCAAAAGTAGTTCATGTTTTATCCTTGAAACACAGTGCAGCGCAAACACTGAGGTAAAGCTTTGTGTTTGCTCACTATCATATTCAACTGTGATTGGCGCAGCTTTAAGAACTATGAGACCAATGATGTGACTGACTGTGAGAGGATTAAATAATCACAACACCTGCTGATCTATATTCACTGTCACCCGGCCCTTTTGTGCCCTGTATATGCTCCCTAATGGATGCAGCTGCTGACACCATGGATGCATGACCTACCACCTTGCACTTTGCTTAAGTATTCAAATTTCAACTGGGTACAAAATATTAAACTGACAGTATAATGCATGCTTTTGCAGCGTCGGAGAACCAGGCCTGGACTTAACAAACCACACAGTGATACACCACTGCAAAGCTGAGCGAGCTCGCACTTGAGCAGAGGTCAGCACTTAAATGATGACCGACAGAGGCAATCAGGGCTCTTTCTCCCAATTGTGTGACTTTCCCACAGCACTGTACGTGTTCATTATGCACCCAGGGCACATCACTATAGTGGGCTAATTCCTAACGATTCCTGAGCTTCACCACCCTCAACCACTTCTTTTTAAACGCAGCCAGCACCATTGCCCATGCATCACAGCTACTGCACAAATCAAATGGGAATGACTATAGTACTCATGTGGAATCCCTAAATGTTACATTAGCACTTCCATCAACTCTGCCTCTCGAAAGAAAAAAATGAAGGTATGTAAGAACAAAGAAAATATAGATAAAAACAGAAAGGAAGAAAAAGTGGTAATTGTCCGGTTTGGATGGTAAGTGTTAAAGTGTTTAATAGTCCAAGTAATGTAATGATACTTTTAAGTGATAAAATAGTCCTAAAACAATTCCTGCAATGAGTCATGGCATATGCAAATATATACTGTATATACACATCCATACACACACATATTTATCTTATCACATAATGTGATAGAGATGTACAGTAGATATCTTTATAAGAGATATCTAACACCAATTCCATTGAGAATTGATGCCACATGCCTTTCTGACTTAAAATGTTAAAAAGGATAGAATGAAAGCCATGCATGTATGTATTCAAGCAAAGAATATAATTCAATCATAATCTTCTTGAAACAGAATACTCAATATATTCTCAATAAGACCTCAATGAGACCTTGCATCATCAAAGCAGTTCGATGCATCTCATGGTAATTTAGCTTCATGATAAAAGGACTTATTTCAGATGGAAATCTCCAACATCTATACAACATTACAACCCACACAATAGTATAATAATCTAATCACAGCTACAATAGGCTACAGTATATGGTGAAACAACCCAACAACTTGTAAGGAAAAGTCATCTTTCATACCACTGAGAGTTATGGTTTCTAATAAAACCTGCTTTTGTAGGATATATGAAACAAATCATGACAATGCTTCAATTGCACAGTACCTTCATGTAAACATCCTGTGTAGTGTCATGCTTAAAATCAGTAAAGTTTTGATGCATTTCTAATATGGCAATATTATCATACTGTATAAAAGGAGAAAGTACATAGATCATTGATGGGGTGACATTTCCCAATGTGAGAATATCCGGAAAAATTCATCATTCATAGAAACTCTGTCTGTCTCTTTCTCCAACCCTCTCTCTGTACTTTTTAGGATATACAGTTCAGTAATGTGCACCAACAGAAGCAGAGCCTATTGTGTGAATAAAGTATAATGGGAGCCAGAATAATGTTTGTTAATAATGAAATGAACTGACTTTTACCTCCATATACAATTTCATATTGCTATTTTGGAGCTGAAGCATGAAGGCAGTCAATTAAATTCAAGGTGTAAAATGTCTGTTTTGGAAAGGTGCAAAAGTACACACACACTTTGCTCAGGGTAGAAGTACAGATATTTGTGTAAAAAATACTCAGAGAAAAGTAATAGTACTGATTCAGCTTTTTTACTCAAAAAAAAGTACAGCATAAAAGTAAAAAGTCACCTTCTCTGAAAGACATTTTCACCAACTAATTATGTGCAAAGATCACTGATCCAAAGGCTGCTTTTGTCTTATTACATCTTTTACAGTGTTTTTTGCTTGTGATGTCTTTTACATGGTTTTTGTCTTGTTACGCTGTTTACGACGTCATGTCATTTAGGATGAAACCAGTCTTGATGTTGTGAAGACAGCAACATGCAGTGGTGCAAAATAAAGATTACTAAAGTAACACACCTGCTCTGAAAATGTGAGTGTAGAAAGTTCAGACATTTTTGTTAAAATGTAGGCAGTAATTGTGAAAAATAAATATGCATCCTTGAAAACTCTACTTAAATACAGACATTTAGTATTTGTACTTTGTTACTTTCCACCTCTGTTATTTTGTATAAATGACATATAGATGTTTCATGTAAAAAACAAGGTTGAGGCTACAAACCAAACCAAACCCAGTATGTAGAAGAAGAAAGACAGAAGGATGTAGAAACGCCTTGTGAAATATCAAATTACATGAACACCCTCCTTTGTTGTTATGAGCTCAGCAATTGCATGTGAGGAGAACCATGAGACAAAATGAGGGTCTGAAATGCACCACGAACCTCCAGTTAATAGACTCTCAGACTCCATGCATGATTGTCAGCAATAGTGGAGAACACCATTACACATGTCCTCTGTTTCCATTCTTCATCACGAAGAGCGGGGGGGGAAAGGCTAGCAGCATGAGAGTTAAGGAAGGAAAGTCATTGATTCCTGCTTCAGCACTATTTGTTTCACTGCTTTTAAAATGAACGTCATGCTCCATTGGGATACTCCTGTTGTAAGGAATGTATTTTACAATATTTGGCCCATGTGCAATTTTGCCTTTTTAAAGAAGGTTGCTGATTTCAACAACCAGTGGCCCGCTCTTCTTCCAATCTGCATTCAGACCCCGTCGTCCTCATCCACCATGGATCATTTTCAATCAATGGACAGTAATGCACCAACAATGCCCCTGTCAGACACACCTCCCCCCAACAAAGGCAACAGCAGAGCGGTGAGATTGAATATGGTGCGGCTCAGTGTTGCCAGGTGTGATCCCCCTCCCTACAAACACATGGAGGATTTGTTCGACTTTATGTAAAGCAGCAAACATTATTCAAGCACTGGGTGACATCCGGTAGCATCTAGATTTAGGGCCTGATTGTTGTACATGCGAATTAGCTGGACAGGAGATAGATACTTGCAGGGATAGTTGCTGTGCTGCTGCATAAACAGTTAGGAGCTTTAGGTTACCTGGCTGTTTGAGAAGATGCTAAAAGGTTTATTGATTCCTTCCAAAAAAAAAGGCCCAGAATATGATTTTGCTAACAGAAAGAAAGAAACCGCATTTACACACCCATTGCACTCAGAGACTGAAGGTCTAAAAAAATCCTAAATTGGAACGGATTATGATGCTCCCTGTCATTTCACTACTGTGCTCTGAAGACATTTTTCATTCTCAAGTGGGCCGCCTGAGTTATTAATATAAGGACATGTCCTCTGTGATGGAATAAAAAATCCTACCATATTTTGATTTACAGAGGAATCGGAAAGTTGTAAAGGGATTACTTCCCATTAGCAAGTCCTGCCAGGTATTGAGACTTCAAATAAACACTTTCAACCTCAGCTCCACTGACAGGGCTTAACACTGGAAGTGTTTGCATTCACTGTATCCAAGACAGTAATAAATTCCATTTTAAGGTCTTATTGAGAATACACTGCTTACATGCACAGTTAGATTGGTCATATTAAAATAGGATTTCAAGGAGAAGACCTCGACAACAGTAGCATTATTCTGTTTACTGTAGTTCTAGCTGTCGAGCTTTCCATTTCTCTATGTTGAAACGGTGTGCAGGAGGCTCTGAGAAGAGCGATACTCGTTTCATGAGTCTGGACAGTGGCATCTTTTTTGACATCTCTCACAAAAGCGAAACACAAGAGCACACATGTGGTGAATGGATTAAACTCTGTCTTCCATGGCTCTAACATGAGCTGTGAACGTTAGCATTTCTGGCTAACTAACACTAGTTTACTTGCTACAGTAACTTTACCTCCCACCAAACTTGTTAGACACCACTGCATTTGTTATGTAGGTGTTTGAGGAGGAGGATGGGGGCTGGTGCAGAATCAAAGTGGGTCAATTATGATGACGCATCTCACTCTGTCTCAGGTCTACCCCGCTTAGCTTAGCTCTTACCCTCTTACCCGAGTTCCTGCTTCCTTTTCTCATGTTATTGAGTGTATTTGTGTCATTTATCATGTAGATATACCTGCCATATTTCACCATCCGACCAATGATTGCTGAGATGTAAGCTAGCTTTAGCCTCAATCTTAACATTATATAATGTTATATCAAGTATGCAGCTGTCAGGTAACTTTACAATTTCTTGTCTTAAAATGTGTCAGATAGAAACATTTTAAATGTTATGATTTTCTTTCTTTCTTTTTTCTTTTTTCTTGAGATCCACATAAAAATTGAAAGTTTGGACTTCAGGGAAATCCAGCCCAGATATTGGCAATTCATAATTGATGTGAATAAACATAATCTACATATCAATGACATTCAAATGACATTCACATTAGCTTCACTCTATTAATTCGCTGCAGTCACCAAAGGCTTGTGGGGTGTTTGTCATATGTGGCAGCTCTCCAAATGGTTCCTTTTGCAACAATGGCATGAGGGAGCCGCTGCACTGTTGGTTATAATGAAGTGAGTGCTCTGATGGCAGTTTAAAGATGTCACTGACACCGGAGAGCCAATGGCTTTCGAGTACTTTTTTTTTTAGTAGGTTGAAAGCACTGAGACACTTAACACTACTCACATGTCATTTGAACCAAGTTTGTGACAGTTAATTCCACTGTTTGACGCCTGGCTGGTTAACGAGAAGCCTGCGGTGAGTTTGACTCATAAATTACATGAGAGCTGAATCTGGTAATAACAATAAAATGATATTAATATTTAAGGATAACGTTTAAACCAGATCACAAAGAGATTGTAACAGCATGAAATTCATATTATATTGAGTATTAGTTTTGGTTGGAGGGGAAGGGGAAGGGGAGGTTAAACAGAATCCAGCCACAGGTAACAGTCACACTTTATTTTATAGCACATGAATAAGTTGCACACTGTATGAAATTTGACAAAAAGCAGACATAATGTATTTTTTATTAAACAGTATTAGACCCTTATTACATATTACAACACAACTGTAATGTAAACTGAAGTGAAATGGGTAATTACCATTTTATAAAGTCTAACAATGTTCTAATAAATTGTCTAATGTTGTCTAATAAAGAACATGCTATTTCTAGTTTGTGTCAAAGTACAACTTAGTATGTTGCAAAGTGATGCTCATTTGCCTCATCAATAAAAGACATTAAATCGAGTTGAACTGATAATGTAACTCATTTCAGCTGGGATGTTGATGAGCTACAAGTGCTTCAACAAGCCATTACCCCGCAGTTCACAACATCCCAGCTGTAAATTGTCAAATGCTCTAAAATTAACAGTTGTTTATCTTGTACATCTGTATTTGTATATATGAAATGATATTATTTATAATGGCCAGTTGTTTGTGCAGGGAATCTACTCCTCTTCCACACCCAGAAAAAACGGAGATAATTTTAAAACACAGGTGCCATCTGAATATGAATGTTCAGCTATTCACTCTGTTGCAATTCCCAACATGAGCTGTATTTCTGAAACAAATGAAATAGCTCTTAATGTGAGGATTCAGCAGCGCTGTGTTTCATAGCGATAAGGTTCGCTGAAATAAAGGATAAATAAATAACATAAGTTGTTAAAATTAGACAACAAATGACTGCATTTTGGCTGGACTGGCTAAATGTGTTCTAATGCTCAGACAGCACACTAAAAGATAAAGGGTTATGATATTCAGCAGAGACTTGCCTGGCCCTGGTTTTTAATAAGGGCCGACTATGAGCTGCAGAGATCTGTAACGCTGTGCATTTCCACAGAGACTGTGCTGTGTATCGACCCCATACACTGCCTCTGAACACACCCAAGACAGAGTCTCGCTTACTGATTTCCCTCACTAACTATTAAACACTCCATGCTTGGTTGCATCTACATTTACAGGATATAGCAAATTATTTACTTAAGTTAGAAAATGAAACCAGACCGCTTCATCTAATATCCTTTAAACATATTTTCAGCTGACCCATTAATTATTTGCTTCATAAATATGTTTTAGTTCTTGTATTAGTCATAATAATGATCTCGAAGGAAAATCCCTGCCCTATTTTTATGTTCAGACTATAATACAGACAGCAGACCACAAGTTATATTTAGATAAAGGTTCCCAGGATTCTTTGTTGTTAACAGAAAATCTAACATTTTCAACATTATTCTGTTGAATTTATGCACCCTGAGTTTGCAGCGAGTGGGTTGTGCAGTCATCCATTGTTGGCTTTGCTCATCAGATATTTATTTCAACACACTTGTAAATCTATATGAACATTCTGGGGTTTATTTTATCACCAACTGTGAGAGGCTTACCTCACCTCAGAGAAAGACTTCTTGTTGCAAACTGTCTTACTTACACATCCTGTCTTTTTTAATGACATGTCCATGCTGTGATGTAATACAGTACGTATTAGTCTCATGTCTAAATCAATATTTATGTGAAAGTAACCTCAACACAAATGAGTGTTTGAATGTGCTACTGTATAAAAAAATCTATTTGTTTAACTTTGAAAAGTTACCAATCCAGCTGCTTAGAATAAAGTTTCTTAAATTAAGCTGACTAAATTTGAAAAGACAAATTGAGGTAAATTTGTGATGATTTTAAGAAAAAATAAACTTTTCTAGTCAAATAAACTCAATATCTTAAGCTTACTGAACATCTCAAGTACAGCTATATTAATATTAAGCCTTCAGTCACAGTGATGAACATTACAAACTAATTTGATTTACTTTTACAATTTCTCAGTTTGACATGTAGTGTGTATGTGTTTGTGTGTACCTACGACAAGATTTATAAGAAAACCAGCCTCACTACAGCGTTACTGAACAGGAGCTGCTCTTGGGGCGTCCCGTTATAAACTATAACGAAATGTTCAGGGAAGTGCTTTTTCTCACTCTCACATTTCCCAAGCAAATCTAATCAGCTTTCCAAAATAACTAAACCCTTGTCAGTTACCCAAGCGAAAGCGAGGCAGTTAAACAAGCATCACCTCTGACTTGCCCAGTATTTTCTTTTTTTTTTTTTAAATGTGCAATGAAGACGGCAGCCAGCTCTTCAAACCATATTGGAAAATGTTGGTTGCACAAGTAAAGGGCATAGCGGAAGAGTTGGTGGCTATTTTTGATTCACTTGAAACACCCAAAGTTCAAGTGGATAAAAAAAAAGTTTCTCTCATCCAGCATCCAAACACTGCAGCTGTGCATAATTACAGGGCCACTTGCCCTGTCACAGTGCTAATCGTTTGCTGTCAGACTATTTAGAAAGCACTTTTAAACTTTAAGTAAATTTACTCCAACATGACTTCTACAACGTTGCGGTGAAACATCAGGAAATACAAGAAGCATTCTGAACATCAGGGCATGTTTAAGTCTGAAAGTACTAGTAAAAACTGAAAAAGTACCATCTATCAAAAACCTGTATGCTAGATCATTTCTCCAATCACCCCTGACCAAGGCCTTGGCTTAGACCTGCACAGCAGCTGCCCACTGCTCATAATACTTGGATGGCTTGAATGCTGAGACTGAATCTGACTGTATAATTGTACTCTGTATGGTTGAATATATGACAATAAAGTTTACCCTTACTTTTATATATTATCAACTATTCACAGGAAGCAATATTTTTTAACCTAAGATGCTCAGTATTCATAGAAGAACAAAGAAATATAGTGGTATATAATATAAAATGTGTATTTATGCACTAAATTTGTATACTGGAAGTTCTGATTTAAAGCTAGTGATAAATACCTATTTTTCCTCTGACCTGTAGTGCTATTTATCCATCTGGATTGTTTTGCTGTGAGTTTTAGAGATATCAGCCTTAGAGATTTCTGCTTTCTCCCAAATATAATAAAAGCAGATAGAGCTCATGTTGTGGTGCTCGAAGTACCAAAAAATATCAACAATGTCTCTTAGCAGAAATCATGACTCTGCTACTTAAGATAATCCACAGACTTTGTTGAGAGCAGTTTCATGGGAAACCCCAACTTTAATCCTCATAACGAACCTTGTAAACAGCATTAAGTGACATAGAAAGTGCAGGGCTAAAACCAATCTCTTTTCTACTTCTCATAGTGAAATTTCATTTTTTAAGCACAAACCGCGCCCAAAATAGAGACAGTGGCTCCACTCTTCTCTGTTTTACTACAATTTAAGTGCAATTTCTGTGAAATCTCCAACTACAAATGACCAGAGTCAGCTCTCCAGGAAGAAACCATGTGCTGCCGTGGACTTTTTATTGTTTCTTTATGACTGGTGGTCATGCTCCTGCCCTCTGACCCCAAACCCCCAGCTGGAAGTCTGTGACTCTCTGCAGGATCGATAAAAGGAATGATGAGAGCTGTACTTTTTAGCACCTATGAGGCAGCTGCGTGCTGAGAGAAGTGTAGTCAGAGGAACTGGCAGCCTAAAGGGAAGCCTAAAGTAATGGATTTGCAATGGGAAGGAGCACATGAGACCTTTTTCTAACTCCAGGCTCTGACTTCAGCAACCTCCTCTCTGTCTCCTCTGGGCTGACTGGTCTGTGTGACCTGAGCCTGGCTGATGCCTCTTTACCATTCATTATCTCTGTCACTCACTTTCTGTTTAAGAGTCAACTTTGAACTGCCCTCTTACTTAACATCACGCTTGCCCTATGAGTATTTCACATTTCAAGAGGTTTAGGGACTTACGGATTACATGTAATGGGATTACATAATTAGGATCCCAAAAAAGGTAAATGTAATCCATTACAGTTGCAGAAAAAGATCGCAAATCCATTTAATAACAGTGGGGATTAATAACAGGATTAAAAAAAATTAAATTAAATTAAAAATTCATTATTATGGCCTTTAGTGAAAAGATGCTTCACTAAGTGAAAATTCTGCCATTACTTTGTCTTTAAATCAGAAAAAAAAAACATCTCAGTACAGTGACAAGGCCTCAACATGTAATTACAAAAAAATTTTACAGGAAAGACCAACCGCCAATGTTAGCTACACAGACAAACTTCTAACGTTTGGTATAAAGGCCAACTGCTACTGCGGTACCGCTAACGTGAACTACAGAGACCACCCACTAACATTAACTAGACCACTGGCTGTGTGTGGCAATAGATGACTGACAGTTTGACACCTTTAGTATGTTTGCATGTTCTTTGCTAGGCTTCCCAATCATGTGTTTGCTCTTTCGGACTGCTTTCTGTCAATCTTTGCAGATGACTGTTGTACATTTTCTTGACTCTCCCTCTGTGTGTAAAGCCACATAGTAATGGGTTGGGGCCTCCCTGAGTACAGAGGATATCTATTTGATGACGCTCCCTAATGAGGATCGCATTCTCCCTTTTCCCGTTATTCATAATTTTGCATGGCTTTTACTGCATTATATTATTGCTTTCATCATGTTATATTAGCTATGTTTCTTAATATTATAGTCTTAAACTTGCTTTTATCTTTTTTCATATGCTTTATGTGTGACTATGTTGTTATAATGGCTTGACGTCTGTGCATATTTTTCTTTGGTTTTGTCTCATAGAAACCACATCTTCACTACTAGTGATAAATGAGAGGCATCTCAATGTGTGTGTGTGTGTGTGTGTGTGTGAGTGTGAGAGAGAGAGAGAGAGAGAGAGGTGTGTGTGTGTGTGTGTGTGTGTGTGTGTGTGTGTGTGTGAGTGTGTGTGAGAGAGAGAGAGAGAGAGAGAGAGAGAGAGAGACCTGGATTTATTGACACTTTCCCAATTCCTGTTCTGACCGGTGTCATGGAAATTCCCATTTCTCATGTAATCCTGTACCTACATATTATAAGTACCCAAGAACACGCCAGAGAGGAAGGAAGGCCCGATGAATCACAAGATAACATGAGACAGAAGAAGCCAGAATTGCTGTATTGTTTTTCTAAATGTCCTATACCATCATGTGATAACAATATGCAACTCACCCCTTCCTGACCTTGCATTTATCTGTGTAAAAAACATTGACACATTCTCTGTTCTGGGCTCATTCTTTGACTGTGCTGTGAGTCCATCTGCAGATGCCTGAGCAAACCTTACAGACTGACAAGTTTTCTGACTCAGTGCTCTATTCAGCAGAAAATGCCACCACACTGGACAACCCGTGAAGATTGTAAATGCAAAGAATCAGCGTTTAAGAGTTAAGTCGTCACGGAGGTCACCAGCTGGCATTCAGGAAGTCAGCAACTCCAATTTGTTTTCTTGGAAAATTCTGACTTTCACTCCACTACATTTCAAAGACAGATACTGTACTTTTAACTCCACTACATTTCTAGGAAGGTTGTCGGTACTTATTACTTTTAGGCTAAGCATAACTTTGAAGTCAGCTGTTGTTGTTCTTTTTTTTTTTTTCTTTTTTAAAAGAAAAGATGCAATTCGACACACGCTGTGTTCCTGTGTAGCCAAGTGGTTCAACTGAATGGCGAGTTCTTGAAAGCAGAGATGTAGTTTGTGGTAACAGGCTGTATTGTAAAACTTGCAACTCCCCATAGTGAATGTTTGGGGAGAAAAAAAGCCCTCCTGTTTTGGGGTTGGTGTCTAAATAAATACTTAAAATGACAATAGATGTCCTTTTTGTTTTTGATTGTATTTCTATGCTGAAGTTTTTACAGGTGTTTCTATAAGCTTTGTTTAACAGAGTGGTTCTACAAGCAAGTCAGTGCATCATTAGGTGCTTTCAGAGAGGTACAAGGTTCTGTAGCTGTTCTGCACTGTGAAAACAATACAGCAAGGTACTGATATTAGAAAATTTACTTTGTCATTTTTACTTTTCAATACTTGAGTATTTTAAAAAGCAAGTACTCTAGAACTTTAACTCTAGTAAAATTTTGACTGAGCCACTTTCAATTGTAGTTGAGTAATATTTGACTAGGAGTATCTATACTTTCACTCAAGTACTTGAGTACTTTGTCCACCAACTTCTAAGATTAACTACAAAAACAAACCACTACCACTTACGTTAGCTATACATGAAGTTGGAGTATTAAGAGGCTAAGCGAGACTTAGCAAAGTACATTTAAGTGTGGCAAACAATAAACCTACAACAGACTTAAAATATTGTACTAGGCTCAACAATTTCACCACATTTGGTGTCGAGATAATTCAAAAGTTTTGGAGCATAATCAAGTTAAGCTATAAGACAGCAAAGGAAAAAGTACTGCATAGAGAACATGAATAGCATGAATGATGGATGAGTGAAGCTCAAATTAATTTCAAACATGTTTAAACAGGAAGATTACCCAATCAGACAACTCACTAATTATGCCATTAATCCTATTCTCTTTGCTCAAATAAATGGGCATGATTTGTTAAGTACTTAAGGAAATTATACATTACAAAGTCTTACTGTGTTGTAAGTGTAGATTTGGGTGCTTGTGTGGTTCTAGGTAATGTCGTGATGTTGCTGAATTGTCCTCATACCATTTTTTTTTTTTTAATCGATCTTGCCATTTTAACTCCTCATAATGTTACCCATGAGATCCAGGCACTCCTGCCAGGTTTCTGTGATTTCTACAAAAAGTTTGATGGAGCGTAGAGGCACAAAATATAGCCAATACTTTTAAATGTAAGCTAAAACATAACTTTTATAGCTCCAAGAAACTCTTTAGCTATGTAGCCAAATCAACAGACTGAAAAAGAACAGAGCCACAGAATCTCTGATGAGGTTTGAAAATGGATTATAGCATGACAGTTGGTTCAGACACTCAGTAGGGGTGGGTGATCTGGCCAAAATCTTTTATGTAACTTTATATCACTGTACAGTAAATGTCTTGAAAATTAAGCCAAGTAATTTTAAAATAACTATACTGTATTTCATCACATTTGATTATTAAAGGGTCCAAGCAGTAAAGCAGCTGGAAGCCCTTTGTACCTGGCTTATCTTTCTATATCTTCTTCTTCTTGTGCTCTAAAACTATCTGGATCTCAGAAACTGTAACAGCTATAGTTCCTAAACTCAGCAGATAGGTTAGAAATCTCACCCACTACCCAGATAAGAAAACAAAAACAAATAAGCAAAAAAAATTTGCTGACTGGCCAAGATGGTGGATCCAAACACATCTATTCTTATAAGCCAACCGCACCCCTAAAATGTCTGTTATTCTGTCCAAATCAGTTTTTTCACTACTCCGGATTTTTAATACTCCATATGGTTTTAAAATTATACATTTTAAACCAGTGCTTTTTAAGTTAAATTTTAACACTGAACATGGATCAAAATTGGCTGAAACTATTGTAACCAAACCTGCTGAATCGGTTTGGATGCTAGGTTCAGGCTTCGCTGAGCAGCACTGGGATATTCTGTCTCTTAGGGGTCAACAGATGTGAAAAGTTTATAATTCATAATTGACTGTAACTGGTTTGCACAATCCAAGGTCATGACTCAATCGATGACTGAAGTTCGGTAATGATTGATTAAAGTGGCTAATTACAAGGACACTGAATTTTGAGACATTTCACAATCCAAACTTCAAAAAGTTTTTAAAAATGACCCTGAGAGAGCTGCATTTTTTCAGCACATTCACTGATTTTAAGTATGCAAAGTCAATTAACATCTATAAATTCAAGAATCTTCATTCAAATGTTACTGAAATGGACACAGACTTTCTATAAAAACTAGATGTCACATGTTTTGAATGGTGTTAAGATAATTTTCCATTTAATCTGATTTTTCAACAACAATCACTAAAATATTTGATACTACATGAGAAAATCAGGCTGGTTTGGCCTAAGCCTATTTGGCTTGACTCCATATTAAAGTCTTTCTCTTCTCTTAAAGGCACAACTGCTTGATTCCACTGAACACAGCTAAGTCACGTTGTTTTTGTTTTTTCTCCTTACAGTTGTTGTGAAAAATGCTATAAGTTCATTTTAAATGTTAATTTTAAAAAGTAGAAAGCATGATGAACCATTAAGGCTTTACATTAATAGTTAAAATATCTGGGAATATATGACCCTGGGAATATAGATCCACTTCTGTGAAGCCATTTGACACAAACCATGTTGAAGTTCTCATTAGAAAATATCAGATTATGGGGAGAAGGGCTCTGTTTCATTCATGATAAAGGTACGATAAAATAACACGTTGTATTATTCTCAGAGAGAAAGATAAACCAGATTTTTAATAATCATATTGATGAGACACTTGTTTAACATTTTCAAGGCTACAGATGTTGGCGGATTAGCAGCACTTTATAGTGGAGCAACACACTTCGTCTGTGTCAACCACTGCCTGCAGCGGTGCCTGTCTTATTCTTTCAAAACCCCTCATGCATTTACACAGGAACACATTGTATAATTCATCAGCTGTTTTCTTGATGGGGAAGCCCTTGAAGTTACAGAGAGTGATTTATGAATCGTAATACAATCTCTGGGTCTTGTCAAATAATTTAGTGTATTACTTCAATCGGTCCACTGAGCAGCTGTTTACATAGAATAAGAACTCTGCTGATCATCTCTTGGGTGTGTCAGCAGAATAGGAATTGATCTGTACCACAAATAATCATCAAATCATGTGAGCTGAATTGAATATTCAGGGAGAGGGCATGCAAATGTTAGGGTTAGTCACACAGAAAAAGTGATGACTACACCCTCCTGACACATTAACAGGTAAGTGGTAAATCAGAGTTCAAACGGTCACCTCATGTATGAAATGAGAGAAAGGTTTGACCTGTTTCTGTTTCAAATATCATTCAAATCTGTGATCAATCATCTGATCTTGTTTTTTTTTACTGTGCTTGCAGCTTCTAGCTCCAAAACTTACTTGGGAGATATGTGGTTTTAGGCTATTTTAATTGTCTTTAGTCCAACTGGCAGCTTGCTTTTCACAGTCTGGGACAACTCTGCTGTGAAGTGTATAAAGACGCCATTGTAAAGTTACATGAACAGGGACTTTTATTTCTTTTCTGTGGCAGCAAACACAACAAATATTCTTTCTAACCTTTCTCATCCCAGCTGGTCACATACAGACCGTCTGTCTCCACCCCTCAGCATCTGATAGTGAAGCACAAGGTACCCGTTAGCGGCTGTATCTGACACTGCCAGTGAAACAGCCATAGTTTGGGTAGGTCCTCTGCTACAGGCCCATTTGCAAATTAATCATATTTAAATATTTATTTCCATGATTTCAACATAGATTTGTTGTCCAAAAATGAGGGGGAAAAGTGAGTTTGTTGTGCCATTTCTGCTTTTATCTTGTGGCAATCGATCCAACATTTGTGGAGACACTTCATGGTGGTGCTTGAGGAAAAGAAAGAGTGATTCATCCTCTGGAGAGCAAGATCATCTTTACAGATCATGAGGTTTACAGGTATGGCAATCCATCCAATATTGATTGAGACATTTCAGTCCACAGCAAAGTAGCGGACTGCCCAATCAACAGCCACCTAAAAGTGTTGCTGAAAATGATTTTAACTTGGAGAAGGCCCAGTCAAATTGGCAGAAAAGCAGCCTTGAATTTATCCATCTTGTTTTGCTTTTGTTTTTGTTTTTTTTGATTTTTCATTTTGTTACACAAGCTGTAAAATAGCATCAACAATCAAAAACAAAAGAACAAACAAATATGTCAACAAGGTATCCGGTCACTGTTGCAACAGGCCCTAAATGTTGGTACCTATGTGTACTTTCCATTGCATGACAGTATTTTATCTTTGGACACATTAACACAACAAATGAAGACACGGACTATTTTTGATCACTAACCATTTGGGTACAATGTGCAGTGTCTATGTGTGGCTGTTTGTGTGTGTGTGTGTGTGTACATGTACTGTATGACTGACTGACTGACTGAGCAGTGAGGCACCTTGCAGCCAAGAAGAGAAGCTGCAGTGTTGCTTTCTGGTAAGCCCTGCTTTTGTTGGACTCAGAGAGCGCGTGCCTGGCTTAGGAGAGGGATCAGACTGTTGTGCAATTGATCTCCTTGACTGGATATCCAAAGCTGACACGTCAACAGTAAAAAAAAAATAGTCATAAAAGAATGGAGCAGAGCAGTCTTGGACAGGAAACAAAAATTATACTACTAAAATGTTTATAATGGATAGTCAGCTTACCCAGTTAGACCTTGAATCAGCAGAAGATGAATGTAATCACTAATGAGTCAAGGAGAAAACACATTGCCTAGTAAAGGGAGAGTTCAGATTAGTTTTCCAATGAGAAGTTTCCATGGATCTAACGGATCAAGGAAAGATAAAGATGTCCTCACATGAACTAACGAGGCTGAGGTTGTGTACCATGACAGTAATTAAATGCAGTGTATATTCATTTTTTTTTTTAATGGATGTTAAAACTTTTCTTTCAACAAGATCAGTGGATCTTGGATTTGGAAGCAAAGCTGGTGGAGAGGGAACAAATATTCTGTTGGACATTTCAAAACACAGATTATCACAACCACAGAGTTGTGTAGTGTGAAATTGCCATGTGGTGTAGTGTGAACGATTCGGCAACTGAAAAGAGCCTCGCCATAAAACCACTCGCCTTCTTCTCTTATCCAGTCTGTGAAAATAAAATGTCTGTAGTTGCTTTGGATGATGATAAAAGTGTTGAAGTTCTAAGAGATACCAAACGGCAGTGAAGTGCAACAGTAAACGCGAATTTTAAAACTCAGGCCAATGTCTGTTTCACTCGTCGACAGTTGCTGCCTTTTTTCTCCGTGTAAGGTCATTCACAGGACACACCAGAAAAGCTGATTTTTAAAAAACTGTCTAGATCTCTCTGTCTCTTGGGAGTGCCATTTTAAAAAAAACAAAACAGGATCTCAGCTGTGCAAAATCACAGCTATGCAGAAGTGAAAATATAATCGTTCAGAACTCAATCAGAACTTACACGCTACACTGAACGTTTCCCTCTGCAACTGCATCACAATATTGGAAGGCAGAGTCGTCTTTGCTAAGTGTGTGTCATTTTCTTGCTTGATTATTCACTCAAAAACTTCAGAAAAAAGATGAGCTTGATGAGATGTAACAACCACGCAAACAAATTTTCCAGAGACTCCAACTTTCAAATGAAGACACTCAACTGGCACCTTCCCAAGCTTCTTTTTGTACCAGTATTTTAAAATACACACATACATCAAAAACAGTGATGTCAGTGCCTAACTCAGTGAAAGAGGAAACTAAACTTTAGCATAATTTTCATACCTACGTCCTGCTGTCTTTTTTCTCTCTCAGTTTCTTTCCTCTCTTTGCAGTACTTTGAGTGTTCAATTTACTGCCTGTCTGCATTTGACAAAAAAGCCAGCCTTGAACTGCAAAGATAAAGGAACAAATCTGATCTCCTATTGTTATGCCAGCAGAGTGTGTAAAACATTGGTACTTCTGAAGTGAAACACTCTAGGGCTGCTACATTTTTTGAAGTCTTTTGAGCAAAGTGTCAGTTGTTCTTGAAACAATATACACCTTCAAGGTTGAACTGGGAACAGAATTCGGACCTGGCGTTTTTTTAGGTGGACCAGCTCTTTTTCTCTCCAGCACGTGCACTTCAGTATGCATGAGCTGCATTAAGCAATTTCAGGCTATTTATAACATACAGGCTAAGCAATAGATAATAAGTTGGCAGTAGAGGGGATCTTTAAGCAACTGACTAAAAGTTTATTTTCACCATGACCACAACAGGATTGTGCATTTAAGCTAACGCCGCATTTCTATTAAAAGCTAAGAATGAAAAGGAGCGTGTGCTTTTTGTAGTCGTGCTTCGTATGAACTGCAGATTCCTCCATGACATTTGACACTGTGGGCTATCACAGTCAAACAGAAGAACCTCAGAAGCAAAGGTCACAGTGTCTAAATTAATTCACATGGCTAAAACCTTCTAATCCGTGATTTATGTACAGAAGACTTTACTTCTGTGAGATAACCTTTATCTGGTGTTACTGATTCGACGTAATGCTGGATATTGTGTGTTTTTCTTGAGATGTGTCTTTGGCTTCAAGCCAGCTCAGACGCTATAAACCACCAACCTTCATGGCAGAGGCAGCATCAGTGGGCTGCCAGAGTGGGATTTTTTCAAACTAGCCGCTGTGGAATCTGTGCTTTTAGAAAAGTCTCCCTGCAAAAAAAAAAAAAAAACAGCTTTAAAAAGATGGCACATCATTTAGATGGTCAAGACTGCCAGATAGAGATATTCTCCCATTTTAAAAGAGTTTTTTTTTTTCATTTCATTTTGTTATTCAGAGGTTGTCTGCAGTCAAGTGTCCATCCAAATGTTGCAACAGAACTTGCAAGAAAATCTGCAAAAGGAAATGTACTTAATGAATGTTTTCATCCACTACTTTTATTCGAACATTAGGAGTTGAGCACAAGATAAACAGTGTGATGCTGCTAATTCTCCATTCCAGTGCCTCTTCAGAAGAAGAGGGTGCAAGAAGATGATGCAATTAGTTCACTATCTGGAAAACATGATGGAAATCTGGACATTTCCGTTTGTTTCATGTGTTAATTTTATGAAGGTTAGTCTCCTCATTGCGCCGCATGTGTTGTTTTTTTTCACTGCCATCACTTTTTATCACTTCATTGGAGCAATAACTTGATTGTTTTAAGTCACATGCTTCATGTCATGATTTATATGCTAAAGGCTCATCTATGCTGTACGTTAGATACACATACGGATATGGATGCAGCCTTCAGTCCATACATTGTGTTCATTTCAGACATTTCAGTTCATGCTGCCTACACTTTTGCCTCTTTCTCTAGAGGTACATTATTACAGCTTCCTCCAGTATTGCCATGTTTGATTATGTCAGAAATTTGATGCCATAAAGGAGGGATGGAGGTATGTAGGCAGTGATGGTTACATCATTTAAAGTACAGCCGTGTAACATTTTTTTGTACATAAAGGGAGCATACATGGGCCTGAAGTCTGTTTCAATTTCACTTTTGGTTTTCATGGATAGACAAACTTTTCCACCCCAGCTGAGTAAAACCTTTGTTACCACCTTGCAGATACTGGTGAGTCTTTTTCCTGGGGAGAAAATACATTTTGTGATTTTTTTGTGAAGTTTTAGAAGGAAGAAGCACAATTCATAATACAAATTTATACTGCTTATAAAACATGTTACAGGCCTCACATTAATTGATGCCTGGGCTCAGGACAGTTATGCATAAGCATAGACTCACACAACTGCTTCATTTAATCACAAATTATACATGAAATGCAAGGCTCAGCTTCACTGTGTCCTTCTTGCCAGTACTTGTGTGTGCGTGTGCCTGCCGTCCCAGCCAAGAGAAAGCCTATTTATCAGGCAGCTATTTATCAGGCTGCTAATCAACCTGATAACCTGCAGCTGTGCCTGCTGCCTGGCTGAGCCACCCTTCACTCTTCACCCGCAGCCAGTGTTAAAACACAGCCCTCTGCTGTACTCTCATGTTTCTCACTCTCAAAATGACATAGTAAATCGTTGAACGGTCTCAAAGACTTTTAATTTACAGCCCAGCTGTGAAAAACCCATTTAAGTGTGGCTTTTTGCAGATTACAGTCATGGCAAAGAGCTATGTGTTCAAATTTCTGTCATTAACCATCTCAAAATACAGGATAACATTCAGATTTGTTGCACAAATTCAAAAACTCATTCCCACTCGGCTAATGACTATGTTAGCTGCCTATGCTGAACGGTGGCAACTGGTCATTAGGGGCAGGTGGGGAACAGCCCCACTTCTTGTCACCAAAAAGAACGGTGCAAACAAATCAACAATGATATGATGATTTTAAATAATAATACCTGAAATAATTCATTTTCTGTGGATATAGCATCCTCTTAAAACTCATTGATGTTAGGTTTTAGTTCATGTAGTTCATGTACTGTACCCATGGTGGCCCTGCGGTAAATGTGGGGTTAGCCCTGCTCACACAATGCAGTGTGTATTGTGCAGTGGAAAATGTAAATGTGCATGCTTAGAGTGTTAGTAATGTGCTGTAGGTCACACAAATTTGATGACAAGTGGGGAAAACAGCCTGTAGCTCTATTGCATTGCAATTTCATATTTCAGAGTTGATTGGCCATCTATCTGTCTGTGACGTCTGGTGGTGCAAACACTTGGATTTACAGTCAATTGGAAGAGGGAGACTCTTTATCTAATGCTAGATAACTTGAGATGATGAACAAAGTAGATGTTGTGCACAAGCGCAGGTTTGAAATTCTCAGTTTGGAGGAGAAATTGGGATTAAAGGCCTTAAAGCGCCCAAAAGCCCCAGGATATTGTCATCACTTGTCTAAAATTGCTGGGTTTAACGTGGATTGATTTTCAAAGAAAACTGTGGTTAGCATAAAACAGTCAGATCATAACTTGTATTGGGTGGAAGATGTGAAACAGCACTCCCAGCCATGACGAGTCGTCAGACTCGCTGGGAGTATTGAATTTTTGAGACTGTGTGTCAGTACAATTCAGGCTTCAGAGGCTTCAACAGCAACATGACTTCATCCCCAAAGTCACTGAGAAGTTTGCCCATGAGAGAGATGACTGTACTGCCTTTCTCCCATGTAAGCTCTCAGTTTTAGTGAGTGAAAGCACATTTTGTGACCTTGCCTTTGTGGTGCTAGTCTGCATTGGCCACATTGTTGTGCTGGATGGATACATGTAGATGGTGACTAGTGTCAGTGTGATTATGCTTATCTGTTAAGTGTGGATCTGTACCTCTAAAAAGTTGTCTGAGCGCTTCATTGTGGGTCTCAGCAGTCTTGAGTCTTGTTCTGAACTTGGATGTGTCAGCTTAAGACAATAGAAAACTTTTAATTCTTAATTTAGGCATGTGACAGAGGTAATGTTCCTTGTGAAACTGCTCAATCTCCCTCTCTCTCACTCACTCACACACACACACACACACACACACACACACACACACACACACACACACACACACACACACACACACACACACAAACAGTCTTTCTCTCTCTTTTCCTCTGTGTAGCCTGTGTGTACAAGACTCGCTAAAAGCAGCTGCTCTGTCATTAAAAGTGTTTTTTAGAGCGACGCATCGACCCATGATGTGAGGATGGGATTTCCTGTTATATTGTACTGGTTGCTGCCCCACCAGTTTTTTTTTTTAAGATAGAAAACTGCCACTGATGGTGAACCACCTATTTAGTACAGAATCCCTGTGATCCTGGAAAAAAATCAGGGAAAACATTTATCTAAATATTAGACATTTTTTAAATTACGTAGATCTGTTTTTAATGCTTATCAACAACAGCAAGACAAGCAATTAAATGTTCTGTTCTGTGGTTTGAACATGTGAAAATGTACAGATTGCAGCTTTGAAACGTGAACTTTGTTTCTGCAGTCAGGCTCAATTACACAGGTGTTTCTAGTTATTCTAGTTGATTAGACCGCTGCTCAGGTTATAATGTGAACAGCGGTATGCTGGGAAGGGGACTTTTTCACAGCTTGTCATAGAAGGAAATGCACAGGTGTTTCTAATAAAATTAACTATGGCTCTGTTCTATTCAAGTGTCCCAGTAAACCATCATTGCTGTGACAATTAGGCAGCAAGCACAATGGCAGGACCTTGAAACTGAAGCAGCTCAATGGAACTCATTTCATTTACAAGTGTGCTTTTCATACTGTGGTTTGTCAAACATGAAGTTACTAAACGCCCCAACAGCCAAAATAAAGGTTTTAAGTTGCCCTACTTCAGCAGGTGCAACCACAGTCAAGTATCAGGAGTCAAGTTGCATTTTGGGTAATGTAGGTACCAGTGTTTTGTCTCTGGTTCAGCTGTATTTTAATCCTGTTTTATCCACAGTCAGCTGAAGTCCAGTCCGGTGCTAAATCGAGTACACTTTTATGTCACAGATTAACCCAGCCAGATCAGCTGGATGCACCGCTGTGGACAATGGCAGGAGGAGAGGAGGAGAGTTGGAACCAAAGCAATGATCAGCTTGGACTTAAGGCTGCTCCTGGCTAATGTCCGCCCAGGTAAATGAAATAGATGAAATCGAGCTCTGGCTGGGAAATCGTTAAGCTGTTGCACTTGAAGGACAGAACAGTTTTGAGCTGACAGGACGAAACATGCCAGACTGCTGCAGCACGGGAGGGGAGGCCTCTGTGTTTACACTGCTGGTACTTGATGTGCAAGTTCACTCAAAGTTGACGGTCAGTGTTTCCCAGATATTGAACTTTTTAATTGAAGATGTTGATGGTATCATCACCATCTTGTTGCTGCTTTTGATGTTAAACCTGGCACAAATTCAAATCGACTACAGATTTATTAGTTAAGTTTATTAGTTTCTGTGTATAGAAATAAATCTATTGCTTTATTTTATTTCATTTTATATTTTCATCCCATCCCAGTCTGACTTTAATTAATCATCTGTGTGTATCATGAAGGAAATACAACACTCATTTTGTATGCAACCTTATTAACCCTGTGTTGTATGATGATAATAAATCACCTCGATACATTCATGTTATACAACTTCTTCTCAGCCCGGTGCATATTTTACACCATAATTTCAAAAACAGAAAAGGGAAGTGAAAGGAGAATGCAGCAAAGAATAATAGACTTGAATTTCATTAGCGGCTTTAGCAAAGCACTGAACAATTTAATAGACACAAACACAATTAACCCTGTGCTATCCATACAGTTCACTTCATTACAGAGTAATTGAGAATCAGACCAAGAGAGCTTTTTTTCCACACACTGTTTAATTAATCTCTGTAGTTGTAGACTGGAAGTAAAAGTCATCAGGGACAGGCACATCAAGTCAGACAAAAATCCTCACTGAGAGATTTATTAGAGTTTTATTGTTATATGAGTATAGCATGATGGGTCTAGTTTTCCATGAGTGTGCTCTCACAAAACAATGGGGTATCATTCAGTATTCATAAGCACTGCATTGATGAGCTTTTCTCACTGTGTTGCATGTATAGCCTTACTATTATGCTTCTTCAAAGAGTAGGAGAATGTTTTCAGCTGTTGTTATCAATTAATATTCAAGGAGTCCTGCTTTGCACACACATCCATCATTGTCCACATGCAGCCTGTCCCTATAGATTTATTGTCCTTGTGAATACCCTTGGGTGCAGTCAAAAACAATATGGCAATCATCAATTCTGTATTAGCATCTTGATGCCAAGAAACGTATTTGAGTGGCTGCATTCACACCAGTATACACCATCTGGTGCTTTACATAGAAGAAGAAACAAACAATATGTCCATCAGCAGACTCATAGGGCTCACTGGCCGGAATAATGACATTACACAGAACACGAGGCACATAAACCAACTGGGAGTTGATAAAAGCAAAGTGAACATGGCTGCTGTTATCAGAGAATAATCATAATTTTGTCAAACATTGAAGACTCGCAAAACCCAGCTCGCACGGCTTCAGCTCATTGCTCATCTGAAGGAAACTTTTAAGAGATGATTACATGACATTGTACAGTAATAGAATTCACCACGCATAAATGATTAATTTACCCCTGTCCTAATGTATATGATAATGGAATAGCAAATGGGATGACCTAAAAGAAATGGTTGTGCCACTCTGCAATATCAAAGACTAAGATACATGATTAATGTCTGTTGGAGTAAAGCGCTCTCAGAAATGTGTGAGGGACTGTTTAATACAGTCAGCTTTGTGGTGCAACCTTCCCTGTGTTTGTGTGGAGGGCATGTTATGAAGGAAAATCAGAATAACTTTTTGTGATGAAATGGATTAAAAAATTTTATACTGAAAATTGACAAATATGTGGCACAAATACGTTACCTTGAAAGGTCAAAACCAGTTTTACATAAACAGAACAATTTTATCAGAATATCATTATCCAAATACACGGTGGGACTGTATGTAATAAATGGTAAACATTGATTTTTTTTCCCTCTGAATAATGAAAATTCAGGAAAACATCCATCATGGTTAATTGTATTGCATCTTATATGTGTTACAGGATTAAACAGGTCAATATAATATGGAAAATCTGTCAAATCTTAGTTAATGCACATTCCATTACAATGTTTCCATTATATACAGTGTAATCATGGTATGGACTGAATTGGCTTTTTGGAATGTAGGGCAAACATAAGTAATTAATTTTAATAGCCTCTTAAGTAGCTTTTCCCTGTTTTGATTCTCATTTCAAAGAAATGTGTCTTTGTTCAGTCTTCTGAAAAAAGAGTCTCAGGGTCTTTGTGACTGTGAGAAATGCTATTAGTGTTAATCCATTACAAAAAAAACAAGTAAATACCTCTCATGGTAGGTTAAGAAAAAGATTCTGATATTACCTCCACTGTTCTTGAGAGATCCCAGAGCTTTAGTGTTAATGCCACTACTCAGCCACTAGGTCTTATTCTTTAACATTGACAAAATTAATAGTTTTTTTTAGACAAGACTTTTTAAAGTTTGACAGGGAATACAGTACCAAGGTGGTTTTCTTGCTGGTTTTGGCTCTTGGGACCCTGAGGCTGAGTCAGCTAATTAAATAGCTCCACGGTGTACTGAGCTAACTAGCTAACACTAGCTACAAACAAGTGCTATATGTCCATCAGGTAACTTGTCAAACTGGCCTTTACAACAGTTAATGGCAGTTAATGACACCTTAAGTCCATGTGATACCAGTTGAAATCTATGCAATAATTCATGACAAGATATTCATGACATTATCATATGACAAAGACATTCACTATGTTGTCTTGGTTAATGTCAAGTTATCATAACAAAGACATTATTAGAGTCCTTAATGTCTGGTTTCTAGAACAAAGACATCTCAAACAATGTCAACTTTGCATTGAAAATGACTGATAATTGATTGAATGGTACTTATTGACCACATTCAAAGATTCATGAATCATGTTATGACAGGTGACATGGTTATGACAGTGTAATGGCAGTATTATTCACACCCCATCAAATCAAGTGTTATTATATTGAAGTGTTTCAGACATATCAATTTGTGACACAGAGGAAACCACCAAAACAGAGATAAATATGACAATAAGCAGTATGTGAATGTGTCAGTAAAATACTGCAGTTAAGCTCAAGTCTAGGTTGGCGTTTGTTTTCCAGTAACTTTGCAGTTAGTGATGAGTTTTAGCCCGGCAGCTAAAACACCAACCCACTGCAACAACATCAGCACAGGCATCCAATAGCTTTTTCCACAATTGGTTCAAATAGACTTGAAATGGAGTCATTTAGCTCTCTTTGGCTGTCCAAGCACATGCCTGTCTCCAGGAGATGGCTTTAGGGGATTTTTAAGTCTGCCTCCCATTCGGCATATAACGATAAAAAGTAGGTTCAATCTTACCGCAACTTTAAAAAAAAAAAAAAAAAAAAAAAAAAAAAAACACATTGAAGAGGGAAGCTGTAATGAGAGGACTGGCAGATAGGGTAATCCATCCTGGTTGTCCAAACAAAAAAGGTTAATAGCTTAAGTGTTTGGAGCTCTTAACAGGAGAAAAACTGACCTGCCACAAACTGTCTGGGGCAGCCCACTGCCTAACTTAATTTCCTGGCCACTGATCAGGATAGGATTGGATCAAGTTAACTTGATGTAGGTCAAGAGAATAACAATCTGGAGCCAGAGGTGGGTCATGACATTATTAGACCCCACCAATACTGTAGGAGTGAGGCTGTACAGTTCCACTGTTTAGATGTTCTCAGTCCATCCAATTACTGTTTTGAATTAGACAGGAATCACTGATCTGTGACAAATTCCTGCTTTTTCCTGCCACCAGGGAGTCTGCAGAATAGGTACTTTAATATGCTAGAAAATGGTGACAATGTCTCAGTGTTTCTCAAAGCTCAAGATAATGTCCTCAAGTGTCTTGTTTTGCCCACAACCCATACATTTCCTGTCACGAAAAAGTAAAGAAACCAGAAAATATTTACAGTTGAGAGGGTGGATTTTTTTCTTTAAAAATTATTCAAAATGATAAATCAACTATCACTACAATTAATGAATTTAATAATTGATTAATCATTACACGTCTATTGCAGAAAGCCCTTCATATAGAGGCTGACTGTTCACACAGAGTCAGAGATATTAAGAGGAGAAATTATGATGTCCTGCTAGTCTTTAGCCCCAGTATAGACTTGGCAGATACAGCAGCAAACTGTAAAAGAGACATTTGGTTCTTAATTATCACTGGGTCTCCCATCATCATCATCTGCTGTTCTTATTTTATCTTGACAGATTTCATCATGACCAAGGCCATGAAGAAATTTATGAATTTTTAAAATATTTGCTGGCTTAATCAATTTGAGGACATACAGTACACCAACAAAGAAGTGAAGGGATGAAAGCACAGGAACAAATCATATACCAGCACACTCACAAAAGATTATAGGGTCGCACTTTATTTTACAGTACACTAACTGTCACAACTCTGGGAGGAACAAAGACTCAGGTGCAGAGAAATTCACTGAGGCAAGGATTCAAAACACAAAGAGTTTACTGAAGGTCCAAGAGGTCGTACATAGGTAGGCAGACCAAAAAAAGGCAAATAAAGCAGGCAGGGAGTGAAATCCATAAACTAAGGAAACTAATAAAGCCAAAAATAAATTAAAAAAAATCTGAAAAAAACCGAAGGAATTAAAGCAAGATGGCTGTGAACACACAAGGCATAAAGCAGGCAATTTGGCAAACAGGGATGGAAACAGGTGAGTATAAATACACAGGGATGACTACTGGAAAAATCAGGGGCAGGTGGGTAATTGACAGGCGGGACAAAGAACAAAGGCAGGAGGTCAAAACAAAGAAACAAGAGGGAAGGAAAGAAATGCAAAATAAAACAGGAAATGAACAACAAAAACCCTAAACCATGGCACTAATAAGATGTAACATGCTCTAATTAAATTCCCCCAAAATAAAACAATTATAATAGAACTGTACGGTTAACTAAAATTTCCCACTGTTGAACCCTTTCTTCAATGGTCATTTGGGGCACATTAAAACAGAACTGTACTGTCAACTAAAATGAAATAACCAATAATATCTGCTGCTGTCTTATTTAAAAAAAAAACTATGCATAACAGATCTACCAAGTAAAGGTCAAAATAATAGAGGTAGAGGAATATTTTGACTGGCTTATTGTGATACTGTGGGCAGTTTATGTAATTTTATCAAAGACGTAAGCATCGGTCTTGGTGACTCTGCCAAGAGCAGATGTGATTTTACTTTAGTTTACAATACGGTTCTGTTGTAATGTGTCCTTAATGACCTTCTAATAAAGTCTAATAAGGAGCTAATAAAGGTTCTAATACTGTCTAAAAAAGAACATTATTTCTAGTTTTTGTCTAATTTGATAGAAAGTATGGTTTTTTACATCTTATTAATGTACTGTAAAATAAAGTGAGAGTGATTAAGGTTTATGTTCTGGTCACTTTTCACTGAGCATATGTAGACGTCGTTTGAATGCTTTACTTTTATGCTAAGGAGGCCTTATTGTGAACTCTGTGTTTCATGAGAAGATATTTATAAGAACTTTTCTGCAAATTGGTGGAAATGTTTTTGGCATAACTACCCACTGAAGGATATTTACAAAAAAAAAAAAGTTCCAGCCCCTGTAAGCAATATTGCACCCTTCTATTTGATAGCGTTGCGCCTAATAGGATTATGCAAGAAGAGGCTGCGTGTGATGGAGAGGAGGGGAGACTTCCATGATTTACAAGCCTGACAGGAACAATTAGGAGGGCACGCTCAGTGGGCTATTACTCAACACAGACTAAATGAAAAGCATGCCTTTCATTTACATCAATGCAGCCATGAGGGAGCAAGTGGAAGTGCGGCTGAAAAGAGATACTCTTTGTCTCCAGCTAGAAAAGCTAAAAATGGCCAATGGATTTAGATTTTGCGTGGCGCGGGCAAGCATTTTTGGCACAGACATGACCACTGCTCTTTTCTTCTTGCGTGCTATCCTGATGATGTTCTCTTGACTCTTGTAGAATACACTTTACAAATATAAAAGGCTGCATGTTCAGTTACTTTCTCATTAATTCCTGAATATGTGTAATTTCCATGTGGTACTGTGCACTACAATTGGGGGAATGACAAAGCATGGTTGTAGAGGATGAAGGAAGCTAAAGGCTTTTTTCTGTGAATTTAAATCAGCGGGATGAATAAGCTGGAGAGTAAAAGACTAAAAATACAATAAGAGGAAAATACATTTAGAGAATGATATTATTTTAGGATGATCCTGTATCTGCATCCATTATCATTCTTTCTATACAACACATTCTGGCAGCATTTGCTTCCATATGAGTGAGTGCAGGTAGATGAAAGTCTACAAACAGGACAGCACAGCAAGAGGCAATTAGAGCAGCTGCAGTATTTCTAGGCTGGCCTAATGGGTCACGTGTGAATGCAGCAACGAGGGACTTCGAGCAGCTCCCGTCCCCACATCTGCTGAATAAATGAAGAGATCTCTCCAAAAAGCACAATGTTCGCTGACAGCTGATCAGAGTAGCGGGGAAGGATGTGTGTGTGTGTTTATGTGTGTGTGTCTGCTTGTTGAATGCTTAGAAAGAGGGGTAGCATACTGATCACTGATGATCAGGAGTCTGCACACATTCATTTTTGCCATACAGTAGGTAGAGGAGATAGAGGTTTAAGCGGGACTCTTTTTGTTTAATCCCACTCCCACCTGCTCCTGCAGGCTTTTGGACTATTACCGCCCGCATCTGCACAAGCACAATCCCATTCGCCCGTGTTCCTGCTGCGATTTTGATCACTGCTGCCCTCCACAAAGTTTTCTGATGAAAATCTCTCTCTCACATCCCACAAGGAAGATAAGACATATGTAGCCTTTATGGAGTTTTCTAATCTAAAGAAATGATACAAGTATTCAGTTACTCTGATGTTTAACACCTTCAGAAGATGAAGTTCTCATACCAAAACTACAAAATGCATTCTCATCACATTGATATCCAGGAAGTCACTGCCCAGCCAAAAATTAGTTCATTATCACAGACCATATATTAAATAGTGTAAGCAGAAGTTCCTTAAACCTGCATTTTTTCCCAATAACCAGCAGGGGACACTCCACTGGTTGCAAAAAGAAGCCTTACATTATTTAGTCTTATGAGAAAATGACCCTACTTCTCACTTGATTTATTACACCAGTAAACAGTTTGCTAATGTGTTTATGGTCTCAATTGCTGGTTTAGTCTTTTTCAATACAGCATGATATTCATTTTGTAAATTATGGTGCCATTTAGAGTAAAATAGACAATAAAGCAGGGTATGCTGTAGGGCATACCTTGGAGTGCAATACACAGAGCTCATGAAACTCTGATCAAACTGCCAAACTAGACGGTGCCAATCAAATATGGATCAAGATTATGTTACTACATTGGCTTCATTGCCTTTTTCTCACCTAAAATGCTTTCAAAACATGATTTAGTGTGCTATTTAGGTATAATAACAGAAAGGTCATGACTAGGCAGCCGCCATTGTGTGTCCGGTTTCCATAACAGAGCTTCCTGAAACTCAGATCAAACGGTCAAACTAGGTAGTGCTGATCAAATATGGATTGAGTTTCTGTTACATTATTGGCTATTTCTCACAGAAACATGTTACTGTTCAGCTCTAATACAGGAAACTTTGTAGCCGAGTAGGCCACCATTATTTCCTGCTTAACGGATAAGCCAAAACCAAGCACCACCCAAGTCACAATACGCCACCCACCAGATCTACACTCTTGTTGATACTGCATGCTCGGGCTGCAAAATTCCAAGCTGACAATCCTCATAATGCCCAACTCAAGGCTTCAAAATGGCAGCTGTCACAGCTGATTCAAACTTGTTTAGCACCTAACATCTATAAAACCACTACTCTTGGATAGATTGCCGTCAAATCTTGACATTCATGGTATCCAGAGGATGAACCCAGAGACCTTGGTTATACTCCAACTTTTAATATAGCGCCACCAAGAAGCTGACATTCGTGGGTTTAAGAAAAGTTTCTCAATGACTAAATTGCCATAAAATTTAGAACACAGGAAGTGTTATATCAGCCAGAGGAGATGAATATATTAGACAAGAAGAGGGAGAGGAGGATGATTATGACAGAAACTGGCAGAACAGATTTTGAATTAATTTATGTGTGTCTTGGTTTCCTTTTATCTTCTTATTTTCTAATTTAAACACTATCACTCATTTTATATTGAACATCACTGAACAGAGCGTTACTGTTATAGACTGTTAAGACGCTCTAACAAGCGGGCATTTCTAAGAGTAAAATAGATGTCATGATCATTTAAGATGCTTTTGGGAAACAAGGCCCAGATTTGTTCGCAAATGTCAAATGATACTGATACTCAAAATTTACTGCATGTAATGGACTAAATGACAACTCTACAAAGAGAGAAATCAAATGAGACCAAACTAAACTCAAATGCAACTTGATATGATACCATAATTTAGCTGAATGCATGGAAAAGACCAATAATTACAACCTCTCATGTGAAATTATATACAGTGTGAAATATGAACCATATGAAACTTTTATCCTGCATTCATTCTACTATATCTTATTCCTGCCTTCTAATAGGAGGCATGAACAGTACTTTTATGAAATTTTTTAATGTTTTCGGTAACAGTTTTGAGCGGGTGTGCATAAGACTGTCATTACACTGTTATAACCATGTCAGGACACCTATAATGAAAATAAAGGAGTCTTTATGAATCTGTATGACTGTTGTCAGTCAGTCAATTATGTAATTTCTAATGCAAACTTGACATTGTTTGAGATGTCTTTGTTATGACAACTTGACATTATCAAACTTAAAGAAACCTCAAGTAAAGTGGTGCATTTTGGAGTTATAAGTCATAAAGATGTCATTAAGTTTTATTACACTGCCAAATGCTTTTCTAACAGTGTCAAAGTAAAGCGGTACCATTTGGACTTGTCATAAAGATATGATTAAATTTTATAAGGTCGGTTTGATGACATAGTAGCTAGTTAGATTTTTTTTTTGTTGCTACAATAGGCTTAATGACACTTAATGACAACACAATATCACAAACATCCAGAATCTTAATGTTTATGACAGATGTTATGACATGGTTATGACAGTGTATGGTCTTATGCAAACTCCTTCAAATAAGATGTTACCTTGTTTTCTTTCCATTAAGCTCCATCACTGATGAAGAATGATGCAAAATGAAAGCATCTATTCATCTGCTCTAAACACTGACAGGAAATTATGCCACTCATTTTTCTTATGCCTTTCCTGTTTAAAAGGTCATCCTGGATGTAACACTGCTGTATATGATGAGTACTAAGTGAATGTTGGTTACGACCATCTACAACGCAGACAAGTATTCTTAAGGGGTTAGTTGATAGGAACAACTATCATTTACTGTAAGTGGCACGGATACAAGCCACCAGCTAAGCTGAGTCATCGTCTCTTTGTCAATTCAATATCATTTTTCTTTCTTTAAACAACTCTTCACTCGCTGCCCTTCAGTAACAAACAATCAAAATGGACCAAAGGTTTTGGTGAAGCTAGTGCCTAACATTAATAATTAATTTGGTGCTTTCATTTCTTTGTTTGCTTTGCGTTGTATATCTAAAGTATCTGTGTGCCATCATTGTCATTGTTGTGAGGCAGCCAGAGTTCCCTGTAAGTCCAAAGCAGTATTTTTCTAAAAGAGAGCGAGACCAATCAGATGCAAACTATCTGGAACTGCATTCACAATGATCATCTTCACAGATTAGAAACATATTTCTAACGACCCGAGTTTTTAACAAGAATGCCCTCGGGTGTCATGTGTACAGTAGTTTCAACAGTTCTTGTTAATTTTGTTTTCAACAGAGAAACATCCATTTTTAATTCATGATGTTTAAGCTCTCAAATTGCCATCATTATACTTATTTTATTGTTATTCACTTGAATGAGCATCCAACATGCTTTGTAAACTGCAGCACATAATCAACTCTTCCAAATAAAGTAATGCTATCAACTTATTTTGGAAAGTTGTCCACTAAACTCTATATTCATGTCTTTCCTCTACCCACATGTTACACTCTCACCTCCTTGAGGCTCGAGGATGACACTTAAAATCAGTGTGACAGCAGAGGTGCTATAATTTTACAACTCACAATCTGCATGCTGTTTGGATATAGAACTTTCTGAAGTACAATTACTCTCAACAACTCTCACCCTAACACTCAGGTAACATTAGTATGCAGGCTGAAGCTCACATTTCCCAGCTTTATATCTCTGTTAGACCACCTGAAGCACCTTTTAGCAAGGCTCTGATCTATGATGTTAGTGCTTTTCCAAATTGATTTCTCACCATTCAGGAAAACCTTAAACCTCTGAACTGTGTTTACTGTATTCATTTTCTCTTGTCTATGACACACAGTGTCTAAAGTTATGAATATAATGCCTGATTGTGAGAACACCATCCCCTGTACGTAGGGGCAGAAGACAGAGGCAAAGGCTGAGAAAAACACTGCTTTTACAGATACATAATTGGAAACCTCCTGCTTCTCATGCCAGAATAACCAATTTGCCTGCGACCTGTGTCACACAGCTATAATTACCTCCATCCAATTAGAGACAGATCTTTAGCTCAGCCTACAGCCGGTACCTTGAATTTCCTTTGCCAGGAATATTCCCTTTTGATTTCAGATCTCTTTTCATCAGGATTGTGCCTTCCATCCAAATCATGGTCCCTGCCCCCCAAAAATTAAATTGGTGAGTATTCTGCTGAGTCACAGCAGCTGGAAGAAAAATGTGAGCGTACATCTGTCTGGATCGCAAGAGAGAGTGAAGCTAAAGAACATTTTTTTGTCTGTTGCTGCCAGATGCACATTTAGAGCATGCTGAATGCAGCAGAGAACCTTATTATAGTCCAGGGGTTTCATATAGAACCTACCCAGGTTGTTCTACTGAGAAACCTTTTATCTTCCAGTGGTTTCATGTTGAACCCCAAGGTGGGTTCTTCAGAGAACCCTTTTATATTCCATGGGTTTCATGTAGAACCCCCAGGTGAGTTCAGAAGGGAAGACTTTTATATCCCAACAGTTTCATCTCAAAGCCAGCCTGGGTGGTCTACTTAGGTTCACATGTAGAACCCACTCAAGATGTTCTACTAAGAACCCCTTGCATTCCAAGGATTTCATACATCCTGTAGATTTAACCTTAATCTTTCAACAATCCCTGAAGAACTCTCTCTTCCAAAAAGGTTTTTTTTGTATGAAAATGGTTCTTAGTGAAACCTTTAATCTTACAAAAAAAACACTGGCAAACAATTTGTTCAAAATAGGGTTTTTCAGAAACAAATCGCTCTGAGTACAACCTCGGCCCTTCAGAAAGAACCATTTTTGAACCCTTATTTCTAAGAGTGTAGCACATAATCATTGTAAGCTTCATATAGTACAGTGAACATATTTTGGCTAGAAGAACTCAACGGGCAGTGAATCATTCACTGCACTGAAACATTCAATAAGCTGTATATGTCCGGTCTGTGGAGAGATCATCAATGGGCGTTCAGAAGTGCAGTGTGTAAACCAATGATGAGTAAGCACTTCCACTATTGCTCTTGACAGATCTGACAGCTTCTCTCCAGTAATACCGAGCTGCAGCTTCATCTCAAGGGTGTATGAATTGAGACAGATTATTGGGGGAGTGATTCAGAACTGTCATTATTAAGTCCTCAATGCAATCTGCTGCTATTTGAACAGTGGTTCTGCGAGTCAGAGTCGGAGAACTATTCCAGCCAATGTAGCAGCAAAAGCAAGCAGCATTTCTGAGAATCATCAGTGTTCCACTTCATGTGGTACGGGACAGCATGTTGTGACTGAGTACATGGAAATTAAAGAACGCAGAAAGACGGAGGACTGCAAAAGAGAGAAGAAAGAAGAAGAAATGGCATGTGAGTTAGAAAGGTGGAGGGGGTAGTGGCTTCCACCCTAGAGCAGCTGATATATTCATGTATCACCGTGATTAGAATTTCTATTCTGCTGCTGCAGTCCTAACAGCAAAGTCTTCTGTTGCAGGTAACGTGTGTTTGCAGCATGTGAGTCACTGACTGCACATAATATGATATTAAATACAGTCTGTGATGTGAATGTGGATGTGTTTGTGTGATGTGTGTGCGTGCCTACTGCGCCCATGTCTTAATGGCTGGCTGGCCACAGGTCATCACACATCATATTAAGTGTCTAGTTGAAACAGACTGCCATATGGGGAGCTGCATACAATTATTATTACTGCAGAGACATCATGTGAATTTTTTTCTACTTTAGCCACACAAATTAAAATATACATTTATAGTGTTTTCATTCATTTTCATCATTTTTGAGCGGCAGCTGCTTGAAAGAGTGTGGTACCAACTCCCACATACTCCATTGACTTTAGTTGTTTTCTGTTTCACAAGAATCAATGGAGAGGTTAAGAAAACTTCCCTATCAGTGTAATTTGGCCCCAGAATAATTGGCGCTCTATGCCGGTGACAAGTAGAACAGTAATGGCGATTTGTAAAAAGAGCTCTAGGGGTTTACCACACATCACATATTATGAACAGGCAACCATGGCTGATGAAGTATGGATAGCCTGCAGGTCCATGATAAATAACATTAAACATAAAAACCCATCAATAAAAGCATTTCCATGCATTTTTACCTGAAATAAGTAAGAGCAATAGGCCGGCAACAGATTCAGATTGAATTGAAACAAGAGATAATTTCTTAAACAAAACAGATTGAATGAAATGTTAAAAGATCCTGTGTGTAAGATTTACGAGTATTTATCGCTAGAATATGGCAGAAATTAAATATAATATATATTTGTTTTCATTTGTGTATAATCACCTGAATAAAAATAGATTTTTCATTACTTCCATAGAGGTTGCCATGTTACACCACTGTGTTTCCACAGTAGGCCAGAACAGACAAACCAAATACTGGCTGTAGATCTGGCCTTTTGTTTTTGTGTGGGTTTCACACCAGCTTAGGTTCTCCTACACCAGTGATGCACAAACCGCAGTTATAACCGTGGGCACTGGGGTTAGTCTGTGGATTGTGTTGGCCAGATCATAAAAATTTACATTCTGATCAATAGCAGATGGGTTGCAGATCGGAAATGGTGTACGTCTCCCCAGTATGAGACGCTGTGTGTACATTTACGCACAAGACACAGCAGCACAGCAGCACAGTTCTTCTTTGAACATTTGATTTGTTTCTTCTGGAAAGCTACATCTATCCTGCTAATTTACAACAAGTTAAAGTTACTACAGTTTGGCTGCTTAAATGTCCTGATATTTGCTGCAGTGACATTATTCTCTAATAATTAATAAAAGTTCAATGCAAAACACAATAAAGAAATTTCCCGGAAAGTTTGGACAGCTCATGACAGATGTTAAAAGAAAACTGCATAAAGTTTGAATAAAGTCAAATCTCCTTTTGTGAAACCTGTAAATCCAGTGCTCAGAACACTAAATGGAAAATGCCCACATGCCTGCCTGTTCTTGAGTGACGTACTAAATCTAATTTAAATACTCACCCATGCTGATGTGGCCTACAAGGTTAAAGACTGTAAGAGTTATGTGGGAATCATGGGATATTGCATTCCTTGGTAATAAATCATTGCTCAAAGATGCCGTGTCAAGGGTTAATCCCCTGATATTGCTGCAGCTACAGCACAGTCTGTGTGTCTGCTTCACTAAATGGCCAGTGGAGTTAGTTACCACTGAGATAGCACATGAGCTCAAATGGAAAATCTGATGAGTAACCGTGATTTAATTTGGATGAGCAGAGATGACATCTTCACGCATGAGGAAACTTCAAAGCCATATTTGGTGAGTCACAAATGATGGCCCCGTGAGAGTGGTGTTCTGGAGTTCTTATATTAACCAAGATATATGATTAACATTTTTTCATCTGTGAATATTGTTCGAAGCTCATCTCTTTTACATAGCAGCACACAGTCCATATCTCTTTACTAATTTTACATAATATGTTCTTTTCTTCTGTGCTATTCCGGGAGGCATTTTTTTTTTTTTTGATGAGATAAAACCACTGCAAAACTAATTCATATCTGAAAATATCTGATTAGTCACAACAATAAGGGCTGCCATGGAAACAAACATCTTCCAGTCTGAAATAGTGCATGTGAAGAGAAATGGGAATCCAGCAAATCCAGCATCACTGGGGCTCAGAGATCATTTCTCACTTTGAAGTGTGTTGTCGACCAGAGACTGCAGTTGGTGTTGACACAGACTGGGAGCAAACAAAATCTGGGCCATTATGTATTTAATGATGGAAGAGGAGGTAGAGACACCTCCATAGCCCCACTCCAAACTGATACTCTCTAGACTGTGTGGACAGCATGTCAGCACTACTGCAGACGCTTAAAAATAATTTGACAATACCGAGACCATTATGTGCATAATGTGCAACTACTGAAGTGGCTGCTTTGCAGTCTGATTGAAAACTATCACTAGAAGGGATGAAGACTTGACTGCTACACTAAGCATTTCTTTGTTTTTGGGGGTTTTTTTTTGTTTTTTTTTTTGAGAATATTGTGATTGGGAGCAAGTGTTTTTAAATGGTTCGCTTGTGGCTTTAAATTGTTTGCCTCACTGAGATTGTTTTTTGAGTATGTAGTCATACTCTGAGAAACGGTTTGAAAAAACTCAAACCATTTGCACAAAGGAAATAAACTGTCACATCCCTCTTCAACTCAACATGCTGGTACATTGTGTTTACAGGAAAACTACAAATTAAATGAAATCTTAACACTGAATTGAAGCAGCAGTGCACATTTTAAAATCTGTGCTTATCGCTATTTTTAGTCATGATAGTTGAATAGACAAGCCAGTCTCTAAATACTTCGTTCAATAGTAACTGAAGAGCTTTCATTGCTAAAAACCTGCACTGCCAAACTAATTCAAAGTCTTCAGGGCAGCGCTTCATATTGGGCATATGTGCTTACTACTGGGTAGAAAGGGAGAGAGCATTGTTTCCAGTAAGGCATATCCTTGAATATGTGTAGGTTTGTTAGCAGCTGTTCTCACCACCATCCAAGCAACTTCTTGCAATTACAAATACCCAGTTGATTGTTGGGCAACCAGGTCTCCAATTGTCTGGTATTGCAAGACTACTAGCGGCATGGCTCTAGAGATCAGAATGCAATATCTCATCGGCTGTCACATGCATTTACATGAAATTTTGTGCAGATATTGGAACCATTTCTCATTCCCAGGTCATCAAATACCAATGTTTTGGCACGACATCCGCTGTCTCATACAGAGGTACCCGTTATAGACTGCGTGAAACGCACTGGGCTTTCAAGTATCCTATCCGTGTCAGGTGATGTTGTATAAAGAGCTAAAAAGTCTGTATATCAACATGCTAGCATTATCATTGTAAGCATGTTAGCATGCTGACATTAACATTTAGCTCAAAGCATCAGAGCCTCACAGAGCCACTAGCATAGGTGTAAACTTCTGCTCTTGTTGATGTACAATATATTAGCAATGGATCAAATGACAATTGCAATTTATGGTTTGACATGCTCCAACTTCTACTAACATATATTCCCGGCATTATTTATCCTGAGAACTCCTTAAAGAATTGTGTAATGTCATATTCAAATCCACTTTTATAGTGTGCAAACATTAAAACTCTGTCATCTAAAACTGTTACAATAAAGTTTACAGATTGGCCTAACTGAAAGAGAGCATTCCTCATTCCCTCTGTCGTTTGTTGATCCAGCGAAAGCATGCTTCTCTGAGTCCCCAACGCCAGATTAGCTGTGTTTGAATGTGGTCTCAGGAGGACTGGGCACACAGTGCATATGCAAATAGATTTACAGACAACCAATTACACTGAAAACTCTTCAGACAAAAGTAAACCCGAAGGAGAAACCTGCCATTTCTGGATGGAGAGGGTGTAAAGACCAAAGAGTCAAACAGGGATTGAGAGTTAGAGACACAGAGTGAGGAAGTTTTTATTATAGAGTGTTGGATTATATTAGAAATTGGATTATATTCTAACTGAGTGGTGACACTGAGACTATACACTTCAAAACACAACTATATTATGACTGATATGTCATTGTGTTTGTGCACCATGATAAATAGTTACTCAGTAATCATCTGCAGCCAACAGGGAAATTATGTGTTATGTAACAATTCTATATTACATTGATTATTTGTTTCGTGTTTACGTGCCTGTGTTGTATAATGGAAATGAGTTAAACAGCATTAGCGTTGGCTTCTCTGTGGGAGTTTTTACAGATAGTTAAGCCAATTTTCCAGAGACATTAATAGTGATTAATGGCGCTGTGTTTTAATGCTATTTGTTGGGATAAAACTGGAGTGTCAGTTTGGTGAAGAGACTCCTAACATAGAGCAGGAGTCAGTGCATTAAAACCTGTTATCTCTTTAACAAGGACAATATCATTTAAGATTACTGCAGCTTGGACAATGACCGCCATCTGTGTTCAACAAGGCGTGCAGTTCTTGTGTATCTGTGTGTGTGTTTGTATGTTTTAGGAGTGGGAGGTGGGCGATGTGTGCATGTCTGTGTGTGTGTGCATAACTGCCTGTGTTGTAAATTCACAAATAAGACAATTACTCTGGACTGTAGAGTCGGACTATTCAGTATTCAGTACCCAGGAGAGATGGATCATCTGGAAGAAAGTCTGCTAACGGCTCTGTGAGGCTGTAGGGCTACTTGAACAAACAATATGTAAATTCTGCCACTAGAGGTCTTTTGCACATTAAAACAATCACAAAAGATGTAGTTTGATGATATCGTGAAGTAGTGTGCGATCATATGAGTTGTTATCTTCACTGTTAAACATCCACCATAGCTGATGAAAATCTATCTGATGTGACTCACGCAGAAATCATGTTAATGAACGAGGTAATATTAAAGTTTTGTTCACATTATGTTTAGTCATGTTCTCTGATTTCCGTCTTCAATCTTTGACTTATCAGATGTATCTTGTGTTTTCCTGGAAGTTAGAGGAATGGCTAGCAGCAAGTTAATCTACTCACAAAGACAATTCTGATGTTTTGAGTGTAATATGTATCATGGTCACCATTTTAGTCAGACATTTTTGCATGCTAAAATTTGTAAATAAGCACTAACCACAAAATACAGCTTAGGTGGGTGAAAGGAATCCCATTAGTTTTGCAGGTATTTGCTCAGAAACCAAAGTACTTTACTTATTAAAAGTTTGCCCTGATTATGGTGCTAGATGAAAAGTTGTGGGAATTCTGACAAGGGGTAAATGTCTTTATCAAATTTCATGGCAATCCATTCAACAGCTGTCAAGACAATTCACTAAAAGCCACAAATGTCAAATGTGATGCAGAACACTAAAGTCAGTAAGATACATCATCTGGCAACCATGCACATAAGCAACATGCAGTAGATGTTGAGATATTTCACAGAATGGAAATTTTAACCTGCTGGTTATGCACGAGATAAACCAAAGGAATGATCAAAGTCTTTTGGATTCATCCTCTCAGGATCATGAATAGTTGTACCATCATTTCCACGGAAACCACAAATGTTGATCTCTTTGTGGCACAAACAGAAAAGTCAGGGGATCCATCCTCTGGATGTGTCTGTACAAAGCTTAGTGACAATTCAGAGTTGTTATTTGAGTTGATATTTCAAGTCTATGCCAAAGAAGCGGACCATCACTTTTGCCTCACCACCAGCATGACTAAAAACTGCAACATCACTTGATTTTACCAGGTTTAATCATTATATAGGCATATGTTTGCAAATGGACAGTATGGAGTCTCTACCGGTATTTTGAAAGGACAGAAATGTCCCTTCCAATATTGCGCAAACTCATTTGCATTGTCTTTGAAGTAAAATCATATGAGATAATTCCAATGTGCCCTCCCAGGGGCTATCATCTCCAGAACCATGGACAGCGCTGAGAGAAAGAGAGAGAGAGAGAGAGAGAGAGAGAGAGAGAGCTAGCTGCAAGACATAAACAGCTGTTTTTATGCACCTCCCCCCTACTGATCTGCTAGTGCTACATTCTTATGTGAATTCTCTGATTAATAAATGTATTCTTTGATTTTAAAACAGTGTCCACATAGTGTTTTCTCTCACCCCACACATGCTGTGATGAAACAGTTACTTTAATCGAAGCCATAAATGTCTCCTACTCATTTGATATTGATTCCTTTAAAAGAATATCCCTAATAAAACTATATAAATACAACTAGTGGATGGCTGCTTCACTTCCCACTGTTTTCAGCATTTTCGTATAATGTTTATGCCACTAAACAACCCTGAAATATGGAGTGGCCCCTGTCATATGACTGTGTGACATCAGAGTCACCATTTCCTCGTCAAACTTGTGAGAGAGTGGCAGAAAGGAAACAAAGCATGATGAGGTGCTTCTTTTCACCTGTAGATAAAAATACAACAAGATGTAAGATTTGTGACTAGAAAGTACCACACAGCAGCAACACAACTAACCTCTTCAAAGGTTTAGAAACAACACTCTCTGAAAGGCTGAACAAAGACAAGAAGATAATGACAGTCATATTTATTCATATTCATCATTTTGTCATAGTATTTCTGTAAATTACTAGATTATTTTTCACACCTATTAGCACATTTATCTGTAAAATTGTAGCAAAAGGTATCGTGACTGTAAAAAGTTTGGTACCTCCCAATCTCAGTTTATGGTAAAATCAATTCATTTTATTAACTGTATAGGCCACTCAGTCAGTCAACTGGTCACTCAGTTGGTAGGTTGGTTGGTAGGTAGCTCCACAAAAATTTCCCCACCCTTTGGTGGCCACAATATTTGTTCTAGGAGGTTGAAATTTGATATGGAGGTCAAAACAAGGTGAATAACTTCTAAATGGCTTCATTTAATAAGACCAAATTTATGACCCGTTAGTCAGATACTCTTGTTGGAGGCATCATTGCACCTTTTCATTAGTGACTTATGCCCCGCCCCTTACACTATAGCCACGCCCCTCTGCATAACTCAGGAACTGTTTGTCGTAGACTCTTGTGAGAGCCATCATTGGTCTCAGCAGTGAGTTCCTGTTTCAATGCTTTGAGTTAGCCGTGTCCACTATAGGTTAGCCCCTCTCATAACCTATTAACTATTTGTTTTAGACAGTCATTGTTGGACTAAGCAGATTTCCTTTTTCATCCATTTTCATAACTCATTAACGATTTGTCGCGGACACTTGGGGGAGGCATCACTGGACTCAGCAGTTTCCTTTTCATGGGTGAAGGTTAGCCTATACTTTAGCCACACACCCTTTCATAACTCATGAAGCATTTTTCATAGGACATTGGCAGAGAGTTGGTTTTTCCATTGGTGTGACTTTGGGAGGTCAAGAGGTTGTGTCTTTGTGTGTGAATGCATGCACACATAGACGCATTACTTTATGAAAACATTTTTAACAGCCCCCTGAGTCACTTCTTCCAGGGTTCAGGGGTGGGTTGTTGTGTCCCTTCCAATAATGAAATTAAACCTAGGCCCTTGCATCATTGTTCTCTATCTTTGAAGCATAAGAGCATAAGTGTGCAATGCTGTTCAACTTGTCCCATAGTTTCAAATATCACTCACCCAAAACTTTACTCAGCAGGTGCAGTCAGGGTGTGTGAAGCAACCTCTCATAGTGTGAAAGTCCTTGTTTATTCATGGCTATATCCAGTGATCTTACTTGTTCTGATACCCATGTGTTTGCTGCATACAGTGGGAAAATACTCATGAATAATTTAGATAAAAGATAAAAATGTATGTTTACTGCTTTGGCTGTTTCATATGCTAATGCAAACATTTCTCTTTCACCTAGGGATGCTCAGTGGATCTGAGAGAAGCATTTGACAGTGCACACTTCTCTCACCTTAGAGACTTACTAGAAGTCATAAGAGATTGGGAAATCAACCGGAAGAAATAGAATAGTGTTTGTGTCTGAGCACCATCATCCTCCTTCAATCTTTTATGCAACATCTGCTGTTTTCCCGTTCACACATTTTCACTTTCCAGAGCCTTCATTCAAATACACATTTCCTCAGTTTCAATGGAGTATGACCACTTTAAAGTCTCTGCATGTACAGTGGCCCACAGGCTCAAGCTGTCCTCAGGGATCCAACCATAATGAATGGTTAAGCTGACAGTCATCGGCGAGCAGTGAGGACTTTTTTGCATAAATATGGACACTCCCATCACAGCCTTCGGCAGGTCAATAAGCGCCATAGTAGAGAAGGGATTGGGGAAAGTGGTGGAGGGGGGGATTTTCCCTACTTGTCAACTCTGTGTTGTTCCACTCATTAAGCACAGTGAGATTAAGCTGGTGTTGAGACTGAGGGGGAGCTGTGGTTCGTGGCAGGTTGGAGCGGCATGCATGCAGAGGGAGCAGTCAGAAGCTCGTCATAGGCCTATGAGCAGGCAGGGCCAGGAGGGAAACAGACAATTAAATCAATAAGACAGCAGTCAGCAGATCACTGCGCCGGCTACTGCTCCCCTCTCACTGTATTGGAAGAAAAAAACTCATCTAAAAAAGCTTTCCTCCTATTCAGTTTCAGGTTGCTTACATAAGCAAAGAATGGTAAAACTTTGGTCCTGTGGTGGAGACATCCTCTGACGTCTCTGTCCAAACTTTAACCTATAACTCCAAAGCAATCAGAGTTAATTAAAGTTAAATAGAGAGCTATAACAAGCTTTGCCTTTAAACATGAGTTCGACCTCTCAAGGTTCCAGCGCTCTATAATCTTCCTTCCGCAGTAAATGACTAAACCAGAATTTGCTGTTGAATCGACTATTACTGTGAAAGGTACATTGGCAAGATTTTGGTCTATAACAGTCGCTCACTCTCCGGGGCAATCTTATGAAGCAAAGTGCCAAACAATGGAACTCAGTATGACTCCCAAGGAAATTAAAAGTATTAGTTCACTGAATTTACTGCAAGCTGTCTTACAGTTCTTACTCTTTTTAACTTGCAAGGTTTATAGTGCAAGTATTTGAATATATGCATACATAAACACACAAACACAGATATACATGCAATATATGCATATTTAGAAATATACTGTCATGGCAACTAGAGTGACCAATAGGGCTGAGGTTTGTCCACAGCTAATCTTGCGTACCACTGGACTGATAAGCCTAAAAATGCTTGTGCATATTAATGACCTTGAAAAACCTATATATAATCTACAATATACAGACTACTGACTGCTTACTCCTCTTAACCAGCCAATGGGATCAACAACTGCTAGTTTAAAACAAGGATGTCTGTTGCAGGCTGTCCAGTCTGCAGCTGGCCACATTTTGGCCTTCATTATGACAATCATAGAAAACTTTATTTTTAAACTTTAAATTAATTTTATACCAGATATATTATGATCCATTAAAATTAAGGCACACTGAGACAAATAAAACCCTGTATGTTCACATGTTGACAGCATCTGTTTGGTCGCCATGTTATAGCATTCAAGACCTCCTAGAAAACAAATGAGAGATGCAGACTTCACCACAAAATTAAATATAGCTCACTTAATTGTGAACCAATTTGCATGAAATTTGGTTTGTTAGAAACGAAAAAAAAATGAAAACATAATACTGGAATTAAGTCAGTTACTGGGAGCAATCTAATCAGCTCTATGCCAAAACATTAACCTTCGGAAGAGCTGCAACTTCCACTGGGCTTCCACTGCTGAGGCTCTGACCTGAAATAGGCCGCACCATGTGTAAAGTATTCCGAATTTCAGCTTTTGTGGAAAAACAATGTAGATTTCTATATGAGTTTGGTCAATGACTGAGGTCGTCATCCATTGCCAATGGCTGACTGTCATTGACAACTGAGTCCTCTACCATTGTAACATTGTGATTTAAAAGCCTTCTGTATTTATGGTAGTGTGTGTCTCTATTTCTTTCTGTTTTACATGTGCGTGACAAAATAACATTAATACACAGTAACATTACATCTCCATGTTCCGTTTAATTTTTTCTTATTAAAACTTCCCAGATAGATGAACCCAAGATGCTTGGTTGGCAGCTGTGTTTCTTTTCTGCAGGCATAGTTACGTATTACGGACATGTGGTGTACAGAAGAAACCCCCCGGAAACCCCTCAGTCTACTTTTTTGATATGGGACAGCCCATCTATATCCCCTTAACAACATCAACAATAAAGTCATTGTCCATCAGCAGTGTTTCACTGCGGACATCATCTCTCATCGACATAGCCCACTTGTTGTTGTAAAGCCACTTGGTTGCTTGTAATGTTCTGAGGAATAAAAACAAAAAATAGTTTAAAAAATAGTTTAAATTTAGGGATTAGACTCATGTGCCAAGTTTATTAAGTTTATACAGTTAGGAAAACCCAGGGCGCTTGGTTACAATACCTTTATTCTATGTGTCTGAAAGGAAACTGAGACTATACTGTGCAAAACACTTTATTTAAAACTGTTTTTAAAAGATAATAAGAAATAAGAAAATATAATAACAAGAAGAAAAACCTTGAAAAAGAAAAACCTTTAAAAAGACGTAATTCAAAACTTTGCAATTCTCTGCTGGTTGCATCTAGCAGTTGTGGTACCATTGCAGTAGATGCTTCACCATCCGCTGCCTCGCAAAGATCTGCACCCTGCTGATGCACTCAGTTCTCCCTGTCACCAGAGTGGGATCAGTGAAGTCTTGTGGGCATTACTGTGTCTTTCAGAGTACTGCCGCTAGGAGGCACAAAGAAACGTAATGATAAATCCTACACAGTAACTGTAAATAAAGCAAACAGCAGAACTCAAAAGTAATAGAAATGGATGATTAACTGGGGGTAAAAAGAATGGTGGCTTCAGTAGTGTCAGTTATGATGACTAATGTAAGACAGACTTATTCTCACATGATAAAAATGTGTTTGCAACATGATCTAGTTCCCACAATAATAACAATAATAGTTTGGTTGTGCAAAATATAGCCCTAATATCCCCTCTTTTGTGAAAAGTATAGTATTTATTGCAGACCCTGGCTTTCATTAAGAAGTACAGATGCCCATTCCCTATAGTAACGGGACTTAACAAAGAAATTAAGAAATTTCCCTAAATTAAGAAATGCAGAGAAAGCTAAGAAATTGAAGACATCTACAAGATCAATATTCCCTGTTTCCCAGTGAAGTACATTCCTCTGTGTGCCTCTCTCTCTGTCTCACTGTCTCTATTACTCCCTCTCGTCATTTCATTTTCTCTCTCGTCTCAGATTCTCATTAACACTGCTGCCCTGTTGGCTCTTCGTCTCCTCTGTCCCCCTCCCCTTTGTGCAGCCACAGAACCCCTTCTCTCCTCCTTCACCCGATTCAGTCCCCTCCAACACCTCTCATAAACAATGTGTAAGATGTATGAAAGTAACAGGGGGGGCAGGAGACATCCAATTAAAAGCACAATGCATTATTATTTCACAGCTCCCCCTCTCTGCCGTCTCCTGAAGCCCTTCAGATTATATAACAGCTCAGTGTCAACACAGCCAGCCTGTGGAGGACAAGTTAAGGGGGTCTTCTTCTTCGCCGATGATGCAGCTCAGCGACTCTGGACTTTCCCCAGCAGCTTGCGTACTACCCCTCACTCCTCCCTCCCTCTCCTCCTCCTCCTCCTTCTTCCTCCCTTTGCCATATCCACCCACCCATCCACCCACCAGCCCACCCTCTCCCTGCCTCCCTTACACACACATACACACATACACTCAATCACGAATGCACAGGGATTGCAGCAACAGCAGCAGCACCGCGAGATGGAGATCTCCGCTGCGTGTGTGAGTGCCTATTCCCGGTGAGTGCAGGGACAAGAGCGAATGAGTGTCAGTGATGCTTGAATGAGGTGTATAAGGGAGAAGAGAGCAGAGTAAAAAGCCAAGGAGGGGGATATCAGTGATGAGGTTTTGAGGCAATGTCTCTCTGCTTTCTCCCCTCTCCCATCCCGATAACCTGAATCTTTGCTGGATGTGTCACAACTACTCCAGCTGTCACTGCACCGGCTGCTGCCTCTCTCTCTGTCCTCCCGCAGCCTGTGAGAGCTGCTCCAGTGGCTGGATGGTGCCCTGGCACCCGCTGAATACATGGATGAACACCGGCTCTACGGGGGATCTGTGCTTTCTTGTCCTTTGCACCTCTGATCTGTTTCTCAAGGTAAGAGTTCCTTTATTGGGGGGAGTTGCACACATATACACAGGTATTGCAAAGAAAGAGTGTCTGATTCATCTTAAAATCTTAATTGTATTAAAGTGTGTATAAGAAGCATGCATGATGCATGAGAAAATACTGTTAAAAGTCTTTGCTTAGTGATGCGTGCATGTGTATGATTCCTGCATGGATTAGATATGGATAAATCAGGGAGGGGGCATTTCTGCATCCAAGCACTGAAAGGTTTTAATGACTAATAAGGAGGACACGTCAAAGGTTTTCCTTCACTTCAGTAGAAAATTAAGATAAATGCTAATGTAATTTGATTTATACACTTATCATAATGCGTGTCTTTGCAGCCTTTGACAGACATGCAGCATCTATCTGATGAGGCAGAGGCTGATTATCGAGATTGCTGTACTTGTGAATTGTCTGCGCTTTAATAGTGAAGAATATTGATGAGTGCTCACTGCACTGATAGGCTATATTGTAATGTGATAGACTGTCGGAATGATGATCATTTATTGGAAAACACCTATCGTATTAAGTGGCGTAGACTGTGTGACAAATTCATATGCGATGAGTGATGTGCCCCTCAAGGCTGGTTTTGATGAAAGGTGAATCCAGACTTATCATGACTAATGACATGTGTGATATGGGAAGAAGAAGAAGCTCTAGGGTACTGCATCACATACAGAGCTGCACTTATATTTGCTCTCAGCCGCTGGCCCCCCTCCTCCTCCCCCCGCTGTTTCTGTCCCTCTATTTTCTACACGTCATTCTTTGACTACCTGAATTTACAGGAAACACAGACGGGGTACAGCTGTAAGGTGCCAAACACACTATATAGTCTGTCTATCTCAGCATCGTTTTCCACTTATAAATCATCTTCTCCATTACGCCCGAGTTAATTGTGATTTTGACTTGAGTACACATGTATGCCCATAGCCCAGCCCCTTATTAATCGATGGACTCATCAGGGTGATGCACTATGCATGTAAGCTCTAAAAGTGTGACAGGCTGAGTCTCCATTATTTTATACAAAAAGAGATCTAGCACGAGAGTGTGTGATCACAAAAAAATAACCCAAAATGCCCCTCTGCATATCAGCCTCTCCAAACGTTCTCTTCCCAAGGATCCATTTCACAGCCAGTGCTCTCATCCAGGAGATACAGGAATGGGAGCTTTTTAAAACCTCCAACTATTCCACAAAACCAGAAAGTGCTGCTCCGTGATAAATCTTTTAAGCCAATGTCATAAAGCAAACTTTCACAGGTGTAGCCGGCAGCCCAGGTAGATACAGATAGCTCTGGACGACAGCTGGAATAAGACGGTGTGAGTGTGTGTGTGTGTCACTGTGTGTGCGTGACTGTGAAGCTCTCAAAACTGCCTGGGATTGTTTTCAAAAATTGAACAAAAGACAACATAAAAATCTTGGTCCAAAGGGGCTTTCACTGTTGCAGGAAGGAGAGCGTGATGGTGTATTGAGGGGAAGATTGCTGCAACGCCGCGTGTGTAGGGGCCAAACCTATACTTTACAATTGCACAATAGCTTTCTCTAGGAATGCATATGGCAACCCAAACACATATAACCTTATAGAGGAGGGAAGGGGAGTGTGATCGCATCTTCTACATTGTGCTTATGAAAGCTTAAGTTGGTGCAATGTGACTTGTAAATAATGAGAAAAAACATCCTTATACAAAATGGATACAATGCAGAGCAACAATGCATAATGCATGGAGGGAGCACAGCATCAGTCTGGGTTATTATCAGACATGGACAGTACTTCACAAATGTATTTAAAATACACATTTATTGCTTTTGAGGGGTTTGCAATTTGTATTTTGCTTGGCAGAAAAAATATGAAGTATTTTGTATCAAAATACTTTTAAGATGTGTTTTTTTATTTGAAACACTTCAAGTAATTTGTACACATATTCAATATACGTCATTTTATTCTCCAGTAAGACACATTTTAATCTCCAGGTTTAAACTGTGAGAAAAAAACTTAAAAATAGCTTAATCATAGTCTTGTCATGTCCTGTCATGTCCTGTCAGGTCCAGCATCATGCTCATTGTAAACCACCATGTTCCTTGTGACCTGCAGCTTGATGAAAGAAGCTGCTTTCATTTTTTCGTGCAGATTTCCCCTAAGATAAAGCTATTTAATCAAAGTATGATCAGCTATTGCAGATAAGGCAAGTTTGAATGACACTAAAATCCAAAAGAGATCAGCAAACACGTCAAATACTAGAACTGGTAAATAAACTTACTAGCTAGAGAACTTCAACGCGTTCTCATATCTAAACAGCAGAGTAAGTTGATTGCCAGTGACTCCCAAAACAACATATATGACCTTTAGAGAGTACCAATGATAAGTGTACTGGATCTTAAGTCATAATCTAAGTCATATAACATGAGTCATGTTGTGTTAATCATGTAATTAATGTAGTTAAACTATTGCAGTTTGGTTAAGTTTAAGCACCAAAAAAAAATCACAGATCAGAAAACCAAAAAAACAAAAATCAGCGTGTTATGTTTCGTAAGTGACAGATCTTGAAATGTAACCTAACACATGGCACACAGTCTGTCGTCTCCTGGGTGAAAATCCTCAGTTTGACTCATCCTTTCTTGTGTGGGCTTCCTCCTGTTGTAATTACTATGGCCACTAGAGGAGGCCACTGAACAGCGCTGTAGAGATTATGCTTTTTTTTTTTTAAGTAAGTTAGCATCACCCTGGTTTCCTCCACAAAGGACAATTTGATTTTTCTTTTAGATTTTGGATTAGTGCAGAAAATAAGCTCTGTGACAAACAAAAGTTTATGACACTGACATCTTTTGCTTATCAAGATAATAATCAAAACTGATAATTAATTAATTATTTAATTAATTAATTATTCCCATTATTGACTTCAAGACAAGAGAGTTAGAAGTGTTAATATGCTAACTCATTGACGTGTTTTAGCGCTCATTCCTGCAGCACACTACAAGACGATCTATATGATCATTTTACTGGTGAGACCAGGCTGAAACCGCCAAGCATACACCCCTGAATTTGCATCCTCCCACCTCCCAGATTTATCATTTCAAAATAAAAATGAGGTGGAAAATTAGCAGAGCTCCTCTTTTCAGTGTAGGGGGTTAAGGTCAGACCCACATTGAAGCCACCTAAAATGCAATAATATCAGTTTGTACAGAATGTGTTCATGTATTTTGAAAATCACAAATTACTTGTATTTTAAATACATTTCATATCATAATTTAAATATATTTGATGAGCAAGTATTTGTGATTTGTAATAAAATACTTTTGAATGTATTTGTGTCCATCTGCAGTTATAAGTGACTTTGTATACACCCCCACATATAATACAAAAATGATGAGCTGTAGCACTGAAGAATACCCCATGTTCATGATGCACTCAGTTTGTATTGATGGTGCAGTGGAGCTTACTATGTTTGAGGAGTGGGGGGCCACTATAATACTATTACTTAACCATTAATGAGAGTGGCTAGACAGCTTTATCCTATGTAAATATCCTACAGATGCACTTCAGTAATTATGAAGTTGACGCGGGCTGACAAGGATGTAAGGCGATCTAAGCAAAGCCGTCTCTTTCTCCCCGCTTTGCAACGGGGCATAAATCATGAGTCAGCAGTGTTGTGGAGCCGCTATTGCATGGAAAATGGATCCAACCGCCCTATTAACATTCTTTACAAACAGCCACGTTTCTACAACATCGTGGTCATAATAAATCAATCATGATACTGTAGCTAAAGGTGTTTTTTTTTTTTTTTCTATTTTCATACATGCAGCATTTTAGCGTGAAGAACTGAAGGGCAATTGGAACAGACAACGTGGTCTGCCAGGGTACATAAGGAGATTTCAGAGGATTACTTTTGCAATTTTAGAGTCAATGCATTATTCATAATCCTTTGGATAGCTGAGGCCAAATCAGGGAAGGACCTCAGGTCATTAGCAGAGATATAGCTTGCTTTGAGAAGAGGAGGAGGAGGAGAAAGAAGACGCAGAGGCAAAGGAGATTCACGCTCAACCATCTGAATATATCCATGTGTCACATCAGCCCCTCTCGTTTCACTCTCACTCTCTGTGTATCTGACTTCCAACAATAATAAGTCAGTGAAGAGCTTTTCTTGATTCCCTTTGTGTGAATTACCATTTAGCTGCTTTACATGCCTTACATGACTGCATGAGGAATTGTATGCGCTTAGAGGAGACTTCCTGCAGATGTGATTACCTTTTCAGTGGTGTGAGATTGGTATTTCTGACTGTGAAATAGTATGATCCCATGTGAATCAGCCTCGAACAAATTCTTTTTATCCGCAGAACCGCTTCTGACAAACAACTTACGCTAAAATCAAAGTGCATACTAAGAAATGTTTCAGAACAAATATCACCCCCAATAAAAATCAGCTGCTCCAAATTGCAAAACAACTGTATGTGAATTCATGACACAGCATACCATATTGTTCCTGTATAATGACACTGAGCTAGTTGCTTGTTTTTTGTGTGTGTTTTTTTCTCATCTGGCACTGAATGCATTGCGGTGACTGAAGTGACACAAGAAGCTGTTGGCATGGAGGGTTTTTTTTAATAGGAGGCAAGACGAAACACAGTTGCCTTTAAATATATTCCATTTCATCAAATGTTTGAGCTGAGGGTTAGGTTACAGTGGCCAGTCTGCAAGGTGAAAGACATGGCAGGACTCCCGAGAAATACAACCTCATGCTTTTTATTATCAGGCCCTGTATGTGTGTTTGTGTGTGTGTGTTTGTGCACACGCTCCTCAAGATGCTGGCAAAGGCCTTTTTTTTTTAAAAAGGTTACAACTAGGCCCACACATACTAATACTAAAGTAATACTCACACTCACAGAGTAATAGAGAGTAATACTCACACTCACATACTCCAACCCCCAAAACCAAGACCAAGTCATGACCACTGACTGTAAATAAAGATGGATGCTGCGGCTCCACTTCTTCCCACAAAACTGAAACTAAAATAGTGAGTGCTGCCATCTTGCACTGGTGACGTCATTGGGAGCCAGAGTCTGCACAACAGTGACAGGTGTTGGAGCTGCAACCTATACTGCAGCCAGCCACCAGGTGGTGATTGAGATGCTTCGGCTTCACTTTTGGCGAGCTCTCATGTTGTTCTTTTCTAATTATGTCAATGGTCATGTCCAAGACAAGCCTGTACTGAGACCGAGACAAGACTCTGAGGTGTGAGACCAAGTCAAGAAGTGGTGGCTCCATAGCTTTAGGTGTCAACATTTATCACAAGTATAGATGTATAATACAACTGGGCATTGCTTCTCAGCTCTGCTTCCATTTTTTGACAGTGGCCATTCCCAGTATTGCAAAGAAAAATTCCTCCATGGCCCAAAAAGCATTTTCCCCATAAGCCATCACTATAAAAGAGACCTCTGTAAAACTGTTGACAGGACGCCTCTATGACTCTTTTGAATATGAATTTTTGATGCATGGAGTATTGTTATTTGTATATTTTTTCCAGAGCCAGGAAAAGCATTTGAATATCTATGACATCATCACAATGTAAAGTCATTCAACTCGCAAGTTATTGGTTGCATTTGAAGCAGGAAGTTTTACATTCAGTGATAGTAATGATGATAAATAAATCAGACAATGCACAGGCAGTTTAGCAATATCCCATTTGTTGTGGTCTTGAACAGTCTTGAGGTCAAATCTAGAGTGCTCTTTGTCTGACCTAAAAATCTGATCATGACCAAGATGAAACTGAGACCTTGAAAAAGTGGTCTTGAGACCAAGACTGATTTTGAGTTCTACAGAACTACCGAAATGGTTACAGTTTGGTCACATTTAGGCAAAAATGAGTTTAGGAAAGGATGATTTTTTTGTGTGTTACAATTTGTTTGTTATACATTACATATGTCATGTGACATAAGTGAAGCGTGAAGCAAGTCATGTAATGTTACTTACCTAAAAGCTCTGGATAACTTTGGTTTCACATGAGACATGAACCCAAGTCTCCTGGGTGAAAGTCCTGTTTATTTGACCCATTCATGCACCCACCTATTCCATACATGGTTTTTCAGTCTTTATACTACATCAAAAGCCTGGTGCCAAAGGTATCTTGTGCATCTGTATTTGTAGCCGAAGGGTGAGAAAAAATATCAACATTTGACAACTTAGGAATGAGAAGGGGCTGGTTACTCACACTAAGTGTAGAGAGAGCGAGATAAACAAACATGTAGCGCCCATATGTATGTGTGTACACTCACAAAAATCAACATGCAGCCACATGGCAGTTTTGCCATCATTAAAAAGTGTGAATTCTTCCCATATTACACAGAGTTACTATTTCTTTGTGCATACTTTTTATCCATTCAGTCATTACATCACTGGAGCTCTACATCCACTGCTGATGTAGATCAGCTGCGGATCAGAAATTACCATTAATCTAATCTACCCGTGCATTTCCTTTTACAGATTTCATGGGAGTAGTAAAAATGACAGTAAGGAAATGTCTGTTCAGTATAAATTTCCCCACCAGAACAATCACATTGATGGATTTATAATGTCTCTGAATGATAAAACATGATTACTTTCAGAGAAGCTGTGACACCATGAATAGCTTGCTTTTGTGTGGTTATAAATGATTCATTGGAGTTTATTTATCGCGTGGTGTCCTGTCATATGAAAATGATTAACCAGCTCTTTCTGATATTTCCTTTTAACTATATCAGACATCATTTCATTTCCTTGTGCTGCTTGATATATTTCATGCTCTAGCTGTGAAATGTGTTTCATCACGGATGAGACAGAAAATGCAATATTTCTCATTTGATCATATGAACCTTAATTTGAAACTGTGCATGGGGAGTGACCATAAACAAACAGCACTTTGTTGTGTAATGAAAATTCATTTTTAGCTCTGTTATGTGATCAAAGCAGTTTGTGATTTATTGCATAATCAATATAAATCCAGCTATGTCATTGGAAATATGTAAAAGTGAAGGACAGAATAAATATCACGATCATAAAAAAAAACAAAGTGCTTTAAACTATTGCTAATGATGAATTAAACAAGAAAACTCAGTAATTTCATGATAAAAGTGGGTTAATGATTGTTGCTTCATTAGTATGGCAGTTGTTAAAGAAGATATATCTCATAAATAAATGAAGCACATCAAATATATCACAGTGCTGCATTTACAAACACACAAATTCACAATTTTATTGATTTTTTTGAATAATGTGCTGCAACAAGTATGATCTGAATCCTTCAAAGCAATTCTACCGGTATGTATCATATAACAGTTGCACTGCATCATGTATTATAAACCATATGCGAAAACAGTTGTTAGAAAATAACACTTAACACCTTTTGGAGACTGTAACACTCCTACTCCAAAGCAAAAACTGTTTCTCATTTACAAAAATATGTTCAAGTGATTTCAAGCCATTCATAAGTCTGGTAAATTCCTTATTACTCAGTTGCAAATCCATGACCAGCCTTTAATATGAAGTTGTAACAAACAATAATCTGCAAACATTTAAATGTTAAGGTGAGTTCAGTCAGCCAGCTCACGTGGAGCAGATTGATAATGTGAGTATGTATCTGAGTGAGTGTGTAGTTGGTGCCTCGGCTCTGACCTCATCACTCCACACAGTACAGCAGAGGTTTGGGAGCGATGATAATAAATTTCCCTCTAGAGACTCAGAGCCTACAGGTGGATACAGGTGGAGGAGCCTAACACCAGCTATTATGTAGAGTCTACTATGTGCAGGCCTCAGCTGCTGTATGGTCAATTCTTTTTCCAGGGACCTCAGAGCACAAGAAGAATACATTATATGGTGAACACCTTCGACTAGTGGGCAAATCACCAACAGCCCCATGGCTATCCCTTAACAAAACAACTCCAACCATTGTGGAGAAAAAAACGACAAGCAATCTAAATGCAGAAGCGTACAAAAATATATCTGAGGAAATGTTATGCTGCATTTATAAGGAGGTGGCCGTAAGTGGGTGGACATACAGGCACAGCTTCAGGTTGGCAATAAATGTGGCAGAGTGTATGAATGCAGAGTAGAGAACTGGAGCTCAGCAGTTCAGATGTAATTATGATATGAAGGACAGTAAAGCGAGCCGTCACATAAACCCATTTGTTTGAGTTGGAATGTTTCCCTAATGTATGGCTGAATAAATCTGTGTGGACAAAATGTAAATGTTACTCTCCCCTGTGCATGAAAAGAGACTTTCCCATGAAACCCAGTGAATGGGCTGCATGCGAGACAGCAGTCGTGTTTAAATTACTAAAGCTAATGTCCTCTACTACCCTGTAGGAGAGACCAAAGTTTGCAGCGATTCAATAGGGAAGTGCACAAATAACGTCAGCCACAGGAGAATAAGCCACAGAAACACCTGATCCTGACACATCAGTTTTGCTATTTTACCACAATATAAATCAGCAACGTAAATGTGTCACAATGCATTTGTAAGACAAATGCCAAAAATTAAGAACTCCAAAACACAGTAACCAAATACAGCTGAGGTCAAGACATGTAACACTCACCTCACTAGTGGTTAAAACTATAAACTAGCACAAAAATGACAAGAACATGGTGCAGCATGAAAAAAGAAAAACATTTCACAGACTTAACAGACTACTCAGTCTAGGCATTATGGGAAATGTGGCCCATCACTACAATATCTTAGTTCAAAACCTAATGATGATCCACTCCCATTTGCCCCGTTAAAATACTGGTCAATACAAGCTCAACACTTCCTTTGTCCATTTCAAATTAAAAGCCCTCTGCATAGTTCAAGTTTGTTAAGAGGCAATGAGAAACTTAACATTACCCTCAGCAAATTTGATTATTGCTGTGATGTACTTTTACAGTAAAATAAATAGATTTCAGATGCATTTTAAATTTGTATATATTTTTTTTTATCAGTTTAGAATGTAAACATTCTGGCAAGACATGATGTGATTTTATGTGTTTGTTCCAGGGAGACACAGGCAGCAGCACTAGCAGATACTACTACTACCTTGATGAGGTAAAGCAGTGATCTGGTGCCCAACAGGAATAACACCACAAGATAGCAACGACTGTGCTTATAGTTTGAAGTGTCTTTTTGAGGCTGACAGCTGATATAAGGAGCAGTCAATGAACAGATTTTCTGAATGGTTAAAGGAGCAAAGTGCAAACACAGTCAATACAAGTGTTGGCAAAGTTAGCAATGAGTTGTGCAGCAGAAGTGAGAGTACAACAAAAAAGCAGGCAGAGTGTAGAGTTGTAGACATGGCAGGAGCTAGCTAGGCGCACTTGGATGCAGTTCCTTGTCATTCCCAAGTCGTCATATACCAACGTTATAGACACACAAGGTACCTCTTAGCAACTGTATGAGAAGCAGTGTACTTTAAAGTAAAGCCATGCGTGTCAGGTGACATAGCATAAAGACAGAGATCGTCTGCCTATGGAGAAGGTGGGATGGATGGATAGGTCAAAGTATTTTTTGCACCCAAACTGCAACTGTTTTACAACATTAACCATGTGTTAAAAAGGCATTCTGGCTGCTAAAGGGCAGCTTGTGCACCAGTATAAGACGCAGAGGGGCGTGACGAAGACGTCATTATTTTTTAACGAGCTGGGATGAGGGTGGAAGTTCCAGTCATTTTTTTCCATCTGCAATGTTAGGTGACTCACAGTTATAGCATCTTTAGAGCTTGAATCAACATGAAAAACTGGTTGAATCAGCAATACAATAAATGAACATCTGTGTTAGCAGGTATCTGTTCTTTGATAAGTCACAGATACAAGTAGCTGTACATTAAAGCGTCAAGTGAGACATTAATTATGACTCTGGAGAGCATTTGTGCAAGAAACATTCAATATATGAATGTAAAATTCTATGTGTGTGGATGAAGGACATTCTTTAGTTAAGATATTGCTGCCCTGTCAGATTGTGAGGTCATCCTGTGTTTCTGACACTGAGGATGGCATTGAAAGAGACATTTGAAACAGTAATTCAGAGTGGGAGAAAAACACCTCTAGAACATCCCAATCAATAATTTGTGGGACTAGATACAAGTGTTACACATACATGATTAGTTTTTATCTTATTTTTAAATTTACTTTTGGCACAGCTGTATTGATAAATACTGCTTTAAAGTTTAGATTTTGGAAGACACCTCGTGTCTTTCACAGAGGTTCACAGTGTGTTGTGAATGTGAAGGTATGGTCCCAAAAGGATAAAAGAATCAGGTTACCTGCTACAGTATACTGGAGTGATTCCTTCCCACTGGATAACATCGTAACACAGAGACTTTTTTCTCTTTTACCTTTTTCAGGAAATATGGTGAGCAAAGAGGACACCAAATGCGTTGTTCTCTCAAATTCAGATGAATCAGACTCAGAGACAGGCCCATCACACAGCCTCGATGCATCAGAACCAGGCAAGCAGCAAGTGAAGAAGAGAAACAAGGCCTTACAAGTGCGTTTTAAGGATATCTGTGAAGCTCAGAATGAGCATCGGGGACGACGCTCCAGATCCATTTCCTGTAAAGTGACACACAGAAAATACATGACCATGCCTGCCAGACGCTCTATTCCCAACGTGACCAAGAGTACTGGTGTCCAGACCTCGCCAGACCTTACTAAACGATACAAGACTTTCCCTTTTGAGAGGAAAAAAGGACATACATTTAAACATACTGCTTTGGTGGAAGATTACAGAGGACAAAATAATGGATTTTTGAGTGATATAAAAGCAGGAGGAGAGGATGGACAACCTATCGGGGAGTCCTCTAAGTACAAGGGTAAGATTGTGGGGCAGACAAAAGCTCTGCTTCACCACACTGATGACAGCAGTGATACGGAGGATTTGCTTTCCAGTGCCAACTGTGTGGATGGACCCTCTTGTCCAGACTCTTCACATTTCTCGGAGGAGTGCCATCCTCACAGTTCTCCTTCCAAAAGAGAACCAGAGTACCAGGTTTGTGGGACAAGGACCAAACACAAAGGATTACCCAAAGAGGACATGGACGCTGGCACTTCCTCGAAGCGCCAGCTGGCTAATTCAGAGTTTTCACAGGACAAGTCAAAGGGCACCGGCCCCGTTGTGTGGAACTCTTTGACACAGGTGGAGTCTTTAGGAAGCCCATCTGTGAGCTGTAAACGGAAAAAGGGTCCGCAGCTAAACGAGCAGCAGTCACAGACACTTCCCCATAGTGCCAAATGTTCTGTACAGTCACAAGGGCAGTGTCGGACAAGGCATGTGTCAGCTTCCTCTAAACTCCAGCAAACAGTTGGGGGGGACGAGGGCTTTCCTCCACGAGACACAGGCGCCCCGGGCATGGGGAGCAGCCAGCAGATAATGCCCTTATCTGGAGACAAGGATATCAAAGCACAGCTGCAGGCCATGGAGAGTCTCATCAGCTCGAGCCAGGAGACCATCAAGGTCCTGCTTGGAGTTATACAGGAGCTGGAGAAAGGTGAAGCACAGAGAGAGGGGTGAGTAGAAGAGGATTTATTTACACTGCACACTTTTAAACATGTAACCAAACATGCATTATTCACTCTGCATGCATGCACAATGCACAGTGTGCTGTCAGGAAAAAGGATAATTCCAGGTTATCATGACTTGAGTCTTATTTTCATAGGTTTGGCCATCATTTCTATTGGTTATGATAACATTGTCACTAAAGGCTAATTACTAACATCTGGGAACATTAGTACAATGGAGCTCGATGCCAAGAAACACAAGCACAGTCGAACTGGTAAACTGTGAACAAGGAAACTGTGTGCACAAATAAAAGCAAGAACATTAGGTCAAATTTGAATCGAGAAGACACTCTGTGAGCTGTGATGGATGTTCACATTGATCAGTTTTGGAAATAATTTTACAGTTTGCCTGTGGTTTCTCTTCCAGATGAGTTTGGCTGTAACCCAAATATGTATTTAAAACCTGCATGGTGTGCTGACTGCTCAATCTGGTCTCTTCAATCTGCATACAAAAAACACTTTACGCTTTCAAATTGCATGCAGTGCATATGCCAAAATCCAATTTTGCGTCCATGTGATACACCAGTCTTTCCCATTAATTTCTGTGAAGAGCAGATCCACAGTCAGGTGACCATTGTCATAATTAAGTAATGTTACGTTATTTAAAACTTCAGGGTTGACTGCACTTTCTGACTTAAGGTTGACTTTTGTCTTAACACAATACATGAACCCTGGCCTCCTCAATGAAAGTCCTGTGTTTGGTTGACCCCCACCACTCTTCCTCGTCCATTTGCAGAATGTCTTGCTCTTTAACACTGCATTATCTGACACTGGCCAATTACACACAAATATTGGACAAAAGTGTATCATGAAATTTCAGCATGTTATTTGTATGAAAATTGAGGAGAATGGACTGGATTGCTGGTGTTTCTTGCCTTGTCAGAATTATTTTTTGTGATATCACTGTATTCCCAGCAGGGATAGGTATTGGTACTTGATACCAATAAGGTACCAATTGAAAAAAAACCCAGTGCCAAGTTGTATCGAAACTTCTCCAGCCAAACAATGCTTGCATTTAATCCCTACATATAGTATGTGGTGGTGAGGTTGTGCATGGTATTTCTGATGGAGCTGGTAATTCAGCAAGCCACCAAAACATTTAAAAGAATGTCTATAGCTTAATACATGCAAGCGGTGTCTGATAAAAATAAGTGCATAAATTGGATTATTCCAGAAAAAACTGTGAATACCAGTAACACAATAAAGCACCTCACCAAGCACAGAGAAAACTGCAGGGTGGACAGCTGCACTGTGTGAAAAAAGTACTGAATAAAGTAGGCCACTCTATTGGTATTTGTATCATTTTAAAGATCCAGTATGTAACATTTATGGGCAATCATTGGCCAAATATGGCAAATGGAAAATTATATTCATAAATATGTTTCAATCAGTGTATAATAGCCTGAAAATAAGAATTGTGTATTTCTTACTTCAGAATGAGCCATGAATATCTACAGAGGATGGTCGTCTTCCGTGGAGGTCACCATCTTGCACTGCCCTTTTTCGACAGTAGCCCAGAACAGACAAACCAAACACTGACTAATGAAAGGGTCTTTCACATTGTGCTAGTTGCCACCAAATCCTGCACACTGGTGCTCTAAGGATACTGGTGTTGATACTTGTGTAGTGATTTTTCAAATTACACCAAGCCCTAATTTCCAGATTTCAACACATCACTTAGTAAGTGAAATGTTACAACACTTACAATTATGGTCTAAACTGCGAAATTAAGACCCAAATCATGCAGGAATTAGTCCTGTTTAGGGGATAAGTTTACATCCTACACCCAGGCTAGCAAATCTGTGATACTGTAGTTAGGTCAGTGATCACATAACATGCTAGCATTTAGTACATCCTCTGTATACTATGAGTGTCTGTAACAAGTTGTAAAGCAATTCATTGAATAGTTGTTGAGATATTACACTAAAACTTGTGGAAACTTTGACCTGCTTGTGGCCAGGAGTAAAAGTCTGAGAATCACTTTTGTATTACCATCATATGATATTAAACCATCAAAGTCCAATGGTGCATTTCAAAAACAGCACAATACACGTTATTACTGTCTCTCAGTGTAATTTTAATGCGAGAGCAAATGCGTCCCCAATAATTCTTTATGTGTCATATTTCATCAGAGATGTACCTGTAAGGGAGAAAATGCATTAACAAGCGCCATAAAGTCCTCAAGCCATGTCCAAAGCCTGACTCTTACAGCAGTGCAATATTGTACCAATCAATGTACTCCATCTCTAAAACCCATAGCAACACAAAGCAAATTGTATTTAAGTCTTATCCATATCCAGTAGAGAACAAGACACCCTGGTGCGGCTCTGTGGAACTTGGTTTTTAAAGGCCCAATTAGTGCAGCCTCATAACACTTTGCCTTTCATCTCCACAAAACTGTGCCTGCTGTAGTGCCTCTATGTGTTGTGTTCCATCTGCGTTATTAGAGAGGTGCAGTTACAGGACACAAAGTCTGCCATCTATACTATGTTTTCGAATCCTTTCCCCTTTTTGCATGGCTGGACAGTCAGATAGCCTCCTTTAAAGCTATACTTTGAGATGAAGCAAAGAGCAGCCAAAAGCCTTTTCTCACTGGGAATAAATACATTGTGTCCAGTGATTTTTAAGCAACTGCTTTCAGCATACACGCAGTGGCAAAAGGATAAAGAATAAAGGCACAATGTTTGTTGGAAAGTATTTTCATTTCAACATTATTACAAAGTCTTTGTCTTACTTCTTCTTTTTTCTTTGTCTTTTTTTATGTTCCTCACATGGCCAATGAGCCAGTTACAAACATGACAAATATTCCCTGCAAAAGTCCAGCAGGAACTCAAAACAATGTATGTGCCTGTTTCACGTCCTCTTAAATTTGATGAAGTCACACCAAACGTTTGATTTTCACGATTACATGCAGCAAAAAGGAACTGGAAATAATACATCTGCATGTTGGGCTGTACAGATATCAAACTGATAATATCAATCAACAGATATATCAAGTTCTAATTGATAAAATTACCATACATAGAAAATGTTTTCAAAAACAGTAACACTATAAACAAGAGGAAATGTAAAAGGTAGAATAAATATATATAGTATGTACAATATAGACAAGAAGCAGCCTCAACAGTTGAATTAACACCATTGCAAATAGGAAGTTGCACAGTTGAAACATACATTAATACATAGATTAGCATTTACACATATAATGGTCTCTACCCATTCAAAGAATTCAAAGATTATTATTATTATTATTATTATTATGCAGAAAAAAACTTGCATGTAATATAATTCTTAGTTTGCTACATCTGCATCATACAGTCAGTAAATATGTATGTGTTTGTATACTGTGCACAAAACATGTGTATAACATATGATGACATACGGTATTTACCTCTTATATAAAGATGTGATGTCACCTCATCCGCTTGTAGCTTTTCTTCACAGGTTATCACAAACACAAAATACTACGCAGTGCTCAGGCAGGCAGAGCAGCAGGCACGTAGGCAGGGGGTGTGGACAGTGAAACAGGAATGACGAGGGCAGGACATATCCCAGGACAGCTGACGTGGGCAAACAACACAGCAGTGAATCTGTGCCAACAAACAGTTCGCTTAGGGAACGACTTTCAGAGCTGCAGGTCCCCCCACCCCCCATGAAGCATCTATGAAATCATTCTCTGTGACATCCTGTGCTTTAATACAGTGCCGCTATATTAGGTCATGAACATTTTACCCTGAATGAGAAAAATAAGTGTTTTTTTTTTATTCTGAGTACACGCAGTGATTACGAATTTAGGTTAATACGCTTTGATTATTAGAGCGAAGCTCTTTAAATGACAAGGATGTACATGAAAAGCCAGGCAGCAGCAGCAGCACAGCACTAGTGCAGACCTCGTCTGTGCAGTGAGTTACTGTCCTTGCGCACAGCTGTTCAAAGAGACTTCATTTGAGAACAGGCTAGGATGGATGAACTTGCTGACCTTGAGCTCCCATCAGCATTTTCGATCCGTACGGAGGCTGTTCTGTCTCCCCCGATGAGGTCACCTCTCATGTCACGGTGAACAGTCAAGGTTCAACCCCTCCACATGTCATCCAACAGGGTGACCGGCTACCGTGACAGCAAGCAATTACATGTGTGGCTCGAACACAGCCCCTCCCATCATCCCCATACTACTGCAGCCTGCTATTGCATGCAGTGACGTATAGCATGAATAACAATATACACACCTGCATGCTGATGTAAACTCAAATGAGGAAATATGCATGAAGAGCAGGTGGAGACGGGGACTGCTACAACCATTAAACGCTAAGGGATATTTAGGCTAATGAGTTCTCTTTGACATAAGCCTCCGTCATCCCTGAAGAAATGGTTTAAGTTGGTCCTTTGTGAAGGTCTTTCAACACAGAAAAATTACAACTGTTATACAGTAAAGGCAACAGACCCTTGGGGCCGTGTACCTATGCCATAAACTGAGTAGATACAATTTTTCTTGTTGATTGCTCTTTTGAATTCTTGATGCTCATTGTGTCTGCAGCAAATTCATCTGGACAAGAAATAAAAAAAGATGTACAAGCACAGAATGCAAAGGCATTGATTTTTCCATTCTACATGATTCATGCAGCATTTAGTTGCTACTTACTTCCTATTGCCTATAGAAAAGAGACATATTTTAAAACTATGTCATGGCAATGCGAGGTAATCCTATTATGTAAAATCAGCAAGTCTACACACTTTATTAACCAAATCTCACAGAACTGCAGGATCAGAGCTCCTGCCGCATTCTCAACTGTTCGGAATAAACAACACAGGCTGAGAACCGAGCTGAACAAATTTGGCTGATAGCTGATGCCCACAGGTGTTGAAATATGAAGCTGAAGCCTGCCACTGGAGATCACGTATATCTTTTCATCTCTCTGTTCACAGGCTCTCGTACCGAACGGGACAAGACACAGCAAATTGTGACACTTGTCGAAACAGCGCATGCATCATTTACAGGTGGGTCCTTTTCACCGCCAGCATGTCATTAATGCTGCATTAAATGCTGTTTTCTGTATGATCATTTGCTTTACTGTGAAAGGGGTGCTCACTGGAGGCGTTTGGTGCAGTGATGCTTCTCTGTATTTTTAAGTATTCGGAGGGTGCTGCATTTCAGCCAAGTATCACAGCAGTTTGTGAAATAGTCACAAAGATGTTAGTCTCACGTAAGACCAATAGTCAGTTTTGATTGTTTTAAGGGTAAATACGGACAGTGCAGGCTGTTCATTTGCACTGGGCCCATGGGCTGGACGTGGGGGCCCTTAAGGAAAGCAGGCCCTCCATCAAGGTGTTGGGTGGAGAACAGGCCCCTACAGGAGATTCTAACTCCCACCTTGGAAATATGTATGTGATCAAAGATGTATCTACATTGAAGTTATAGTTTTCTACTTTGTTTATAACAAAATTATATGCATATCCCACATAAACTTAAAAAAAATTGATTTACTGAATAATTTCTTATTTCCTTTGGTATTTTTGTCAGTTACAGACATGCAATAATAATAGCTGGGTAATATGTATGTTGATGCTATTAACTAGTGTACTTACTTTAACCCAATCCATGATGGTTTCCTAAATCTGACCAAACTGCTTTATTTTGAAAGTACAGCAAATATTGTATATTGCTAAGCTGACCATGACAAAATTAAAAACTCATATCCATATATACAAATTTATTGATTAAATTTTCATGACAATGGCTCAGCTGTTGTGAGACTGAATTGTACAGTGATCCAAGTAAAGCAAGAAATACAATTATGAAAATATTAATAATAGAAATGATAAATAAAATGAAAATGAGAGCTTTTGTGTGTATCAGTAAATAAAATCCAAAGGTACATTGTGTGTTACACACCAAAGCAAAATACACAATGATTTTGTGTGTTGTAAGCGTTCTGATTTGCTCTGTGCTGGAAAGTGGCTCAGAAGCAGGTGGGAAATCCACTCAAGCTTTAACCTTGTGTCATTTGTCACTTCAATCCAAAAGCTTCCGCTGCTGAACCCACTCGTTACCGTGTTTTCTAAAACAGGAAACAGACAGCTGTTTGGAAAGTACTCTCAATCCCTGATACTACACACTGTACAGTGGGACCTGACAGTCATTTTCACATTGGCCTGAGGGAAGGAACTTTAAAAACCACAAAATCACACAAATTATGGATGTAAACTTTCCGTCCTTTCTGAGTATAAAAGTTAGCTGCAGTAAAGAGATCCTCTTCCCAACTTCTGCTTTATGCTTCCCTTTCTGCCATACCTACTGTAATATTTTATCAGCAAGTAGGCCTACAGTCTTACTCTGCTTCTATTTTGGATAAATTTCAGCTTACCTGTTGACATTTTTACTGCAAAGGAAAGGAAAACTGCCCTTTCCTGGGCATGTTTTTTAGGATTTTCACTTTATGTAACAGTTTGGAGATGCCTCCTCTCTCTTCTCCCTCGGCGAGTGCATTGTGTCAAGCTGACCCAGATTGTGGTGTAACTAAGACCATTGTGGAACTTAAAGCAGGATCTCTATTTCATATCAGATAGTGAGGAATGAGACATCATTGGGCCTCTTGCAAGAGCCAATTGTAAAAAAAAAAAATATTTTTTTTAACTAGAAAAGTGTAGCATTCACTGATCTACACATATTTTGAAGTTTCTCTGAGGCACAAACAAAATTCAAATAAAAGTGGTCCAGGCCTGCTGTATGACACATATGTATAGTCTTTCTCCATAGGGTGAAAAAAGTTGTTGACATGCATTAAAACATATCAAACTAACAATAAAGTAAAACCCAATGTGATATAAAGAAGAAAATTCTCACATTCCAACAGCCAGCTCAGGGTCCAAAGTTGCTGTCTCCATTCTACCTGGACAATATCGCATCACTTATAATGAAATGTGCTCTTGTGTCCATCTGTCACGTCCTCTTGACCACCTATCATCTAAATCAGGACCTGCTTTGCTCTAGCAAGACATTTTTTCTAAACCTATATGACATCATTCTTTATTTTTGTAAGTGCAGCTCTGACAGCTGTAGTAATATTTTCTCACTTTTTGGGTCCCCTAATCACTAACCACTACTGGACAAGTCTCTGAATTTGGTTAGATATAGTTTCCAATGATTTCTACCAAAAGTAATTGAATTATTGCATGTAAAAGTACTTACTTTTGTGTTACTTAAAAATGTCTGCTGCAATTCTCTTACTAATCCGCTATATTATTTTTGTGTAGCTGTGTTATTTTAGAGACAACTGTCAGTTAATTATCTATCATTGTACCCATTATCTTACCTTGCAAGGCAGCTGGTTTTGCGATATCACAAGGTCGTATCTGCACTAAAAGGCGTGCAGCCAATCAGTGTCCTAGGAGGGACTGCTGGCAGCTACTGGAGTGATTTAAGGTGTGATGACAACGAGAATCAGCCATGGAAAAACTTGTCTCAAACAAACAATGGCGGCTCCTGAAGAGTTTAGCAGAGATACTGCAATAGCATGACTTATATCGGTAATGAAGATTATTATCTTTATTGAAAGAAAGAAAGAAAGAAAGAAAGAAAGAAAGAAAGAAAGAAAGAAAGAAAGGCACTGATGGCTTTTCTCAATGGAAAAGATGACTCTTCTCCCAACAGGCCTCGGTTTGATCTGATGATCTGAAGTTATCCTTTGTCAGACATGATAGGCAGATGGTTCATCCAATCACCTGCCAAGCGTTTTTTGTAAGTGTCTACCCTTTTCTAAACAGTTCCTGAGGACAACTTCCCAGATGGTTCTATGTAACAAACCATCTGGCTTGTCAGGTTACCCATTATCACTGATAGGAGTTATTAATACTCATCCTCCCTTGTAAGCTACACTTTGAATGCCTATGGTTTTGACACGTGTTTCTCACTTTTTACAGTGCAGTGCATACCACCTCACAAAATATTAGGCTTTACATGTACCACCATTATGACTGATGCTAAAATACAGCAGTGTAGGTTTACTCTATTCAGCTACAGCCAGTTCGCACAGGACGCAGATTTATTCCTAATAAGATTATTTATTTTTGGCTGTTGTCAGCCACAGCCACAGGAACTGGGGTGTGAATGGGTTGGTAAAGACAGTGGCTTACTGCCTTCACAGTTTAGCTTGTAACTAATCATGGATGACGTATGCACTACGTGCATGAACATGACTACGTAGCAGGCTAACACTGAAACAAAAATGTCACAGGAAAGACTAAATTAATTTTAAATTAGTGGTTTTCAGCGACCAAGACAGATTTGTTTGAAAAAGATCACAAACGGTGCTGGATATGCTTATTAACCCAGCATTGTTACAGTAGTTAATAAATAATTGCATGATGAAGAGTTTATATTATACTATGATGAAAAGCAAGTTCAGATATTCTTGAAATGTCATATGCCACCGTGAGGTCAGGTGACATTAGACCATAGAAAATAAGACCATAAATTTCAGGGAACAGGCTGCGTTTCACTGCTACATGAAGCCCATTGACTTCATGCTCACAGCATCGTGTACTGTGAATGGAAATGGCAAATGGAAGTATACAAACTTAACATCACAATTTACCTCCTATTGGAGATTTTGATGACACATTCCCTGCTCTGGGCAGCACACTAATCAAGACCTACTGGATACGAACATCACAGCTGACCCAGACATGAGCCCGTATCTTGCCTGGGGAGCAAGACTTAAGAGTATTTCATGCTTTATTGGTGCATCGAAACAGGAGCTTTGGTCTGATGTTGATAGGTAAAAGCAAAAATAGAAACAAAAGGCTTTCCTCCATCGATATCTCTCCAAAACACAGCAAGATAACAGGGGCAGAGTGCTGCAGAGCGACAGCCACTCTCACTCCTTCACACCATTGCAAAACAGAGAGCAGCTGCGGACTGTAGTCAATAAAACTGGAAAACAGATTTAAGCCTCTACAGAATGCAGTCTCAGTCGCCATCAAAGAATACGGTTCAACAGCCATCGACAGTAAGGCAAAAGAGAGATCACCAGTCCTCAGCGAGAACTGAAAAACTGACTTGACATAAGGCAACATACCAGTTAACACCAAAAAACTGGACCTCATTCTGCTATCAGAGACACTGACAGGTGTCAGCAGTAAAAATTTCAAGGCTGCTGCTTTCCTGATGACCTGGTGTCGAACCTAACTAAAGAGATCCTTCAGACCTTGTCTGCCTAACAATCTGTGAAGGTTCTTATTGTGCATGTGGGACAAAATTATGTTATTAAAACAGACGGACTTCACCCAAATAGAGTAAAGCTGTTCACCTTTAACCTACAATAATCCTACATCCAGCTGTTCAGACCACTCTTAAAGATGCTAAACAAGGTGGAGGTTGGTGATGAGAGACAAATGGCACCATTCTCCTACACAAATTGTCGCCCTCTTTCTGTTACTTTGCTCCAACTTGGCAAAATCTTGTCAAGCTGTCAAGATCAAAAAACAATTATTATCTCTGGGGTCATGGTCTTCCCTGCACCAGTTTTCCAAATGCTTTATTTTCTACTTATTTTCTGCCTTAGTCCCAAGGACTTCACTGAGCCAGAAAATTGGAGAGGACAGAACTGAAACAGCTTTCTTTTCAAGTAGTAAAGTCAGTCAGCGACTGACAGAATAGATCTGGATACCTAATAAACATCCATTATGGTGTCACTGCTTCATTCCGTACAGTTTAGCTTGATCTCCTTGACTCTCTTCTTGAGTCAGTGGCCCTTCAAGATACTGCTCTGTTACCCTTGGGGAGTTCTGTCAGACTATACATTTCTTGGGGTGTGCCCCAAGGTTTAGTCTTGGCCCCATTCTCTTCTGTAAATACATGCTGCCATTACAGGTGCTAGAAATTACATTTTTATGTAACCAATTGCCAACAGCAAAAATGTTTTGAGGGAAACATAATGCCAACTGAAATGTTTTCTCTTAAAATGACCAGATGTTGTTAAGTAACATATCTGGCAAATTGCAAAAATTTTGAACGCTCAGCCTATTTAAGTCAGCAGTTACCTGGGACATGAAATGTATTTATGAATATGTAACCAAAATGATAATCTTTCCCTAACCTTGCTTGAGGTATGTTTTGTTGACTAAACCTATACCAAAATGATGATGTTTCCCCTGTAATCAAGGTGCTTTTTTTACATAAACCTACCCAAATAATAATATTTCCTTACCTTATGCAAAGCACTTATGTTGCAGGAGTCTGGACACAAATCCTGGACTGTGGTGTTAAAGCCCTGCACTTCGCCTGCCATTAACCAGAATTCCCTCCTTGCAAATCTAGCATGTTATATAAATGTTTTGTTTCAAATTTGTCTGTGAGCATAATCTAGGAAGGAATGACGTGGTCACCACAATGTTATTATGAAAACAACTGATTAATATACACAGGTGATTTCTAGGAAACATGGTTGAATTCTATCTTTACACAGATGACACACTGCTTTATATCACTGAACAAACTGAGTCCAGTTAACAATCTTGCATCTAACAGTTCTGAAATTACTGATTGGATGGCACTACATTTTTTTTTTTCAGCTAAATAAAGACAAGACAGATTTTGGTTTGGACACAGTCCAAAAAATGAACTTCTTTTCGTTTTTGACTCACATCATCTCAGCACTACATGACACTTGTCTTGATTATGATAATGCATGCTTCACAGGACTTTCATGGTAGAATTAATCTGATTTAAATGTCATTTCTTGCCCTTAAGAATACAGCAAAGTAGAAAATGAGATCATGTGGCACTGAAAAGATGGGTTGAAGGCAAAGTAATGAACATTTGCTCATCCACCAGTTAGAGAAGTAATTTTCATATTAAGCAAAGTCATCAACAGGATAATGACCTTAATAAAGTGTACCTGAAAATTGGTGCACTGCATCACAGACAATGATATGGAATTGTAAATAATTCAGGATCCCTTGGTTTTGTGGAGCTTAAAATTAGAAACTGTGACCCATAACAGACCTGCAGTAATTTAAAACAACTTTCTGTGGGGAATCCAGCAGTTTCCACTGTCAGAAAATAAATGATAACTCTTGCTCATAGTAATGCATACAGGGTGAGGCTTAATCCAGATGTGTACTGTAGTAAAGAATTTTTTTTTTCATTTTTCAAATACATTTTAACCTGTGTTCAATCTTCTAAGTCTATTTTGATATATAGTACCATAGGTGCTGTCTTGTGTAACAGCCAGAATACTGCAGTGTGTCTGTGTGTCGATTTGTGTCCCTATTGATCAGACAGGCCTTTTCATTGATTTGTTTTCATGGGTTTAGCCATTACTGTAAGTAAGTGTGGCTTTCAGTCTTGTGGTTTAAGCAGGGTGGGTATGTAAGAATATTTAGTACTATATAAACAAATTGTTATATGAGTCTGTGAAAGGTATTGTCTGTGTCATGTTTTTTGACCAGACCTATTATTTAATTATGTCTCAGGGCAGATAAATGGAGCAACACAGTTCATTTGAGTTTCATCTAACATTTCAGATGTAACAGCAACATAATTTGCAAGACCAGGGCAAGAAGCCCACTGCACAGAGGAGCGAAGACTAGTCCTAAAGCCAGTATCGAGTTTCTCTTTTTTTCGTCTCACTGATCTTATCTTGATAAGACAAAGTGTGCCAACTTTGTATGTCTTATGACTTAATTAACGAACTCTGAACCATTTCTGGTGGCAATGAAAGTGCCACCAGTCTATTGTCACTAAACCAAAGCATGTGGTATAGTAATAAAATCACAGAGAGGATGCACCCTGCAGAGTGCTAAGAAAGTGGAAGATTATCATTTCATCTGTGATCTGTATCATTAGTTGTTTATTTCAGTTCACCCAACTGGTTTTTCACTGTCTTTTGAGCCGAGCGGAGCTGTAGTTGGCAAGCAGGGTAGTAATCTATCATGGTCCTATCTATCTCTGCCAAAGCAATTGTCATAAATATCTTAAATTCTGCAAATAGTGCTGTTTAATATTCTTCAGCAAGACCCAGCTGCACAAACCTTCCAACACTGAATCAACCTTTTTGAGAAAAAGGGCATTGTTTATTGTTTACCTTTTATTTCAGATGTACGTTTTACTGTCACATATTGTAAAACTATCTCACTACTGAAACTGCTGAATAATCTGTCAGTCCAGAGAGTTAAGCTGCTGATAGGGCAGCAGTAATCACCTCGCTGGACAAACCACTCTGTGTGACATGAGGACGAGGCCTGAGCACAGTAAGGCTGGCCCAGAAAAGCAAGTTGGGACCAACAGACCAATTACTCCTCAAAGTTAGAACCTCATTGTGAAACTGTAACCAATATTAGCGGCCCCTGAGATGTGGCCCTTAATTTTAGAGCAGTCCAGCATCTCCAGTATGTCCAATAAATTCAGGACTCTAGCAGCTGCTGAGCTCAGGTAGTCAATCTATGGGTATTATCCAGACTTCAGCTCTCCCCTGACAGTCTCCACCCACCTTGCACTGCAGCATCTCATACATCACTGCAACAAATAGGGCATACATATGGCAAGTAAGAGAGAGGGAGAGAGAGGCTCAATGCATGGATGATAAATTAGGAGAATAAGTACAATGATGCCGTCGAAAATACCATACAACCACTGTAGGTGGGGTGGACCCGTGAGTATGTCATGTGTGGTATGGGAGGTAAGGACATACCAACCAGACAGACAGAGTGACAGACTGACCAGCACTCTGTGTAGCAGAAACAGACATATAGGGCTGCTAGGCCCAGTCAGAGCTAACAAGTCATGAGCATCTGCTATCAATCTCTCCGTGTCTGTGCTGGAAATAGAGAGTCCGCTGGAGCTTTGACTGTCACTAGAAGCATATTCGTGGCCCTTGGTAAAAGATTCTGTGTGTGTTACGTGTGTTGTAGTTAGCTGAGCTAATGCGAGCTGCTCAGTGAGGCTGAGAGGCTCTCCAGCATGTGTGTGGCCCTGGGTGAGTGTCAGTAGCAAGGGCTTGAAGAGGGGAACTACCCAACTCTGATTAGACGGCATTAAAATCCTTTATATACATATATACATTTCATTTCATTTCATATATTCATTTTCATGACTCTGTGTCAGCATTACCCTTACAAGCTTCAGGATGATATCAAGCAGTAGGTCGCATGTTGAGCCATTTTCAACACTTGATGAATTCCCAATTTTATTATATGTCAGTATAATAGCAATTAGCATTGATGTGTTTTATCATTATATTGTAATGTAATTTAGTTTGCAGCTTAAAAAACATGTTACGCCTCTTTTAAAAATGTCTATAGTATTACTTAATGTAGGAAGATGGGACTGTATGAAGATGTATTGATCCTGCAGGTTTATGTTACAGCCACCAGTTCATTGTTTCTTTATCACTATTATGGCATGGTGCACAGCTCAAAATACTACAGTACCCATGAGTTTTGGCCACAGTTGGCAAGGCAAATGGCAACATACAGTAGTTGCTGAATTAATCCACAATTGACACAGAATTTAACAGTGAATCGATCAAAGTTTTCATGCCTACCTTAAATACAGTAGCTTATACCTTAAACATTTTATCAAAGAACTAGATATCTTCAGACATTATTCTTAATCTTTTGTAGTTATAGTTTACTGATGAGCTTTTGATGTCCATCCAAGCAGTAGTTAAGTGCTCCAAGTCACGTAACGTTCTCTACGGCTAAAATGAATTGGCTTTTACTTTGAGAAGTAATCAGACATTTCTTGGTTTCTTGGAGGGCACAATGCTGTTTAATTTTTCAGTGCTGTGAACAAATTCCATTCCTCTTCCTTGTATTGGGATGGAGGCAGAAATCTTATAGACAAAACAAAATAATCTGCATGACTAGATGGCACTTGAGGATTTTTTTTTAACCAAACAACTCTATTAAAATCGCAGTAAGCAATTCTGGAGAATAATGACTGTTTTGGGAATGAGACTCAAAAATCAACTATCTTACCAACCTGTGATTGGCCAAAGTCTCCTGTTGCAGGTTAGATTTATTTAAGTCTGAAAACAGAGCCATGAGGAGGAGCAGTTTCCTCTCAGGCCACTTGACTGAACTGCATTATGCTTAAAGGTTATTATAAAACTTTAGCCCAATGAAGCCAGAAATAAATGGCCTAACCCAGCTGTAAGGAACCAAAACAAAGATGGACACTGCATGATTAAACAGTATCCCACTCCTGCTCTTCATATTTCTTAGCTATACTTATCACGTGTAGTTCAAACACAACAGCATCATTTGCGAATTATGTGGCCCACCACTGAGTCGACTCAGTGTACAGCAGGAAGCCTGGTTTAAAAAACGTGCTCAGATCAAAGCATTAAATGATTTTATTCCTATCACGCTGAGTTGAATAAGAACCAGCATTTGAATCAAAGTATACAATGTAGTGTTTCCAATTTGGAGCTAACAATGACTTTGAAAAACAGTTAAGTTCAGGCAGAGGCAAGTGCAATGCAATATGATGAGACGCGAGGAGCTAATTAGCACTTGTGTCCCACGCTGAGATGGCGGGGCTGTGGTTGTTTTGGTGAACAATTGTCAAGATTGCCTTTTCTGTTTTGTTCTCATTAATGAGATTGGGTCTTTCTCTGTGTGTCTGTGAAGCAGAAAACCATGTAATAGACAACGGCAATGGCTTTTATATCTGATATACATGACAGGGGAAGAGTTTCTGCATCTGATTTACATAACCTGTGGGGAGTTTCTGCTTCAACTGTTGCCTGTCAGTGGAGGAAATAACTGTCACTCTCTGGTGATTTAATCTACTATGCCCCGCCATGTAGTTCTGAAGATGTTACACTATACTGGGCCTGAACCACTCATCTTGTCAAGTGGAGAGTTTGAACTGTGAACGGCCAAAGGGGAAATCACGGGAGGAGAAATAACTTTACGCTGAAAGGTGCCGGTAGCAGAAAGAACAGAGAATGGCAGCGAGCAGGTATACACAGTGGGATGAATAGAGTATGCAGTGCTAAAAAGACGTCTCACAGCAGCAAAATCCCTCCCAGGAGCAACAATCATTGAACGGTGCTCAGCACACCACGACCACAGACAAACAAACGGCTCGCCACTGATCACAGCAACAGCTACTCACACTGCATAGCTAAAGAGATGATTAATCTGCTTTGCTGAATGCCCTAGAAAAGCCTCCCTGTCTCCAGCCGCTTCAATCTGTTTGTGTACAGAGATGATCTTAGATATAGGGCTTTTGTTTGCTGAAGCACCTGCTCCCCAGTGCCACCCGCATCGTACAGTACCGCCTCTGGCTTCCCACTGAGGCATTTGTCCACAGCGTACAGTAATTGCAGTGATCTGCCAAGTGATTAATTGCTTAATAATTGCTGAGGCTATTCTGTGTTGCACTGTGCTGCTGTGATGCTGCTCCACTTTCTGTCCAGTCAACATTATTTAAACAGCGTTGTATAAGACACAACGATTTTTTAGCATAAAACAAAAGATACAAACAGAGATAAAAGGATGAGAAAATGAAACAATGGATGACATGAACAAGAGATGTTGTAAAACAAGTGCATCACATACTGCAAGAAACAGCAGTTCTGCCAAGATAAAGACTTAAGTCTATCCTTAAAACTGAATTTTGTCATTGTCGGTGATTCCTCCTTCAGAAGACATTAAGTGAAGTGTTAGCTTTTATTTAAAGTGGAAAAGACAAAAATACACATAAGAAAATGAAGAATTAACAAAGTGTGGTGCTACAAGAGGCTTTGTTTTGACACAACAAAACATGCTTAAAGCTTCTGCACACTCAACCCACAATAGGTCTCATAATTGAGGAGGGACTTACCATTAGGCAAAAGTTGGTAACTCCCTTCGGCCCCAAGCTACCAAGAACCCCATAAAATACCTCATAAACTTATTGTTAAGAAAGTTTTTCTAAAAACCTTTTTGTAATTCACAATTTACTTTGGAAAAAGTAAATTGGTACTGGAAAAAAAGGAGGAAGTGGGAGCATACTAAAAGACAATTCCCAACCCACCTACAGCCTGTTCACCCTGCAGCAACCTGGCAAGAGATACAGAAGTATTCACTGTTGTACAACCAGACTACAGAACAGCTTCTTTCCTGAGGCTTCATTGTTTGCACTCAACCTTAAATTAAAGTTTATTTTCACTCATTGATTATTCAAGGATTGAAAAAGGGGGAGAAAAAGGGATGTGGAGGGCCCCTTATATAAATTTGGCAAGCACAGCGAGAGTAACTAAGGAGGGCGGTGCTTAGTGCAGGGTCAATTGGGCGTGGCAATGCTTTGACATGTCTTACGCAAATTATACAATTTATTTCACAAACCCATAATAAAAAAAATCAACGTCCTTTGCTAAGTTGTCAAACGCAAATGGGTGCAACAGAACTTTTCTACTCCCGGTGGCATAATCTGTCTAAGCCAACTCAACAACAATAAAGTCACTCCTTTGACAAAAATGGTATTTTGACTTTGCAAAAATACATTTCTCTTTCTCTCGACCTGTCATCGCTGGTTATTGTCAAAATGTTGAATTCATCTTGCACTCCTGTTCATGCAGCCTGCCTGAGCTTGCTTGAGTCTGGGGAAGAGGGCGGGGTAGAAACAACTTGCCTCAACCATAGACTGTATCCCAATATGGACTGTTTTACTCATTATTGGACACATAATTGTTACATATTTCTCCTTTAAACTGACATACCTTTTTGAGGTGGCCCCTTTATTTAGGTGACGAAAACATGTTTTGCTGATGTCTCCATCTACATTGGTCCACACATTGCAGTACATTGCTTTGCTTCCGTGCTGGGATTCCTGAGGGACACGCCAATCAAAACATGATCTGCCACTCCTACACAGTCTTGAGAAATAGTCTTAACAGCAGATTCCTGATAGGGAAACTAAACTTTGATATCATACATGCATTCCTACTATTTAAAGCCGTATTTCCAGAAGTTTTAAAAATCCCATTTTATATCAGTGATTGGAGTGTCACGCAGCCACACACCCAGACTCCTGTACGTGTTGGACTTTCTTTTCATTAAATCTAACACACTGATTCATTGTAAGTCCCAGCCTGACAAACTACTATCCAGCCCTCCATCCGGTTTCTCCCCTGCAGGCTTTAATAGAGCTCTGTTCTTAACTGACACTTATCTTAAGGGTGAGGACAGTTCCCAGGATTCATTATGTCACTTTGAGTATGGCATATCCTTCAGCGAACTAATTACACTGCCCATCAAAGCCGGGCCGAGCTTTATACCTCAACGTCTATTTGTGTGCCTGCAGACAAGGATAGGGCTGCGTGTTTGACCTTGACATGTCAGATGTCATCTCTTCTGGCAGCTTTAGTTCTCCCTTCCACCTTTAATCCTCCAGACTTTGAATGACAGAAATGAGCTTTGTAAGTCGTAGTATTCAGTGAGCTTTTTTAATGCAGCGTGTTAAATAATGTTGGTGATAAAAAAAATGAGGATGAATCAAAAATGCCCGAAACCAAAAACGCAACAGAACATTTCATTATCAGGTATTACGGTTTGTTGAGGAGTGTCACTTTGGCAGGCAAATAGCAGATGATTCATTCTCTTTTATTTCCACTATGATGCTTTCAAAATTTATTGCACACCCCAGGAATAAATACATTAACAGAGCACTACAAATCAATAGCAATAAAGTGAAAGGAGATGGTGTATAATAATGCATTTATCCCGTGCTTGAATACAGCAGTTAATCAGGGCCTGCTTGGCCTCTCAATGGTTTCATTTGGATGGGATTAAGCCCCGCATCTCTCGCAGGCCTGAGAGATTTAATCGGACAGAGAGTTCAACTACGGTGCCGGAACAAAATCAGACGATGACCAGCCTGGGATTATGCTGGCGGATGTGGAAGTCTGATGTCAGGAGCAACCCACATTCTGGCTTGTTTTTTGATACACATATAATCTATGCAGGAAAAGCCCTTTGACTGCATGCATAAAAAATGCAGAGATGATGCAAAGGGACTCTATTACTCGGAGGAGTCTCTGAAATGTGGATATGTGCCGCAAGAGATTTGTGCTGCCAAAGTGTCTGTCAGTGCAGTTGAGCCGTTTGCCTCCCTCCCAGCCTCCATCTGGACATTGCTGGATTACAAACATTAAAAGAACAAGTCAAAGACTGAATCATACATGTTATTGGCACCCAACAGAGAACTTTAAAAACATTCAGATTAATGCACCTGAATCTACCACGAAAATCTTGTCTTGTACTGAACTGAACAATCGATATATATATATATATATATATATATATATATATATATATATATATATATATATATATATGTATATGTATATATATGTATCTATGTATGTATGTATATACACATATTCGTTTTTAATACATGCTGAATAGGTTGTAGTGGATGTATGGGTTAAATACTGAGAGATCTGGTTTAGGCAACAAAACTACTTGCTTAGGTTTAGGAAAAGATCATGGTTTGTCTTTCCAATGCAGGTATAAATACCAAAAGTACCAAGTACAAATAGCATTGTTAACTACTGATACCTGTGTACTTATCTCTACCATCCTAGACTATATACACCCAAGTGTGAATAGCTACAGTCACTGTTAGACCCTAGCTGCATATAGCATTGTTGGTCTCTGACACCTGCAAATAACATCAAATTATTCCAACACAGGGGGGTCTCTGGTATATTTTCTATCTTGTAAGGAGTCCTTGACTGAGAAAAAAAATGAGAACCTCTGGTCTAAATGTTCTAAAACTCTGTCTCTTATACTTGTGTTACAGTGTCGAGCTGGACTTCAAGCTGCAGGAGGACAAGCTACAGCCCCTGATGAAGAGACTTTGCCCCCTGGACACCCAGCAATGCCCCGCTCTGCCTTACTCCAACGAAGTGTTCACATCCACGCCAAAACGCAAGTCCAAGTCAGAGTCCAAAAAGCATGCTCGTTGGAAACTCTGGTTCCTTTGAATAAAACATGAAGGCTTTGGAAACAGCCTTTTTCTCATTGGGCACATTAATATCCCTGTTATTTGCAAAATGGATGAAGGCATACTCAGAGGGAGCAATCAACATATGAGAATGGATAACGACAGAATCCAGTTCATTTGAGACTGCACAGTAAGTCAGCTGGGGGACAGCAGAGACAAAAAAAAAAACATTTTAAATTCTGTCAGACCTTTTTCTGGTATGTTTGCTGAAGAGGATCGACACACACCTGCAAAAACTAGGTGAGCGTTGGGATGCTTTTTTTCACATGTATTTTTAAAGCTTGTGTAGAGATGGATGTTATTTATATACTGCACCTCTCACTTTATTTTTTATGTCTTTTTATTGCATCTTCCAATGCAATGCACTTTTGGTCTTTTTCCCCTTAGAGCATATTGCTTGTCAACAAGAGGAGGCGCCATGTGGAGGGCCTTTTATGAGTGAAGCGATAATCTTTGAATGGACATCAGCCCCACCTCCGGCAAAGCACAAACATTTGACTTTTGAGAGAAACATGCGTAAAAAAGACTGAAACACAGTACAGTACATGGCAGTGTGTCAGCGCTGTTCTTATAACCCTGTCCATTCTCTCCTCTTCCTCCTTATCTGTTGAACGTCCTTCTCAGTTTGTCTGTCTGACTGAACGTCTGCCTGCCTTTGTTAATGACCCCTGTCTCCTCCCTCTCTGTATAACTTTTCCCCTCTATCTCTCCCTGCCTTATTCTCTTTCTATCCCTCCATTTAGCTCACTGTGCAATCAACCGACTAGCCAGCCAACTTTGCCTCAGTCATCCTGTCCTTTTCTGTTGGCTACACTGACGCATAATGTTCAGAATCTATATTTTAGAAGAATATCTGCATCTTTTTAGCAAAGTACTGTGAAATGATATTTTAAAGCATATATGTTTGGGCCCCTCCTCTTGAAGCAGGTATGTTAAAAATACTGAAAAAGTCTTCTGGGTTAGGTCCGATTTTTTTAACAACACATATAATGTTTTGACTACTTCTAAGACAGAATATTTTCTATGATAACTTAGAACAAGTGTTTGGGGAGTTTTTTTGTTTTGAATTTCCAACAAAAAAGTAAAGGCTATTTTGACATTTCTCTTTGAGTCTATTAAGAGTTTGCCTTGCCTCTCAGTCACTCTATGTGTCACAGCAAAGCTCTGATGTGAAGTCTTGAACGGGAACTATTTTTAAGTAACTTGTTTCATGTCCACTTAGCTAACATATGAAGTGTTGGAATATTGATTTATCTTGCCACTGCAAGTTCCATCTTGTAAAATGAGACAACTTTTTTTTTTCACAGACAATTACAGAACACCAAACATCTGTCTACCAACCCACACAAACAACTGTGCACTGAACTTGCAAGAGTAGAAGGGCTATATACAGTGCTAAAGGAGTATGGTAGCCATCTTATAGCAGAGAAGACTTGTAGCCACCAGCTTTGGTTAAGCAGAAAAAAAAACACTGATGATGTAGCAATGATACTGAACTTGCACGCTGTTACAAAGCAGGTACTTAAAGACTTCTTAAAGTAATTTTATAACAGCAACTCTTATGTAGATTATGGTACTGTTAAATGTCAAAGAAATGTCAGGAAGACACATACTGGCCTCCCATCTTTAGACTACGCAGTAGATTACATTATTCAGGTCACCAATGTCCATGCAAAGATCTGTACCTTGAGAAAGTGCAATTTAGTGATTATGTGCAATATTATGCATTTTTCTACTGTTTCTACATCACAATTAAAACATTTTCAACTGAAGGTGATCCAGTGTGCTACTATGTCTACTGAATGCTAGAGGCAATAGAGTTGCAAAGTGCGAGGAGCTATTTTGGGTGCCCCCGGTTCCACAAGTAAAAGTCACATTCATTTTTTCAATAGACAGTGTCACCAGTCTCACAGTTGGTGCACTCTTACAGCTTTGATCAGCATGAAACTCTCCCTGGTTGAAATGTAACTTTAAAAAAATTAGCAACTGTGAAGTGATACATTGGTTAAAAGCATTAAAATGATTTTAACAAAGGGTTAGGGCCGATTTATACTCACTTCCAGACAGAATCAGCATTTATTATATAGCAGGATATCAGAATTAACTCCTTCGTATAAGGAGACAATTTAATATTAAGTTTATTAATTCAGTCTTGATCTGAACATTGCAGCAGGGTCTTAAACTTCTGTACAGTTTTTTATAAATGGAAGGTTTTTTTCGCCACAAACTACAGACATACAACAAATGACAACCTACACACAAAACTACTAATTACTGGGAAATGAAGGACTAAATGCAACCATGAATAAAAGTGAATAGTTTCAATGAATGCACTCACTCACACACACAACTAAAGACGGCTGATCACACAAATTAATGAACTCATAAATGTTATCAACTTAGAAACAATCATTAATGATTGCAGTGATTACAGTAGTGTACAAATAATTAACAAAAGATTTAAATGAATGAAACCATGGATACGGCAGCAGACAAAATTAGTGAAAGATCAAGCGTGTCATGTACACAAGTACACTGTACAAGTACAAGTACACTAATAAGTGAAACCTTGGAGACAGGAGGATTGAATCTCTAAGATTAAGATGTGAAATTCCCTTAAACACAGGTCTGTCAACAGAAGAGAACCAATTGAGTCTAAACAACATTATTAGACATCATTACCAGGAATAATTAACCATCTAAAGAAATGAAGATATAATGATGGGAGACCCCAACTTGCAGTAGACGTAACATTTTAAAATGCTCTTAGTCTAACCATAGCATCTCTGGTGACTTAGGTGACAGGGAAGGAGTTGTTTTTGTGGGGAAGAGGAGATTGGTTGCTTCTCTGTGACCCTCATGGAGTCCTCAGACAATCTTAGGTGTAACTGATCCCATGTAGCAACATGGCTTGTGTCAGCTGTCTCTCTCAGCAAGCAGCAGGGTGAGGACATCCTCACACACCCTCAGTGGGTGCTCTGGAGATGCGATGGTGACATTTATCAGTTTTTCACAGTCTTGCCTTCTAACTTTGGTCATGTTAGAAATGTAGGCATGGACCAGATTTCTTTCAGGTGGTTCTTGTCCCTCAGGTTGGCAAGAGGTTGGCCCTTCAGCACCTTCATTGGTGCTTGGGCTACAGCTTTAGGCGCTCATCAGGTCTCTGTGCAGGACAACCTGCCTACAGGCTGGACAAGGCAGGGCACAGGGTTGCAGAGATGATCTGAAGTTCACAGATGGCCAGGGAACAAGAGGGCAAATTCCTGGCTTCTCCTTGCTTTAGTAGTTTTGTGAAAAGCGGCATCAGTGTCTCGTGTCAGGGCACGAGTATTTCATTCATCCTATTCTACACCACACCTGTTTTAATCCTTACTTGTTCTGATTTCTTATATCAAATTAATAAAGTTTGTTACATAACTAATTCTCCCATTGTTTGAAACTGTGACAATTGCAGTTGTTGACACACACCAAACAGATTAAGAATTAAGAGAAGGTGATCCACTTAGTAACAGGTGAGTTATAAACTGTGCTAACATTAGATTTGAATGGCACAAATACCAATCATGTACAATCTCAGTGTTTGCTGTATGTAGCTTTAGCTTTAGCCTGGAGACAGACTTCTCAGCTGACTCAAGGAGTGCAAACATTAGGATTAGCTTATATTAACAAGCTACACTTAAAAATCTGCTAACGAGAGTCATCTTTTACCCTCCGTGGTTGTCAACTAGAAGTGAGAAGCTGCTTTTGTGTACTTATCTGTGGAATCAAACCCTGAGTGTTTTAAAATCACTGCCACTATGCCAATATGGATGTTAAATCTCACTATATCACTGTAAAGTGTGTATGTGCAGGACGAGAATGAAAAGCTTGACAGATGTAGCAACAGTAACTAAGGGGAGCAGGGCTTAACAAAGGATCAATTTTGGTTGAATTCAGCAAGTACAGCTGCAAGAACAAATTCTCTACTGCTGTGGCTTGCACCTGGTATAGCAGCAGCTGAGGATCATGGGTATTGTAGTATTTAAAAGCATCCCCATGCTAAAATGATGGACGGAAAGGCTCTATCTCTATGTTAAGTAACATTGAGGATATTGTTGACAGAAGTGTTAAAAAAAAGGATTAAAACACTTGGAGCACCAGTGGCCTCTCACACTTCTCATCTCTATACAACAGCAGACAACTACACCAGTGCTGGGTGTAGTTGCAGTCGGAGCTACATTCACCCAGTGTCAAACAGCCCACATTTGACATCTTTTGTGCTGTAGTGAAGCAGAGTTGGACCATGACCAGGGCTCAGCACCAGTACAGCTGAGCTCCTGCCTCTCTTTTCAAATGTGATTAGCCCTCAATAGCAGTAGGAGTCACAACTTTCAAGTGAAGACCAGGAGGGGAGTAGGGGTTGAAGTCCATCAAACTGAGTGACCTGATCCCGCACATCCATCCCTGTACCCTGATTACCCCTACTGAGTCTGTCTCTTTCATTCTCCTCAGCTGACTCACTTTTGCTTTTATTTCACCAATGTCCTCTATCACATGACTCCTTCCGCATTTCCTTCCTTTTTTTTCCACAGCTCATGGTTCTCTCTACGTTTATCTCCCTCCTCTGCCATCTGCGTCTTGCTCTCAGGCACGTAGGAGTTCCCATTTACAGTTTCTGTTTACAAAAGCCAAATTAGTGTATTGATCAAGTGCAGTTTACAAAAAACACTTCATTTTTTGCTTTATTAGTATCATTTTATGTATGTGTACATTTTTGTTTTGTTATAGTCATAAAACAGATAAAAATCAGGCATCGTAAGACTAACTGATAAGATTATTTATATCTATATTACTTAAAATATTTTCAAAATATAATTGAAATGATGCAGCTCAAAAATAATATTAAAGATTCAAGGATATACAGATACATTTGGATTCTGCAAATTACACATTTCATGATACAATCATGCACATGATTATGTATATAATAAAGTATTGTGTAAGTGCAGTTTATTTAGTGATATCGCCTAACTAACTGTGCCATATGGAAGCCAATTACTGCTAAGAAAAGGTAAGAAAAAGAAAAAGTTTGTTTGAGGCAGTAAGTCAGAAAAATTGGTTTGTTGTGTTTTTGATTTTGTATTTCCTCATTTTCGCTTACCATGACTATTTCCATTTTTTATCATGTATAACTTTTAATAGATTTCATTTTCCCCTCGCAGAAATAGGCTTCCAAAGCATGACAGTAGTTATTATCAAGTAAAAACATTGGAATGAAAAAAAGTGTCTTCTGTTTGACCACATCCTACCACACATCAAACTCCATAGATATATACAAAGATGACACATTGGCCTTTGGAGGGCGGGGCTAGACTGGCCTGTAAACAAAAACACATAAACAGGGGAAATGCAGTTTTTATAGATAAAAAGTACTAAAGCATTTGCATTACTCAACCAATTTCAATGAGTGATATTCAAGGGTTTAGAAAGAAATTTGAAAGAAAACTTTTTCCTACTCTGTATCCAGAAAATCTGCAGCTTGCATTGGATCACTAGCCAGTCTTGCCCGTTCCAATATAACGGTGACACTGACATATCGCAGCAACAGGGTCACGCAGTCACTGCAGCATTTATGTATATATGTCTATGTCAAACAAACTACATATACTACATCACTGCAACAAAATGACAAGTTCAACCACCAGAGATCAACAAAAATAACACTTTCAGCTGGTAGTAAAGGGAAGATTTGACAGTTTTCAGCTGGATATCTAGTCCACTGTTGATGGCAAATGTAGTCAGTTAAAGCAGTGAATTCCTCAGTGCTGCTATACTGACCAAGAAAACTGACTTTTCCTGCTCACTGAGCCGCACAGCAGTACCTACATTTACCAGAATGCACTGCAGTCAAGCTTATGACTCCCACGTCCATGCTGCCATGTTATCACCACCTTAGCTATTCAGCTTTGGCCAAAACATAGTGTTAGGTCACAATAACACTCATTCAGCAAGCCTCCTGACTACCCAGAGGTGGAGACTAGAAATCCAAGCTGGAACAGCCTGTAGTTCTTCCTGCACCAAGTTACATCACTGTTACATCACTGGATGGAGGAAGAGCAAAAGATTTTGCAGCAAAGGCACTAATTCTAGTGGAACTGGACCTCCACATGAAAAGTGCTGAATTTTCCCTTTAAATTGCTCTTCTTTCTGGATTTATCTAAGGGTAATGGCTACTAAAGAGCACTCTAAACATTCACCAAGCACTATAATACAGCAAGTTACACAGCTGACCCACTGAATTGTGATGACAAATACAATTGTATGATTACAATAATGGTAGCTGTATTTGTGAATACTTATTCCTTTGTAAATCTTTCATAACTACAACCTCAAGAGTGTACTGCAGAAAAAGGTGTTTAATATTGCTCATATTATAATACCCATGCTATAAATTACACTTCAGTTTCTCCTGACGCAGATGGTCTCTCTAAAATCAGTGTTTTTTGGGCGGTGTTACGAACACTCTTGAGGAAGACCATCAGGCTGGACCCGCCAGTTCCGGTCGTGTTCAGCGCAGTGCACACACCTCTAAATGGGCATCCCATGGCACGGGATCGATTACCGGGCACAATAATGTACTTGGTCACAGTATTGAGGTGATAGTTTCGCAAATCCACCAGCGCTGCGACACAGGAGTTGTAGGCCTGGCGGAGATCAGAGCTGGAGTGGGACAGGATGAGGTCTCGCAGAGATGGACAGACAGACAGAGTTTCTATCAGCTGGCGATGGGCAGGAGGCATGTAATCCCTCATGCGTGTCAGGAAGGCTCCTGGATAGAGCCGAATCAATGAGGAGAACAGAAAAGAGAGTTTGAAAGAAAGAAAATAACAACCTTTCCTGGAGACATTTTCTGTCAGAGCAATCAACTGACTGCACAAACAGTGTGATTCATTCATGACAAGCATCTGACGGGGTCAAAGGTGGAAGAAAATGCATCTTTACCTGTCTCATCCTCATGCTGGATGCACAGCAAAGCATCAAAACACTGAATGGCTGAACTCTGGGCTGCACTTCCACCTGATAACAATATTGGCTCATTGCTCACACCTTCATACACAAGCCCCCTTGGTAGCATGGGGTTGTCTCGCCACCTAAAACAATCCAAACAATATACATGTTCTATAAACCTGCTTTGGCACTTTCTTTTATAGTGCGCTTCAAGCCCTAATTTGGATTAAATTAAACAAAAAACTAGGAAAAATATGTCCTTTATTAGACAGTATTAGACACTTATTAGACTCCATTAGATGGTAATTAGAGACACATAACAAGTTTACTGCAAACTAAAATGTATTGTTTCCCACTGTTTAGCCCTTATTAGCCTTTCTTGGAGGATAATTTGGGAAACATTACAACAGAACTGTAGCGTAAACTAAAGTGAAACCACATATCTTCTTCTTCCCACTTTTAAAAGCTAAATGTGAGCCAGATCTACCAAGTGAAGGCCAAAATCATAGAAGCAGATGAATATTTTGTCTATGGGTGACTGCACAGACTAATTGTAATACTGTAGGCAGATAATGTGATTTGATCAAAGAAGTAGGCATCAGTCCTGGTTATGCTGCCAGTTATATGGGACAATAAACAGAAGGTGTGTCTCAAGTAGCAGATATGTTTTCACTTTGTTTGCAGTACAGTTCTGTTATAATGTGTCCATAATTACCCTATAATAAATTCTGATAAGGATTTAATAAAGGGTCACATAACATCTAATAAAGGATGTGGATTCATTATTATTTGTCTAATTTGATACAAAGTAAAGCTAGTTACATCTAATTAGTGTACTGTAAAATAAAGTGCGACCCAGTTAAACATACTGCAATAGATAGAATTAGAAGCAGAGGGGGATTTCGATGGCTTGTCGTGAGATAAATCTGCACCAGATGAGATAAATATTAAAAGTATTAATAACTTCAGTATGTGGGATATTGCGACAGCCCTGAAACTCACCCTGAGACAAAAATTCTCAATGTTCCGTGAAACACAGCTGGATCCACATGATCTGCAAAGAGGACAAATCCAGTTATTCTAATTACCTTGAATTTCTCCGCTTTCATAAAAGGCTCAGCATGTAAATCGATTAAATTCAGATTGCGATAGGTTTTATTCTAACTTACTATGCATGAGTTTGAAAGTTTCCTTCATCTTCTTCAAAGACTGAGTTACTTTGACGAGACCCTTCTGTATGCCAATGAGGTCTGAGACTTTCATAGCATGCATCACCTCCAGAGCCCCCTGGTTAGAGTTGAAAGTTTAAAATCCATCACTAAGGGACAGGCAACAAAGATACACTGGATGTGGATGGAAGGGGACAAATGGACAGATAGCATCAGGCTGAGATTCAGAAAGTGTTAACATGGAAAAAAAGGAACACAGTACTAACCGTTATGCCTGAGCTGGCAGCCATCTCAACCAACAATGACACGATGAAGAAACCCCTGCAACTCTCTCCACCAGGAAAGGAAAATATCAAGTCCATGTTCCTATTTTTGAAATGATGTTTTGAAACATCACATGAGTGTCAGACTATGCAAATCATGTGAAAGTGCAATTGGGAAGTGGATGATTTTTCTTTTCCTTCTACTCACCCAATTTCCATATCCCTAAAATGAAAATGAAAGAAAAGAGAAGCAAGACAGAAAGGGAAAAAGAAGTATCTAGTTATTTTTCTGTGTGAGAGACAGAAGTTCAGACATGCAGCTTTATTGTAATATAACTATTATAATGAAGGACAGTCTGTAGGCTATGGATGTTATTATCAGGACATTAAATGAGGCAACAAAACAACATCACTCACCCTGCAGGATCCTTTAATTTCCAGTTGGCTAAAACAGAATCTGCATAAGTCAGGATGGGTGGGAGGCCGAGCCTGCGAGACACCAGCCAATAGGGCCAGGCCAGTGTGTTTGGGAGAATCTGTCAAACAACCATAATGGTACAGTTTCAACTCCTGCTGTGCTGCCTTATTGAGACATCGGACATTTTTAGTCATGGCAGGGGCATGTCTCTAGGGTTAGTATTGGCTGTCTGTAGGTCAGTGCAACACCAGATTGAAATACCTCAACAACTATTTGATGGTTTGTCGTGAAATTCTGGTGCCCAAAGGATGAATCCCTCTGACTCAGATAATTCCTCTGACTTTTACGCCACCATGAGGCTCACATTTGTAGTTTTAAAGGAATATATTGTATTGGCTATAATAGATGCCGGTCGGCATGCCCCTAGTTTGGAGAAGCAGAGAAGAATACCAGCAAGAAACTCCCATGTTCTGAGAGGTAAAATTACTGATTTCACCTATGGAGTAGAGAATATTTTTACTACTTTATCTTGCTGTCAGACAGCTTTTTGTAACCTGAAACTGCTGTTATATTACAAAATATCTCTCTCTTTTGCTGAACCGGACTCCTTCGGCACAAACAGTCATTTCATCGCGCAGGACACAGGAGTTGCAGGTCTACTGTTGCCTTGATGTGTGGGTTTGTTTTATGGTATTGTGTGCCTTAAGTAAATCAAAACTAACCTTTAAAAAACCCAGAGGTTTCTTTGTTCTGCGAGGTAAAATGACTGTTTTTGACAAAGGAGTCTGTTTGGTTTGGAGAGAGGGGTATTTGGCTCATATAATGGCAATTTCCTGTCAGAAAAGGCTGTCTGATAGCAAAGTAAAGCAGTGAATATATTCTAAATATAGTGTGCACTTTAACTGATATTGTTTTGGGTTTTTTTAAGTGGCAAACAAACTTTTTGTTGCTGATGCTGTGCATGGCAGTACATTGCTTAACTTCCATGCCGGTGGCCCTCTCTGCCTCTCCAAACTCCTCCAAGATGCAGACTGGCATCTACTGTAGTAATATATTGACTATCAATAAGTACCTCGTACAACTTTACACCAAATAATTCAAACTATCTGCTTAAGTTAAGTCTTAACAACTATTAACTGTGAAATTTGATTTTGGTACCCTTCAAAATGAACTGCAATAATTTGGAAACCCCCTGGTTTTTCTTCTGGTGCCATCATCAAATCAACATTATTTTTTTTCCAATACTTGTGTATATGGCTAAATACGTGCAAAATTAAGGACATTCCCATCTGTTGTTGTGTTTTCTGGTAACTAATAAATGTTATCTTGCTAACAAGCTACACTAAGATGGTGAAGATTGTTGATGCTAGCATTTAGTTCAAAGCATTGCTTGGCCTAAGTACAGCTTCAAGGACCCACTAGCATACACATCTTCACAGACTTCTACAATTCCTCGCTTCACTGTAGTGTTGTTTTACCTCAGCAGGAGCATGTTGTCCTTCCTGCCACACATATCCCATGCTGATGAATCCCAGCGCCAGGTGAGCCAGCCTGAACTCCCGATGGTTACTCAAGAAACAAGGACTCAAGACCGGCATCTGGATTGTGATCAGATTTTCTGTTCTTATATTTTGGCTTTCAGGAACAGTGAGCACCATCACAACTGAAACTGTGTCCACATTTACATGCATGGATTCAACCGTGATTGCACTTGCTCATTCTCACCTTATGAACCAGGTCCCGCAGTTTATGTGATTCTATCAGATGTGCGAGATTATTTGCCAGGTCCATCCACACCCGATAATAGTCTGGAAGGGTAGTCTAGACGATAATAAGAACAAAATGACTTGCTCATTGATTTTTGATTGTTTTTTTTTGCATGGGGGATTTTCATGTAGGGTGTAATCAGTAATATCATCAGCTCATGTTTGCCATGGTGCCTGACCTGAGTGTCAAGGAATGACTGGAGCTATCAATCAGAAAGAAAAAGCAATTTAAAAGAGGAGGCAGTAGAAAACAGTAGAAAATTAGCCAAGCATAAAACAGGGGATGCCCAGATGGGAAATCACTGTACAATCAGACAAGTAGGCTGTGCTTAATGTTAAGTTCTTCAGCATTTTATTTTTAAATTAACGTCAATGCTCATAAGTTTCACAACATTTACAAATCTATTATTCTCACAAGTTGTCGACTTATTTTCCTATTGTATAAACTGTCAAATTTGAGCCATTTTTGAGCCAGCTGTTTTATTTATACCAAATGTCTCCTCAGAAATAAAAATGACAAAAACATCCTAATGTTGCATTTGATAACACTGTGTAATAGACAGTGCTGCAGAGGACAGTGAGCAGGTCCAGTCATGTGAATGGCTCAATATGAACCTATGGAGAGGTTTTCATCAGATCAATAACTCCTGGTAATGTAACTCAAAAAAACAAGCGTAATCTGTGTGAGCCCAGAGGGACTGCTGACTTAAAGAAAGGAAACAGATAGAGAGAAAATAGCTCTAGCTAACCTGTCTGTACAGTATGGACAGTATTGTTATGGCATGGTATGCTTGTTTTGATTGAAAATAAATTATAAAGACAGGAAACATCTGTTGTATGACAAAAGATGACAGTGAAACTTACCAGTGGCTCTTCTAGGACAAATCCAACCTCTTTAGAAATATCAAATGCCTCAAAGTATGTCTGCAGTCTGTCTCTGCTGTTATTCCCCATACTGCAGTAGTTTGGCTTTGATGAGAGAGTTGTTGTGTCTGACACAGATAAAATTTGTTTCACTTGTTCTCAGTCTGCTTTTACTACCTTTGTCACATCCCTTTTTTGCACACTCTCACCAAACAGCCAATCAGATGTCTTGTACTGTAAAGTCACAGACCAAAGCTGGAATTCCCTATTTTCTACAGCATGCTGTATAAACATCTTCCCATTTCTGTCAGCTGATGAAACAAACTGAAAACAATAGCTGCTGCCAAATAACAGAAAATATAAAAATTGCACACAATCTGCTAAATGTACCAATGATGTTTACATGACTCAGCCTTTGCAGTAGTGATGATTATATTTGAGTCGGCTATTGAGATGAATAGAAAAAGATTTAATAATACACACAATTGCTATTTGTTACAAATTCATTGTACAGTGAATTATTGAAAAAGGCTTATGTTGATTCATCATCACTGAAAAACAGTTAGACTTCTATTTCCATACCACCATGCCTTCTACACATAAATGGGGTGTCATATTTGTATGTTGTTGATCCGCAACAAAAATATTTAATACACATTAGAGATGGACATTGTCTTAATATTAAGATATTCGTCATCAGTGGGGATTCCAACATCCACAATAAGATAAAGAGCCACAGTTAAGAAGAGTAAAGTGCAGATCCCTGCCAGACAACAGATGTTGAAGCACCTACTGCAATACCACCACAGCTGCCAGATGCAACTAGCAGAGATTTGAAATGTTCTGCCAACATTAACATGATCTCCACATACATTGTCTGGAGCTGAAACAAATTTAAAAGTGAAAACTTTGAAGGAATTTAATAAAAGGTATTGTTTTTTTTGCCAAAATGGAAGTTCTCACTGTACATGTAGATTCCAGTGAATGTTGTACATGCTGTCTTCATTGAGAGACATTTACATTTGCATTTAGAGATTTTACAAAAGAGTACAGAGGACTGATAGAGAGCTGAACATTATGATGTCACAGTGTAGTTGACCTTTAACCTTTTTGAAATGTCGAAGCCCCATCGTTTTATCCTATTAAATAATTGTGTGTAATTGTGTCATTGCAATCTTGAGTTGTGGCCAAAAATGTGTGTTTAGTGAGGTCATCCTGGCCTTGGCCATTGATCACTGAACCCCAGAATCTAATCAGTTCATCTTTGAGTCCAAGTGAACTTTTGTGCCAAGTTTAAAGAAATTCCTTCAGGGCGTTCATGAAATATCATATTCACAATAGTGGGGTCAAACATTGTGAAGCACAGAGTCCCTTCTGTCATGTGTCATGTGCACCAATAAACAGGTTAATCAGTCCTGTAGAATCTAATATTAGCTGTGAACATGCGGTGAACATGTGGTGATCACACACACTCACTCACTCAGACATGCACACACAGACGCGACTGCATGATCCGCTCCAGGCAAAGAAACAGACTGAGACAAAATTTTGCAAATTTAACCCAAATACCTAAGAGAGTCAAACCCATCCACCCAGTTCATTAACTGAGCATCAGACCTTGTATTCAGTTTTTTTCTGAGTGTTTCTCTGGTTGTTGACAACTTACACAACAGAGGACATTTGCTGAGGAAGGCATGATTACAAATGGATGGTGCCAGCAGAGAATCAGTTTCCACAGATTAATGATCATGTGAGGTGAGAAAAATCGAATGATTGTGTTTTATTTGATTATTTATTGGAGCTCTAAGCACCAAAAAGTGCTTGAATGCTTCAAGTACAAAAACACATTTTTCCACCATTTAAAACCACACAATAAAAACTCATACAAGTATGCTAATTAATTCAAGGTGTTAGTTTTGTCTCAAAACAAATTACTTTTTTATCACAAACTACTTGTCATGATGACATTGTCAATTCTGATTCTGAGAAATGATCTTTACTGCTTTTCCAAGAGGCATAAACGTTATCTTTCAACATTGACTGCACTGATTGTAGGGACAAACATTATATTTGCCCCTGCATTTTAAGTAGAGCTCTCTCTCTCTCTCTCTCTCTCCCTCTCTCTCTCTCTCTCTCTCTCTCTCTCTCTCATATATCTGGATGAATCTGTCGGCCATGAGAATGGTTTCAGACTGCCTGGACATATAGATAGATAGATACATAGAGTATGCCTTGGATGACCTTGGATATTTCAAATTCTTGGAATTTGCTTGTTTTGGGTTCTGACATGATCATGTCATGTCATCTCTCCCCCAGCCTGCCCTGAACACCCAGTGATACTCTGGCCCCACCCCTTAAAACCACCACTTCCTCCTATGCAAGGGGCACAATGGTGAATTGACTACATTTACCATCAACACTGACTGGACATCCACATGAAAAGTGCCCTATAAAGTAACCCTTTAAATAAACAAGATACAATATATCAATTGTTCAGCTTTAGAGATGCATTTAGAAGGATTTTTGAAACCTTGACTGACCTGCTTCCATCCTCTGTGTCGTAACAGACTCAGCTAATCACCATCTAGACTCATATTTATCGTAAAGACAGACCAGTCCTGACTTCTTATCTACTCTATGGAAGAAAACAAATAAGCACTTAAGGAACTTATCTTTCAAATCTTTGTGACCTGTATTCTTTTAAGTACAAAAATATATGTTAAACAATAAAACTGTATAAGAAGCATATTACGATCAGCAGAGATTTGATCCCAAGTTTTCATGTTGAGAAGCACTCGACTTAATACATTTGTTCTGCTATGGTGGAAGTAGTGCTTGAAACATCCATTAGTGCTCTAAAGGAATGTATCGTTTCCAAGTAGTTTAGCTTGTCCCACTACATCTTAATTTATTCCCTCGCACTGCAGCTTGTATGAAAAACTAAACCACAGTAACTAACTTTTTATGCACTGTCACAAATGTACTACAGCATGAAATTAAACAAATGAGAATTTTGATCACCCGCAACATTTGTTTGGGATTTTATAATTAACACAACAGCTCCAGTCCGCTTCCTTCCTGGCACATTTTATGTTTTCTCTGTTTGAAATGCATGTATTATATGGACTCAAACGTATCTGCAGTAGCTCCACAATCAATGCCCAGTGGGGTACATTGAGATGCCAAGAGAAATTTGCAGTGTTGACCAAGGCTGTGTACCAAATGTGATCTTTAGAGAGGGTTGTGCCAGTTTCCTTGCATTGCACATCAGTGCAAGCTCAGTCCAAACAATGTGAAACATCCAATTAAGGGAAAGAATTTCCAAAAAGCTTCATTAGTGCATCATCCCCTTTCATTTTGTTAGAAAAAGACCAGAATTTCCTACTAAAATATTTGGGGCAAGATGTGTATTTTTCATACCTTTTGGTATAGATGAGTGTTTGTTTGATAACACCTTATTTGACAGGATGTGCATAAGACTGTCATGACACTGCCAATACCATGTAATGACACCTGTCATTTACATGAAAGAGTATTATGAATGAGTGTGACTGTTGTCATGAAGTGTCACTCAGTCATTTCTATCAGTTGTAATGCCAAGTCGACATCATTTCAGAAGTCTCTTCATGACAGGCATCATGACATGGTTATGACAATGTAATGACATACATAAATACATTCATAGATCTATATACATATACAGGTTTTTATCATAACATATCAGGGTGCTATGGGATATGTATTTAGTTGATGTGCCAAAAAAGATAGTGCCAATAATACCTCTGAAATATGAGATCATGTATATTGATACACAGTATATCCCACCTAAAATTATATTATAATCCATCATGCATTTTGCATGAGTTGGAACATGCCATGCATGCAATATACTGCAGGCTTTGTTTCTAATGGGCGAACCAGTTTCATAAAGAGGCTGTTTTGTCCTCTGTCATCTATGTCAGGTTCTTTCTCTGGGATTTGATCAGGTCGGGCATTTAGACTCATATCTGAGCTCTTTTGTCAAACGGCTGCACCACAGCAACATTTGCAGAGCCATCGCCTGCCCCCACCTATCATGTGAGCCCTCGTGTCTCCCATTGTCAGCATGCTTTACTGCTGCTGCCAGCAATCTCTCAAACCATTTAACCCTCTAAAGCAGCAGGAGAAACAGAGAGGAGAGCAGAGAAGAGCACGAGGGATGAAAACTGCAGTGCTCAAATTAATTTCAAGTCCACTTACCAAGTTATCAGACACACGGGGCGCAGAAAGACAGTACATTTACTCTGCAAGGGGGGGGGTTGATAAATTGGTAAAAGGGACATGAAATCAGGGCAGCATCTGTGGAATACTATACGTCAAGGTGTGAAAGGGGAATACCAAGAGCAGCAGTGTTTTGAACTGAGGTTCATCTTAAATTTGTACACTGTTTCAGTCACAAATCCCCCATTTCTTTCCATTTCTTGCTCACTGTCTGCATGTCCCTGACTTGTTTTTTTTCCTCTCCCACATCCATGTTGTCTGCAGGCAAAAGAATGATGTCCAACTGGCACATCAACCGATGGAAAGAGGAACAGTCAGAGAAACGCTTTCCTTCTTTGTGCTCCTTTGAGTGTACAATATGTGTAAGAATGAGATTAAAACATGGTGGAAAGCATTTGAAGTGATAGTTTGGATTATATGATGTGGGGTCATATGAGGTACTTATTGACAGTGAGTGTAGTCAGAGGCACCAGAGCAATGGAGCAAGTGGAGCAGCCACACCCCACTGTTAGACCTGGGGGAGCAAACGTGTGCTTTAACATCCCAGCTTTTTGATCATATTACTTCGCTATTTTTAAACATTTGAGCTACTTTTAGATCAGAAATGATCATAATAAAATAAAAAAAACACTTAATGTCAATGAAAGGTAGGCACACTCTCTCCAGCAGCAAACAGGGATCACCTAAATCCACTTAAAAAAGACCTACCTAAAAAATATAATATCACTTCAAGTATACACTGCATTTATTTATTTTTTTTTACTTTGCCATCAGGTCTCTCCAAACCAACCAGACTCCACTGTCAAAAATATTTTATCAAACAAAGTCATCTTACCTTGCAGAACAAGGAAGTTACTGGTCTATTGCTGCCTTTTCTTTTAAAATGTTATTTTGGATTTACTAAGATCACACAACACAAAATAAAATTGAGGCAGCAATAGCAGCAGAAATATAAACCTCTCCTCAACACAATAATCCAAGTTTTTTTTTTATTTAAATGTATATTTCCCTTTGAAATAGTGTCAAATTTGCAATTAATCTGAATTTTTTAAACATAATCCACTGGTTTTAATTAACAAAGAGGTCTAAAAGGTCCTGGCTTTGTCATCTCATGTGTTGAGTTTTGCAAATTGCCTTATTTGTAATTCATTCAAAATAATTCCCCATGCACAGTCATCCTGGCTGCAGGCGAGCTAAGCAATGAAACTAAGGTTAAGGGCTTGTCTAAATGTTCTCTATGAAATGTGTCAAACGATGCACCATCCAAGTGTCAAACATAAGCCTGTTTAAGTCTGACAGTCCTATCCTCGGGGGAACATTTTCAAATGTTGCCTAATTCCAGTTTTTATTTACCCACAGTTGGACGAATAACAAAGTCAATTTCACAGCAACTCACTCCTACACGCTGCTTCACTGCTCTAACCATGTTATGTGAAAGTGGGTAGTGAAAGTGCTGTACCATACTTATTGCACTGGGGCTCATTAACAAAAACCTGGCTGATGCTTTTTAAACATAAATAAGTTTTCTTGTAACCCATCAAAGTCTAAAGCTGCTGTAATAATTGGCTAAGTTTCGAGTTTTGAGAAAGCCTGTGAGAACCATCACAATGTGAGATTTAGAGCTCAACAGAATGCAGAAGGAACACTTAATTGGGGCTAAACTGGGTCAAATTAGGTTATTGTTCAGACAATGCATTATACTGCAGTTGTACCTATAATGAACCAATCATATGCCAGTCGTATGACTTTGTATTTTAAATGAATTTTATTTTTTATATAATTGCCTCTAATTTTTGAAGGTTGAACTATAATTCAATATAACTGAATTGTAAAAATATTAATAATGCAAATGTTAGATTTATACAACTTGTGTGAATAACTGTGAGTGATGTGAAAAATCACATGGAGTGCAGATTAAACTAGAGGACTGCTCTCGATAGAATGCAAATCTCCACCAGACAACAGATAGTGAAACACCTACTGCAATGCCACCACAGCTGCCAGATGTAACCGGTGGAGATTAGCAAAGATTTGAATAAAGGTGTTTGTAGAGGACACCATAATTAAAGCTTAAACATTGAAGCTCCTCCTCTTGCAGACCTTTAGGGTTCAGTAATTTTTTCCCAGGATGCATCCATGTTTCATTTTAGAGGGAGTTTAGAGAGAATAAACCACTCTGCTCGCTCCAGTGGACAGATGTATTTGTCCTCTATATTCCACTGCGTCATAAATGATAAAGTGTTTCACTGGACAAAGATTTAGTATCACCCCCACGTGCAGGATGACTCATGAATAGTTCCAAATTGTTTTGCAATAAAAGACAAACTATGAAATATCATTAAAAATTTGAGAGAATATCATTGGCATATAGGTGACATATAGATCAAAACATATGTGATAAAAATACTTTAACATCAGTTTCAATTTCATGGGAACTTTAAGTAACATATTAATTTTAACAATTATATTTTCCTAGACTTAACCATGTAGTTTTGCACCTTTATTTTGAAAGTCTCCCCGGACATTTAGTTTAGTCTATTTGATTTATAAAAGGACAGTATGCAGTGACATTGATCACTTACAAGAAATGAAAACATGGTTGCACAAGATTTAGCAAGACGCTAATTTCCTTTTTTTTTTTTTTTTTTTTTTTTAAACTTGACCATTTGATGAACTGGGAATGAGAACATGTTGTAAATGACAAGCATGGATTTTGTTGTTTTCAGGTACTGTATCAATAATGTATACATTTTAAATACTCCTTTTTTAAAATAGGCTACTTTAAAGCTCTAGGCCAAGCATTAAAGATTAAGCATGTTATTGCATTATTCAACTCATATCATTAAGATTACATGATTATGTTGTGGGACCTTTTAAAATGCAGTCATTTTGCATGCAGTATCTCTCTATCTCAGTTGACAAAACTATGACTCTGCTGAACGATGAGAGGTATGACAAATTATGACAGCCAATTTATCAGTCTCCCTTGTAATCCACTGTAGCCAGTATATCTCCTGAAGATGCCACGTAAGACAAGCACTGAGCCCATTCTGCTGCTGGTCATGCCTCTAACATATGGGAGATGTCAACACAGAAAGAAAACAAAGACTAAACGTTTTTGATAAAGCACGCAACCATTTGCAGTTCTCATCATCTGTCCTTGTAATTTCAGTTTCCGTGTTTTACCACAGAGGCATGAACACACACAGAGACATGCATACACACACACGCGCACACTGAACCACCCTCTCTGTTCCTGTCAACACACACTTGCAGCAGGCTTCTGAACGGACAGAGCCAGGGGTGGGTCATTAGTCAAAGCAAGAGGATGGGTTGGTAGCGGTGTGTGGTATCCATTCCGCACAAGAGCAGGACGCCCGTCTGTATTAGCACAGAACTGATGCTGGGAGAGACAGAGGAGGCGTCCCCTTTCTGTCCCACTTTAACTACACCCATCTTTCAACTGAACTGTCACAGAGCCAAGAGCTGAGGGCACTACTGGAAGCAGCCAGTCTGTCACAGTGTGAAGTCTGACACTGCTGCTGCTTCTATAACAAGAAAGTGCGGAGTAACCGCTGAGCGAGTTCAATAAAGACGGCGCAATTTAAATATTTGCAGAGGAAGATTGTACAGTTATGACACCATGAGATACTAATAGTGATATTTGATCTAAGTAAATAATTGATTATTTAAGACAGGATGAGAACAACACAGATAAGCTGCAGGGAGGTTAAGGTTCACAGTTCTGTAGGTTGCTGTATCTCTCATTGGGCCTCACTTATCAATAAGTTAAAAAATGTGTGTACAAGTTTGTTTTTGGCTCCTTACTGTTATGACTTCCACTTTTTTTTCTACATATTGCATCACTTAGCTAAAAGCGTTTGCCCACAGTAATAACTACTAAAACTACAAATATAAGGGCCTTTGTGTACCAGATACATTTTTCTCAAATGATTAACTTGCACATTAATAATATTTTCGACCCTGAGCAGAAACCAAATGAGCACTGTGCACAGCTGGAACTGTTTACAACTCACAATATACATCGTATCTACAGCTAGCTGATCCAGTCGGGTCTCTGAATTTACTCCTCTGCTTCTTCATGCTTGGCATTAGTTTTTGCAGCAGTGCTAACTTTGTGAAGCGGCTGCGACTCAGTTTCAGCTCCTGAACAGGCAGTGAACCTCGCCAAGTTCTCTTTTTCTCAATATTTGGTGTATCCAGGTATATTATTTTATCCTCTTTTTTATGAAGTAAAAGGACCACCAGAAGTTGATTCAATCCTTTTTGCCACAGCATGATATTTTTTTTTTATTTCATGCATTTTTTTTCCTTGCTGCTGTTCGTGTATTAAGGCCTTAAGGCTGAACCAACTGAACAAACCAAAGACAGGGCTGCTGCTACACACATGGACATAACATGGTGTGCTTGGGGCACCAAGTCTCAGAGGGGGCACCAAAGTAGCCTTTCACAGCTCCACATACTGCATCAGTAAAGTCCACAGAGACACCTTGTCTGACATTAGTGTCGGACAAGGCTGTAGCAGAGTGTAGCAGGCTCAGTTTTAAAGCTAGAATGAGGAAACTGGTAACAGATGCAACTGGAAGAACTAGGGCATCATTGGTACCCACCATGTCGTGCTAACTGTCAAGAATCATAAATGACATTGCGATGATGATGCACTTTTAAAAGAGATTGTAAAAGAGATAAAGATGGTTGCTCTCTACGGCAGGCTGCTTTCAGAACCACTTTCAAGGACCCATCGTAGGATCTCAGGCTGCACTCAGGATCATTTCAGGCTGAGGGGGAGTCAGTAACACAGTCAGCAGCTACTTCCACATACTCCATAAAATGATCATTAATCGAAGTACAGGGTAGCAGGGCAACCCATGCCAAGAGGCTGCATTTAGGGTTATGAACTCTCCTGTAATACCTCAGGTCATGAAGGTCAAGCTATTCCATTTAAACCAAGATGTCCAGAACTACCACACATGTCTAAATGGATAATCAGCATAACATTGCTCAGGGGGTTACTGAGGCAAGGGTTGGTGAAAAGGTTAAGTGTGTTTGTTTATAGACTCCTCTTGACACTGCCATTAGCAGTGCCTGTGCATTTTGTACAGACTGCTTATCCTGCATAAAGTCGTTAGATGTATGTTGACCTTTGCATTATCAGTGTGGAACCTTTCTCATAATAATTCTTGACTATGATACTGTGGACGGGAAAGATGTTCTATACTGGGCCAGTGCCACTTCACTGCAAGTTTCTGAAATGGGAAGATTTGTTCAAATTAAGCCTGTACTCTTAATTGCCCCACTAAACCGTATTATGTTGATTAATGGGTCTGAATGTATATACAGTAATAGCAGTTTATGGTCATGGTAGCTGTTGAGAGATGCATGTATTTTTCATTCTTTCACACTGTATGGTGTGTCATGGCTTGAAATAGAGCATCCTAAAGATGATAAAAACAATACATATTTAATTTAAACGATCTACTGCTGAGTATCACATGAACGTCTTGTGCCAAACATCCTTATTCTGCATAATATTAATATTCATTATCAATTAGATGTCCCACATTCAAACCACAATTCTCACAAGTCGCACATTTTTTAAACTGCAGATTATACAAATTCAAGTAGGCCTAGTTGATCTTTAATAAACTAACTGGAAACGCTAGGCTGCCTTAATAACAGAAAAATATAATCGCATACCATAAGGTGTGGACATGTAATTGTTGCATATTTCTGTTTCAGTAAAGATCTTTGTGATAAAGATGTCATGTTGTTGTTGGAATAAAGAATCCACCCAACCGACATATTGTCCAGCCCCAAGAGGCCAAAATGTAGAAAACCAAAAAGCTCAAAATCCTTTATAAACTAGAGGGACACTTGGAGAATGCAGACCACCACAAAGGCCAATAGTCCATTCTTCTATGATATACTAATATGCAAGCACATATATTTCCAAACCTATAAAATTATGTCAAAAAATAGTTGTGCCTATCTGAAGCATCATCAGCTCAGCTGTGCATTTATTTTGCACTTCTGAAATGGAATTTGTGAAAAATAAACTGTTTTTAAACATGTACACATGTCAAATGAATCATGAACATTGCATCTTATCAAAAACAGTGAAGAAATGTTAACTTGAGACAAATTTGCATTGCAAACAGAACAAAAAATACACAAACCAGTGTGATTTAGCAACTTAATATTTACACATAGTGAAATAATTGCAGGCTCTGTTTTACAGTGTAGAAAGCAGACAGCATTATGTGAAAATACAACTATATACAATTATCAATGGTTCAAAAAAACAGAATGAAGCTGCATTAACACACATGAACACAATCTGTTATAAGCATTATACAGGATCACTGATCACACAAATCACTTTGTAATTACATACATATACAGTATGTATACATGTGATAAGACAAAGCACTGCTGGCTGAAATGAAGACAATCTGCATCAATGTTTAATCAACAGCTAAGTCAAATTGTATGATTGTTAAAGCTAATACATCGTAAGAAACAATGAGAAGTTATTTACATTATGCTAGTCCACAATAAGCTTTAAATAGTCTTAATTTGGTTATATCGACTTTGAACAGTAAAGGAGCATCCACACCAAGAATAATAAATATAACAATTACTGTTTAAAATCTATCTTGTAATGTTAATAAAAATGAAAAATAGGTGCAGTACATAAACTGAGTCTCTTTCACAGCAGCCTGGGTTCAATTCCGGCATGTGTTCCTTTGCTGCATATCATCCCTTTTCTCTCTACCACCTTTCCTTTCCTGTCTATCTTCGCCTGTCGTGTCCAATTAAGGCAAAAAGCCAAAAACTAGAACTCAAAAAAAGAAAAGGAAAACATAACTCGTGTGTCTGCCCTGTGATTCGGATGCACTCCAAAATTTAATGGGTTCTTCCTTGGCCCGTGGTACACCTTTCCACCAAGCTTTGTGCCAGTAGTTTTTCCTTAATCCTGCTGACAAACAGACAAACAAACCAAACCAAAACCTAACCTCTTTGGCAGAGGTAATAATGCTTTAACGGCTGTATGGATGCAGGTCCTGGACTTGTATTATATAATAAATGTACCTGGACAGTCAGAGATGCTGTAACAGCTGATAAATGCAGACTTAATAGCTGCCCTTGAATAAATCCTCTGATGTGCTAACAGTATTTGATTAATGCATCCAGAAGTCGCAGTTGATTGTAATCCACTATGTGAAAAATAAGTTTCTTTCTCTGTGTGCTTCAAACGTATTCTATCTAATGGCTGCTGGCTGTGATAAAGCAAACATCACACAACAAGATTTTTGGCTGACTTTCAAATATGCACATAGCTGCTGCAGCATAAACAGAACATAATGCAAAAGCACAGCAAAAGTTTCCATACAAAGAGCTATTAGAGCAACACATCTTTGAATGACCTTGATGGAAAGCATAACATAAAAACACATTTACGATTATCATTAGTTTCACCTCAAGCTTCTTCTGTTCATTCAGATTATTCTGACTATTTGCTTAAACTTTCCCTGTATCACCCCATTACAATGCACTCAGTGTCATCTGCTCTGTGGTGATCAACATAGACAGAGATTATATCTGACGTCAGCAGTGTGTCTCTCCAAATTTAGTGACACCGTCACAGATGATAATCCCCGTGTTAACAGGTTTTGCTTTTTGACTAAATTCTGCTGTTTCACTGCAGAGACACAAAGGAAAATCAGCAGAATCAACTGATTTTTTTCAGAAATTTTTGGCTTTACTGCCGAAACACACATTACTTATGACAGAAATACAATTGTAGGGTTTGGAAAATGAAGCGTAGGGTTTGCATTAAAGAGGAGCATACCAGAGACTGAGAGAGACTGTTGTGCCAAACACACACAGAGACCTGCTCTACAACATCCTGGATTGGACGGTTGCACCTGAGGGGTGGATCGCAGGACGACGGAGGACGGCTCTGTGTTTTTACATCGATGATGTTTTGTACTGTATCGTACACTGTATTCGTACAGTCATCACCATCTTCTTGCTGCTGTTTACATTCAAACTGACGCAATTTTAAAAAATACACTACAGAATTATTTTCTGGGTGTGTACATGTATGTTTATACACTGTGTATTTACTTTGTTGTATATTTACACACTATTCCACTGTGAATTTAATCATCGCTATATATGTTGTATTTTGTGTGCATTACGAAGGAACTACAACTCTAACTTCATTGTATAACCCTACGTCATATCATGTTAATAAATGTTGTTGAATCCTTGAATCCTTTTAGTTTGTAAGCATTCCAGATCTAGATAAGCAAAAGAAAAGAAAATTATTCAGTAACACAAGGAAAAGAAAAGATTTAAAAATCAATTCAGTTTATTTGTAAAACAAATTTAAGAAAAACATCAGATGACCAATTTACTGTTCAGTAAAATACCAAAACTTAAATATAACATGGTAACAGCAAAACAGCAGTAGAGATAACACAAAAATACCATCCCATCCCACACAAATAAACAAGTAAAGGAACAGGTGGACAATATATAACACAGAAGGGTAAAGAGTGACACATAAAACCTTAAGGACACTCAAAAGAAAACATGTGGGTCTACAGAAGGGGAATGCTTAATTGAAAAATGGTTCCAAAGCTTTGGGGTCGCTACTGCGAATGCCCAATTGCCCCAAGCCCTAAGCCTGGATCGAGGGACAGCCAAGAGCAGCTGGTCTGAGGTTCTGAGAGATCTGGGGTTGGAAAGGGGGCAGAGGGGCTCAGATATGTACTGGGGCTGCAGGCAGTGTAGAGCTTTAAAAACAAATAAAAGAACCTCAAACTCAGTCTTATACTTAACTAGCAGTCGATGCAGGGATGTCAGTATGGGTGTGATGTTGTCTTGCTTCCAGTTAGTAATTTAACAGCAGCATCCTGCACCAGCTGCAAGCAAGACAAGGATGACTGGCTAATTCCCAAATAAAGAGCACTGCAGTAATCCAGCAGAGAGGAATCTTCCGGTCATTAAAACAGAGGAATGGTTTGAGTTTGGTGATATTTCTTACCTGGAAAAAGCAACATTTCAAAACAATGTCAAATTTTAAAGCTGGATCAAAGATGACACTCAGATTTCTGTTGGCAGGTGCATGAAGGTTAGGCGCCAGAGGCCATAAGTGATGGTGTTGATGGGACCAAATAAGACCACTTCTTTCTTACTGCCATTTCATTTCGAACAATTTTTTGCCATCTCATATTTCACATCTTGGAGGCAGTCAAGGAGGGACCTACCTGAGTTACTACTATGACCACCAGGTTCTAACTGGAGGTATAGTTGCATGTCATGTGCGTGGCAAAGGTTAGAGATATTTTATTTAACTCCACATGTGATGGGAGCAGACACAGATTTACAGTTTTGTTTTTGGGGGGTTATGCTAGAGATGATAGGTAAGAATGAGAGAGAGTAGGGGAATAACAGCAGCAAAGAGCCGTAGGCAGGACTCAAACCCACTTACAGCTTCAGCTCTTTAACTGCGTCATTGTGTACAGTGCAGTAGCATGGCAGGCTGTAAACTTTTGAAAACTGAGTCTCAAAATCACCACAAACAACAAAACTAACTGTGATGAAAGAGGGGAGGAGTGATCAGCCACTTCACCAGAGTGCGTGCAGGGCAGTTGACTCTGTCTTGTTTGCCTGCCACTGCCAGGCTCAGACTGTTACTTTAAGTGTCTGACATCATTAGGGACAGGAGCACTGATTTTGTATGGAGGGTGAAGCTGGACAGCGGGTACAGCCTGGGAGAGATCCTCATGCGGTGTGTTAATTTTATAATTGATTTGTAGGAGGACGCACTTTCACTTTCTCTGACTGTGTGAAAATCAAATGCTTTCACATCACAGATGACCAAGAAAGGCATTAAAATTACTTGTAAAACATACTCATGTAGGCTGATACAGCAATTTAGCGTGACATTTTGTGCAGCCAAATTCGATTTGACTGAATAAATTCTTAGTCAGGGACTGGCCTAGATAGGAGGCAAACTGGGATACCGACCTGGTGCACAAGACAGTTCTGGAGAGCAGAATGGTCAACTACACCAAATGCAAAGCTGAGGTCAAGTACAATTAGTGGGGCACATTTACCACAGTCAAGAGGAGGCAGTAGATCATTAGAGACAGATTAAAGATAGAGAATAAACAGAATTTTAATTTTTGAATGACTTCCTACAGTCCATGATCAGTGTCATACTTAGTGTCCTAATGAGCAGTATGGTCCTTTGTTTGTCTTTTGAAGAAACAACAGCCCTGAGCTGCTGGATGGTGAGAGCTTGATGTCTGAGATCACTGTTTGGCTATGGTTGGTCGCTGGAAGCCAGTTTTGACAACTTTGATATGAAGCCTCCTAGAAATACACTGGACCAGACGGTGTAGCCTCTCTTTTCAACATCAGGCTCACACTGCTGCCAAACAGATAACATTAATCAATGATAACAGCCGGTGAAACTGATCAAGGGAAGTGTAATCAAAGTAGTGTAATCAGTTCTAGGTTGATATATGTGTATTCTTAAAGAAACAGATGATTAGCAGTTTAGAAAAGGCATAAAAAGAATTGCTAAAATGACAGGACAACAAAAAAATACTGAATAATACAAGTTATGTTTTCACTTGTAATTGGATCAGTGGCAGATGAGAATACAGAACTTGATTCTCATCTGTGAATCAATAGCTCAAATTCATGCATGGAAGACGTGCAAGTTGATTCTTGCGCCTCACGCAGTCCAAAGCACTCCCATGAATTTATTCATACGTTCTGTGCTGACAGCAGGCTGTAAATAATCATTTGGCTCATACAAGTGGTGGAAGCATATTGTCTGAGGAATAGATTGCTGTCTGAGATTCCTCAGCTGTCTTCCTGTTTTAATTCCCAGACAAATGAGACATACGCAAGTTTTGACAGATTGTCTGTCATTCAGTGTGTGATAGCTTTTGGTGGGTATGACTGTGTGTCATGTGTGTGTGGGTGTGTTTGTTTCGGGATATTTTGAGACAATGTTGTCATTTCACAATGCAGTGTTGGAGAATATTCCCTCAAAAAGTGTGTGTGCAGTGTTTCAACCAGCAAGGTGACCACTTGCATCCAGGAAAATCACATTGAACAAGACATGAGTTCATTTCAACACGGCGTGGGTAATCAATCATTAATGTTTATGGGCTGTTACTCAGACTCAAACAATAAACACTTCATGCAAATGCAGACATAAATGCAGAAGCATTGCACACAGCACTTGTGTTGAGTCAACAGTCCTGTTACAATAGTGCTTCCTCGTTTCTTTTTACATATTGACTCTTGTCATTACCTCACATGAGTGATGTTAAATGGAAGCAAATGGTGCAGTGAAATGTGTAAGAATGATGGCCCCCCTCAGGCCATGAATAACTCAGAGACCTTCACAGTCAGTGAATCTATCTGAAGGGTTCTCACGTGTACTGCAGAATACATGGACGATACCTAAGTGGTAATGTCCTCGCATCCTCTGTATTTATGGGCAGGGACGTGCACAGACATTTTGGGGGGCAGGGGCTCAAGCAGAAAAAGGGGGCACTTACCCTAACCACAAATTTCCACACAGTTACTTACCTGTAAGTCCCTAAAGACTCCATAGAGCAATAATATGTATAATAATATGTGTTCTGAGTTTGTCGCACCACAGAAATGTGTGTTATTAACCACATAGTCAAATCTGATTTGAAATAAATAAATAAATAAAGTTTCCAGGTTTTATATAGGTTTAAGGGAAATATGGCTCCGGTGTGTAAACACAAATAGTTTAACCACCTTTCAAATGTTTTCAGCAATTATTTTCTAACATGTTTAATGTGTTCAAAAAAAATCTCTGACTATCTTTTACAGACTTTAATCGAACAAAGAACAGGCTCAAATTCAAATATTATTTTTGGAATCTTTGTTGAGATATTTTTTGACATTTCTCCTATCTGGAGAATACAGTATATATGTGAAATATACAAGCATAACATTCAAGAAAGAAAAATAACACAGGGCACATCACATTTCCCCAAACCCCCCTGCTGACCCACCCCACTGATGTACCTTTACTTCATTTCATTAACTGAAAAATACAGCATAATAATAGTAGCCTGATACAATTCACAGCAGCTACAAGGGCACTCGTCAAGTCTTAGGGCAAAAGAACAGGGGCTCAAGATCCCCTTGGAGTCTATCTGTGCACATGTCAGCTTCCTACATAGAGGTAAATATTGTTCTGGCACAGTGTCCAAAAATCTCCATTGTGGCCTGCATTACCAAAAATAATAATAATAGCCTGATACAATTAACACACCAGCCAAGAGGGGACTTGTCAAGTCTGAGGGCAAAGCGGGCTTATGTGTTGTGCCAGTTTATGGGTGTGCGCACATGCACACAAATGTGGTTATGACCGTTTTGTTTGTCCAGCTCTTGCAAATTGATTTCAGCAGGTTTAGACCCAGGCTCCTGCTCCAGCCCTCCTCCCTCACCAATTATCTGCCACCATGTTGGCCGCTGCTCTCTGACATGTGGGCTGCAGATGGCCGTCCTGTGTGTCGCTGCCAGGACAGGGGCAACTGTTCCCTGCGCAAAACAATTGTCACGATTTGCCACATGACACTTTCATTCTAATGAGTCTCATTCACTAAAATCGGCATGTCTTCCAAGGGCACACATACTCAACAGGCCCTTTCCGTACTTTTGCACAGACAACATTAAACTCTCAGCGCGAAGCAGCAGACAGACGTGTCAGGAATCAATGTGAGGCGTTCCAAAGAAGGACGACAAATGTATTATGAATCTGTAGTTTGTCATGAAAAATTACTCTTTTGTATGGGCAAGGAAAATCTCTGACTACATTGGATCATACTGTAAAAACATGTTGACCACATTTACCTGTCATGCAGGGTGAATCTATCACTCTCTCTCACTCAATCACCATTAAAGAGCCGAAGCTGTAATGTAATTGCCCACCATATGGGCAGATGGTCCCTTTACTGCATGTTTATCATGTCACACTGCACATTCAGCGATCTTTTAATTTGTGAAACCTCTGTCAGTGTGCCCTACATTATGGGGTTTAAGCGATCATGATTAGCACATGCCCATCATAGCCGCAATATACTATGTGTGTTTTTTTAATGCTTTAAGTAATGAAGAGAGGAGCAATTACTGTGTGATACTGAGTATCACACTATCATCTGGCCCTCGACTCTTCAAGTCCATCTTTTATCACATCGAGATCAAGGCTCAGTGTTTCGCAGTCTGTGTTGCGTGAATATGGATGTTATTAAATCACCAGGTAGAAATTGGTTATAAACCTGGAAGATAAAATATGTAAACAGTTTCTTTTGAGTGACCTTCACAACAAGGATGTTAAAATGCTGTGTAGTAGCCCAATGAAATATATTATTTAATACAAATCTTTTTCATTTAATTTAAAATTGAGCCTCACAAATGTGGTTTTGAATTGATTTATTTTGGACCGAGGTCTAGTGACGAAGAAATTATTCGAGAGCTCACTGTAACCTACTTTCTTTCAATCATTTTATTTTCAGTTTGTACAGTTTATACATTAACGTCACCATCAAAAAGAATGGTTCATAACACAGATGCTACACCCACACAAGCATGCAAACAATCACAGAGACAAGACAAGAAACAACACAAACAAAGATCATCATCCTCCATATTTTAACAATAACAATGAAATGTTAATGAACATACAGACTTTACCTTTTGAGAAACACTTGGATCCCAAAGTTACAAAATCTCTTAATATGATTTGAGAAAAGTCTTCCCTAAAATAAAAATACATTGTAATAACTCATTAAGGAATCTAGTGGAATCAACTAATCTTTTATAATTAATTTATACAAGTTTTATTTATTTAATTAAACATAAAACTTTAAATTAAACTTTCTATTTCTTTTCAGGACACTTGAGAACTTAAAAACATGCATTCTTCTGACTTGAAGTCTTTTAACTTGAAATGATGAGATGAATTAATGTGCTGTACAGAGTTCAACCAACCCATGAAATTAAGTGCCTAAAGAAACATGATCAGCATATAAGCAGACTTCCCAGCATGCATTGTTTGAGAGTTAAAACTCTAAAACTTTAAGTGGAGAAAATGCAAAAAGAAATCTAATTTGTTTGTAATATTTTTCAGAGTGACTGAGGAGTTGCTGGTTCAACGCAACATCTTTAGTTTACTGATGTTTTCTCAAGTACAACTGAATTAATATCAAGCTCTTTTGAAAAGAAATGTTTATTATTATTTATATTACAAAGCCACATCAACTTGTCTTTCCAAATTCAGTCAACTTAAAAATTTAAGGCAGCTCATTTTTTAAGTTTAAAGAAATTTTTTACCTTCACAGTGTATAACAGAGTTCCTGACAGAAAACCCCATTCATCTCCCCATAGAGAATATGTGTGACTCTTCAGTGGCAGAAGTTGTAAAACATTATAAGGCATGCACAGCAGACTAAGGAGTTTCTTATGTCTGTTTAATTCAGGTGAGGTAGCATGTAGGCCTTTACTTAATTTCACCACTACCTGTTGTCAGAGCCTGGATCATAAATCATTTAGAGTGTAATATCATCACTGACTAAACTGCCCGAATGATGACAGACAGGTTCTGTACTGTAACCTCTGTGATCACCATAATAACACTGAGATAATGTTCTGTATAATGTGATGGATTCACTGGCTTGGTGGCTTATTTGGAGGTTCATCAGTCAAATCAGTTTCCAGTAGATTACTTCTTCTCAGCGGGAGTGAGGTCTTATTAAGGCTGACAAACTGATTATGAACTCTCGTGCCTCCCTTATACCTTCAGTGTAATTACTTCTGCCACTGAGGTTCTGTTTGCAGTCCCGTTTGTTTGTCATTTTGGTAGTTAGCAGGGCATCTCAGAAACGTCAAAACAGAGTGAAGTGTGGGGAAAAGTTCACCCTCATGATTACTTTCTGGGTGAGAACTGATTTTTTTTTTTTACATTTTTTATTTTCCTAATAATGCAACACATTTTGGGCCATTTTCTGCTTTTCTCTTACATTGTACTTCTTGTGCATTTTCTTTTATTACAACAGCAAATCTAGAAGACTGTGCAGCCTTGGCAGGACTGTGTGCTCACTTTCAGCTGATCTGGTGCTGAAATGGTTTTGGAAGAGCCGCTTGCCTGGCTGAACATAATGTAAGAATACCATCAGCGAGCAAAGCACCAGTACCGTACTTCCCAACATTTCATGTATGTTGTTCCCAGTTTGTTAGACTGAATATGTATCAGGGAGCTTCCCATGTATGATAGCAGCAATTATTGTTGTTGGGAGACAGTTGAGGTTTATGATGCAAATAATACATTCTGCATAAGAACATAACAATGGGCAAGGGAGAGGAACAGATGGTAAATTTCAAAGTTGTTCTCATGAAAAATGTATTATAATGCAAACTAACCTTTGCAAAAAAAAAAAAAAAAAAACAGCTACCAGCAAAAAGTGTAGCATCACTGTATGAATGCAACGCTATAACAAACTGCCAAGGTTGAGTGAGATGTTTGTGAATGTGTGTATGTGTTTGGAGCGAGAGTCTCCCTCCCACATGCTGTAGGCATGACTGTCACAGGTGAGGAGTGTAACAAGCAGCCTCCATCTAGCCAATTCAAACACGTGTATATGCCCTCTGATTTGAGCTGGCATGACAGCCAATCCTGTCAGCCCCTCACAGTGTCACGCTTCTTATCTGTGTTAACAACAGACGCTCAATCTCACCGCAAAGATGAGGAGGTGCACCGCATCTAATCTGCTGAGTTAAAGCAATTACTGTAGCACTAGTTAATGAGGGAATAAAATAGCAATACTGCATACAATCATAAAGGTCAATTGTAAAGCGTGTGCGCTGTTTCTGACTCCATACAGTGTTGTTGTATGTAACTAACTGCCATCGTAAGGGATGAAAAATTATGCAAACGATGCAACGCAGTGGGAACTGTGATGGACTGTACAGATGACTATGCAAAAAGTGCAGTCAATAACTATGGCTACACTGTATTTTATACATAGGCTTGCACATGTGTAATGAGTTACTGATCTGAATCAGAGAGCTGTCAAAATATAGCTGGACTTTTTTTTCAGGCATCAAAACTAGGGAGCAATCACATTAATACTGGCTTTCCTCTGATATAACTGTGGCAGGGTCAGAAATGTATGTGCACATAATTTTATAATTTTATGTTTTCTGCTCATATTTTTTTTATTATTATTTAGTCCTGTTTTTTATTTCGTTTTTTGTGCTTTTATAGATTTGAAACTGGTGCGCTAATACCTTACTTTTTAATCACTTCATTTGCTTTGCTTTGTTTTTTGAACTATGATGACCTCAGAAGAGACACCCACTCCTCGCGCTGAATATATGGTGTTTACAGTGATAACAGTGGCAGATTTAACATTGACATTGGGAGTAATTGTTGAAACATGAGGTCTGTGGTTCCTTAAAAAAGTAAACAAAAAGAGCCTCTCATTTCTAGCTTACGACAGTGGATTTAATCAGCTAAAACGACTCTCACCAGCAGGTTTCAAAAGTGTAGCTGACTAATCTAAGATAATGCCAACTCCTTGAGTGAGCAAAGAAGTTATTTTCCAGCTGATGTTTGAATATTTACATCTGGCACATTTTAAAACAAGAACTCGCAAAAAGCAGCTGCAAACATGTTATAACATTAATGCTAAAAGACTGAAGATAAAGCTAGCTTACATCTCAGCAAACAATGGTCAGATGGTGAAATACAGCAGGTATATCTACATGATAGTTGACAGAAATACACTCATTAATGTGGAAAAAGGACACAGCAAGGCCGGCTAGTAGGAGACATTGCTGGCTAGCTAGTGTAGCAGTGGGGCATCCTGGGGTTGGTGTGGGAGACATGCAAGAGTGGCGTGCAAGAGTGGTGTTGGAGTGACAGAGAGAGGACATGGACACAGGAGGAACTGCTGGATTGAACTGGGACATTAAATGGTGTTTATGTACTAAGCAGCCATTGTTTTAGTGCTTGTTAACAGGCCTGGGCAGCATTTTATTGTATTTTAGCATTTTATTTGTAGCATTCATTTAACAATTTAACACAGTGCATCTGGGTGATAACATCTTTTGTTAATTTTTTAAATTGTATTTGTGTTGTGTGGGTGAACTGGGAACGTTTGGAGGAGGCCCCTGTCTGGGAGACCTTCAATTCCCACCTCCGGCGGAGCTTTTCTGGCATCCCTGTGGAGGGTGGGGACAGAATGGTTGATGTTCACAACGTCCGTTGCTTAAGCTGCAGCTGAGAGCTGTGGTCTCAAGGTCATTGGTGCCTCAAGGGGCAGTAAACCTTGAACATTGTGGTGGACAGCAGAATGAGAGCTTCCAGAACATGTTATCTCAGGGATCTCGGAGGCAGTTGTAAGGTACCGACAGGCCCAAAGGACGGCAGCCTCAGCCGTGACACAGGCAAAGCAGCAGGTGTGGGAGGAATTTGGAGAAGCCATGGAGAAGGACTTTCGGTCAGCACCAAAGTGCCTCTGCAACACCATTTGGTACCTCAGGAGGTGGAAACGACCTCAAATAAGGAGGTAATCAGAGTGGTAAGGACCACTTTGAGGAACTCGTGAAACCAACTAACCCACCCTGTATGGTAGAGGCAGAGCTGGAGGATGATGGACGAAGTCACTGACAACTCCACAGTGGCAAAGCCCCAGGAATTGATGAGATCCATCCAGAAATGCTGAAGGCTTTGGGTGTTGAGGGGCTGTCATGGATGACATATCTCTTCAACATTGCGTGGAAGTCTGGGGCAGTGCCTAAGGAGTGGCAGACTGGGATGGTGGTTCTCCTTTTCAAAAACTGGGACCCGAGGGTGACTGCCAATTACAGAGGCATCACATTAGTCAGCCTCCCTGGGAAAGTTTATTCTGAGTTGCTGGAAAGTAGGGTCAGGCTGATTGTCAAACCTCAGATCGAAGAGGGGCAATGCAGACTCTGTCCTGGCCGTAGAAAGACTGGCCAGCTTTTCACTCTCATGAGAATCCTGGGGGGAGCGGGGGAGTATGCCCATCCAGTCTACATGTGTTTTGTGGATTTGGAGAAGGCGTTTGACTGGGATCCTTGGGAGGAAATTGTTTGTCTGGATCCCAATAAACACGTAGACACAAACACTACAGCAGCTCCAGTTGGCATGTGACTGATCTGTTAAAGACAATTGGACAGCTGTGATCCCGTCCTGTGCACAGATTTATGGGGCTTTATAATTATAATAATAATTCCTGATTCCTTATTAGTGAGCATAATTTTACACACACACACACACACACACACACACACACACACACACACACACACACACATATGGGTGTGCTGTTTAACATTAATGAAAGGTCTTTTTGATTGTGGAGATGTGTGCACACCTCAGTCAAGCATGAGACACACACACCCACACACTTTAACTTCAAGATTTACACTATTACTGATAGAAAATATGCTCAAAGGGCACTTTACTAATCCACATTCCTGTGTGAGGAAAAGATTGAACATAAATGAAGGTGTTTTGTGATTGTGGAGGTGCTATCTTGTGCAGACAGACCGATTGTGTCACAGACACCAGATGGCAAATGTACTACTTGGACTACTTTTGCCTTTTTTTGGACCTCTTGCCCATGGCTGCACAGACCAGACGGAAGTTCATTTGCTATTTTGCAGATGTGGCAAAAATGGCAATTGCATTGGTGTAAGATAGCAAAACCACCTGCACCACTCACGCAAAGGCTTTGCACCGGGTGTAAGATAGAACCCTCCCTTTGAAAGTTCATAAGCTCATAAGGCATCCCTTATGCCTGTCAATGTTAAATCTGTTCTGTCAATAATGAATGTCATTTACACCAGTGTACCCCCACATCAGGCTTTATATTAAAGTTGGAAAGTGTAGCAATGTATAAAACCTGCTAAGTATATCTTCCTGATAGCAGATAACCAAGTACTAATCTTGCAAACCATTCTCAGACACCACAGACTTACTGCAAGAGAAAGAATTTGTGCTTTTCGTTTTCTCCTGCAGCCAGTGGCAGTGCCAGGACTTATTTAAAAAGTTCCTCCATGCTTTAAATGATTTGCATGATTTACAGCTTGCCAAAAGATTTCTGTTCCATAGCAGCAATCTTGTCACCGTTCAAAGATATTTGCCTTATTTAATAAAAAATTATGGCACCCGTGTGATTTGTATTGATTGGAAGATCCACCTGGGAAACAGGCGCCATTCCAACCTTGTTGAAAGGAATCAAGTCTCTTACCAGACTTCTTGCCCTGAATACATGGCAGATGTTGATGTGTCTCACCCACTGGATAAAGTTTGACAATTTCAGCATCATTATCACTTTAAACCTGATAGGATTCATCTAAACATCACTGGATCCAGACCTCCTGATGCCAACCTACATCATATTCCTGGCGTACCAAACCAAAACAAGAATACACAAATAAGCTCGAAGGACAAAGACAGTAGACACAGGCAGACAGCATGTAACAACCCCCCCCCCCCCCCCCCCTTCACCTGTCCCTCTGTTCCACAACACCCAAGGTATTGAGGATGTACCTGTCCCAGTCAGGGATCCAGCAACCTCCCTCTCACCCTCCACCACAATCAACAGGATGGCAATATCGTCCATCCTACCCCCCACCACACTCCCCAATCTAGGAGTTAGTGAAAGCTGCCACACTAAAGCTTAGTCAAATCGATGAACTATTGAACAACAGAAGTCACAATCATCATCACTCAGATGTCCTTCAGAGATAATACAGACCTCGTGCTGCTTCATTAAACATACTGGTGATCTTAAACAGCCAGTGACATGGTCAAACACATCATAGTAAGTTAAGCTGAGCTGACACACCACAATGTGGAAGAAGAGTTTTACCAGAAATCATTACAGCTAAGCAGCAACAAGTACTTTAAATCTTGAAGCATGCCAAAAGACAGAGAAAATGAGTAGGGCTGCAACTATATTTATTGTACTTTTTGATTAATTGTTTGGGTCATAAAATGTCAGATAATGGTGAAAAATGCCCTCCATAATTTCCCGGAATCCATTTAAGGTGACATCTTCAAATTAGCGTTGTCAGTCAGACTAAAACCCAAGGAATTCATTTACAATTATAATACAGAGAAAAGCAGAAACCCCACATGCGTGGTGGCCATGCACAGACACGGTTAATAAACCGTCACCTTTTTCATCCCACTTGGGTTTGCAGGCCTTATTCTAATCCATTCAAACTTTGGTTGTCCTTGTTCATGTTGTCACATCACAATGTAGCATATGCACCGAGACAGTGACTGTTTAAAAATGTGTTGTCATTGTTTCCTGTTGTAATGTGTTCAGCCATATTACCAGAGCAATGCAGTGATCAAGCTATGAGCCTCTGCTACCCACAGTCATGCAGTTGCTGCACTGTCAAATATGTTTCCAGGGTCAATTAAGCACAGTAACACAGAAAACACAAAAAGAAAAGCAATCTTGTTTGTTGATGAGTGTTGACCACCTTCATGCACATACATGCATTCGCACAAATACATGCAAACATGCAGAGATCCCAGGGGGAAAGACACAGTTTCTCTAATCAATATTTTGCTGGAGGGACACAGAAAGCCAAACAAAATGTTGATTTCTGGAAAGCAACTGTTTCACCAAAGGGTTTCCTGTTGACGCTCATTATCTCATGGGCTAAACTAATCAATCCATACACAGATGGTTTCTTAAGTGGTACGAGATTCCTGCAGTATGTTATGCAGAAAAAACACTTAAGCTATGAGCTGCCACTCATTATTGCTAAACTTAAAGGAAAAATCTGTTTTTTTCTCTTCTTTTTACTCTTTTTATTTCATGCTTTATTTTTGTGGGAAATAATTCAGCAGCAGTATCTAAGCATGTAACAATATCTATATATAATTTGTAATAATTGTCCGTTCCTCTCTACTTTATTCACCCAAAATGACTTAAGTTTAAATCCTGCTGTTTTCAGGGAACAGGGGACTGAAGTGAGCTGTGTTTGTCGAGTAACTCATCTCTTAAAATTCAAGTGTCAGCAGTGCATTGTTGCTCTGTGCCTGTAGCTCCATTATCGCCAATATTTTCAGTCCTTTTTGTTTGTTTTTTAGTCAATGCAATTTGATGGAAAGAGAGCCAGTTTAGTTTAGTTTTTAAGTTTTCAATTTCTAATCTTGAGATAGGATTTATTTGGACAGTATTGTCTCTCTCATAGATGAAAATAATCTAGAGATAAATTAAGTTATTCTCTCTATTATTAAAATATGTAATCATGAGGTGACATACACTGCCAAAATTAAATAGTTTGTGCACTCAGTGGAGGTACATCCTCTCTTGCTTTCTAGTTCCATTTTTCATTGTGCTTGTCAAAACACTACAAAAACAGCCCTTTTTTTGCCACATATACCTGTTTTGATATTTCATATTTAAACCACAGCTTTTGTCAAGAACAGATTGCTTTTTTCATGGTTTTAAATGACATTTAACTGAACAATGAGTGTGGCAAAATCTCATTTGCAGTGCATAGTGCTGCAGTCAACCATACTAACCAAACAGACAGAAAATGTATTGTTGGCACTAAAATAAAAAGGTCTACTGTTGATTTTATACAAGATCCGCAAAATTTAATATAATATTTTGGTGTGATTAACAAAGGTCAAAAGCAAGTGCTCATCCTGAATTGCTTTTACTGAAAACTAATACCAAAGTCAGAAAGACCTAACTTTTAATAGCCACATAAGAATGATTGCTTATAAGAATGATTGATTATATATAATAATACACAAGCAGACCTTAATAAACCACATTAAAAGGGTTTGTATCTAACTCACAAACAGCATCTTTACCAATCACAGCTCTTGTGAGCTCTTGCCAAACTAAAGACACAAAACAAATCATTCCTCTTCTCAGATCACTGCACTGGCTATCTGAGTGTCAGAGGATTGCTTTTAAAATGGCATTACTTGTTTGCAAAGCAGCTAATGGTTTGGAAACAAATGACATAATCTGATGGATGCTGTGGACCTCTGATCAGATGGGACTTGATTACTGCAAGGGGATTAAAACAAAACATGGTAAAGCTTTTTTTAATCACGTTGAAAAACAAGGTACTTAAAGTGAAAGGCAACACTTTTAGAGTGACAGCATCTCGGTATTAGCTGTGCAACGGCTGCGGTACTGATTAAACACTGAAATGTCAATGTTGTATGGCAGGAGTTGCTGATGTTGTTGTATAGGCTTCCAAGTCCTCCCACACACACCTGTCTTTTGATGGAAGAGTGTGAACAGCCATGTTTCCTGATTCATTAAATGTATCTTGTGTGCCTCTAGTGTCATATAAGATCATAATAAAAACAGAACAATCAGATGAATCGCTGTTTTCTTTTCTGTGATACAATATCAAATTGATTGTGCCAGAAACAAACCTTTTTTCATGCCTGCAGTTGAAAAGAACACTTCCTTTAATCATTATAATATGGCCCAGAGCAGTCACAGTCCTCTGCCTTTTTCACACCATTTAATCACCCTTTGCTCCTTCTTATGATGAAACTTGAGTGTTTGACCATGGTTTCTTCTACCTACTATTACTGTTTAGTTGCAGTTTCCGGAGACAAATGTGTTTGACCAAACTTTATAATGAACAATAGTTCATGTCCTTCCTCTGACTGTCAACAACTCTGCGTGTGATGAGTTCACGGTTTTGACTGCGTATTTGTTGCCTCATTTGTCACTGTTTCATCTTGTTTGTCACTTGTCCAATTTGTGTGAAACCCAGAGGCAAAATGCAAGATGTTTGTTAGAGATCAATAGACTGCATACAGCGCAGTGTCTCTTCCACAAGACACAATCTGAAAAAGTCTGAGACAAAGTGAAAGGGCTTTTGCTCAGACTGATAATTCTTTCTCTTGATATATTAATGAAATTGTCATTCAAAAGAGAAAGTCTCTGCAGAATCCTTATGATATTAGTTTGAAAAACTGGCTATATTACTTGTGTCAAATTTTAAACATTCCTGTTTTCAGCTAGAGCCTGCTCTTTCTGTGAGATTTTATTAATGCAAGGAGGATAACGCCAGCCTGCGGTGAAAGGAATAGAAGGTCCATTGGATCAGGGCTTTGAAAGCTTTACCATCACCAAACTGCACCCTGTGCAAGCAGAATGCATTGGATACAATTTTTTCATATGTCCAAGGGTTGCAGTTCTGGAAGTGGGTTTCAGAGATTCTATCAAGTATATTGTCCCAAACAATCCCTTACGTACCAGAAGTCCTGTTACTTAATGACAGCTGCAACTTGGAACTCTGTGACAAGCAGAGACGTCTCTGACTTGCTGATCTTACACCTGCAAAGTACCAAATAACTTGCAGATGAAAAGCTCCACACTCGGCTTTCTGACTTTATAGATGTAGCAAGTATTGAACATCAGTCTGCCAAACTGCACCAATTAAATCCTTCATATAATTATTCTCCATGTCGCCAAGGTCCAGGGCAGGTGGGATGGGAGGGATCTTGGGGGGTGGAGGGTTTGCTGTTGTTGCCTTTCTTTCTTCTCTTGTAGTTGTTTGTCAGTTCGGATCTGATCAATGCGTTAACTTTTCTGATTTTGTGCATTCACTTTATTGTTGAACTATCAACTTGTAACCCCATCCTATTTAATTACGATTAAATATCAATAAAAAATGATTACAAAAAAGACACTGACTTTGCCATTTAAAATGGACATATCAATTAAAACATTAGTTGACGTGTTATGTGTCATCAGCAGTATGAAAGATTAAATATTAGGTTGCCATACTTCCCTTGTGAGGGAATGAAATGTGTATGTGTAACAGCTCTGCATGCTCAGTTCCCCAGCTCTCCCAGTACTTTTCCATTCACCTCACCTCTGCTCCACTCTGCCTGCCTGCCACTCCCACCTCATCAGCCCAGCTCCACTCACCTGTGCACACAGCTGCAACTCATCAGCAATCAGGCGAGTATATAAGCCTCTCCTGCTCAGTCCCTCACTGCCAGATTGTTCTTCACTATATCCATGCAAGGCTCTCCAGCACTCATTCTTGGACTGCTTCCCTGTTGCCAACCCTGCCGTTCTCTGACTCACCTGTCTCCTCTGAACCCCGGAAAATCAACACAGCCATCTGTCCCTGACCACGAGATCTGCCACAGCGTTCCTGTTTTCTGTCTGCCTGTCCCTGTGGTTGTTCGCAGTATGAGTGTCCCTGTTTTCCTGCCTGTGTGTTCCAGTGAAGTGTATCTACTCACCTCTCCAGTGGATCCCTGACTCTCTGCCTGGCCTTGACTCATCTTCTGTCTGCTCCCTGCTGGACTGTTTGCTTGGACTGCATGCTTACCTGGTTTTCGACCCTCTGCCTCCTTGGAAATGCCTCCTGCCTGCCTGCTGTGTGTTAGTGTGCTTCTCTCACCAAGAACTCTCCTGCTCCCCAGTTTGGCTCGCTCACCCTGAGCCTTCAGGTCAAACCACAGCAACCCCATTACCACAAGCTTGAACTGAACTGTTTCCCTACTTGCCTGTTTACGCCGTTTTCTGACAAGCTTACCATAAAGATATTTACCAATGATACCTATTGTATTGTGTGCTGCATTTGGGCCCAGAACTCACGCATTACAGTACAACAGCTAAACAGTCAGCAGCCTCTTGCAACCAGGCACTAGTGGAACTAACTGCCCAATTTCAGCAGTTTGCCATGGCCTTGACCCAGCGTGCATTCCAGCATCCTAATCACCAGTCCTCACCCTGGTCTGCTGGCATCAAGCCTGCTGGTCACCAGCTGTTAATGCAGCCTGGTAGCCTCCTATCAGCTCCAGCAGCTGTGTTGGCTAGCCATCTGCCTGTTAGCCTCTTGTCATCTGCATCTCTCATCACCTGTTCCTATTCCGGCTGAGACGCAGCCACTGCCAGTTCCTGGTTTGACCGGGTTGCAACCATCACCAGTTCCTGTTCCACAGTCCTCAAATGGTCCCAAGCGACAGCCATATTCAGACCCTGAGCAGCAGCAGTCTTCAGAACTGGAGCTGCAGCCACCTGTTGGTCTCAAAAGGCAGCTTTCTTCAGAGCCTGAGTTGTAGTTTCCTATTTGTCCCAGGCAGGAGCCTTTTTCAGAGCCCGAGCTGCAGCACTCCTCAGAGCCTAAGCTGCAGCAGTGCTCAGAGACAAAGCTGCAGTCTCCTGTTGGTCCCAAGAGGCAGCCATCTTCAGTTGGTCTTAAGCTGAAGCAATCTTCAGCTGGCCCCGAGATGCAGTGGTCTTCAGAACCGGAGCTGCAGTCTCATGTTGGTCCCAAGTGGTAGCCTCTAGTTTCCTTGGTTTCCCCGGCTCATGTGCCAGACCCCCAGTTACACTTCACCAGCCCTGCAGTCCTGTCAACAGTCTCTTGCTTGGTTCTCCATACATCAGAGACTTGCCTAGCAGCTGACCCCAACCTGCAGCCTCGCAGCTGGCATCCAGAGGTGTCCTGGCTTTGCCTTTGGCCTACTGCTCATCCACCAGAGGGGGCCCATCTTCACCCTTGCCAGCCCTCAGAGGGGTCCAACCTTTGTTGGCCACCTGAGGGGTCCTGCCTTCGCTGGTCACCAGAGGGGTCCCACCTTTGCCTTCAGTGGCTGCCAGCTGTCACCAGCTGGTGGACTTGAAGGCAGGCTTGCACTGGCTCTGGTGATGCTGCTAGCACCTGTTGTTTCTCCTTGTGGAGAAATGCTGGGAGCTGGTCTAGCACTCTCCTGACATGGCGATGGACAGTAGATTTGGAGGCGGGGTAGTGTCTGCTCTGGTGATGCTGCTACTAACGCTAACACCTGCTGCTGCCCCTTCTGGTGCAAGGCTGGCAGTTGTGCTAGCATGACTGGACTCTTGGTTCAGAGATGGACTTGAAGGGGCATCCTCCCTGCTAATGCTCCCAGGATCAATATATTTTAACAACAATGTCCCTGGGAGCTTGCTCCTTCAATAGTCTCCTCTTTTCATATTCACAGCCAGATAATTTCAGTCTCTTAGATATGCTGCATTGTTTACTTATCCTCACATTGCATTTGTTTTCACAGGGTATCAGTGAGCTAGACAACCTCTTGCTTGTGAGAGCATGTGGTGGGAGGCTGGGAAGGGACGTGGCTGCAGGTGCAGTGTGATTGACACATTCCTCAGCAAATCATTGTGCTTACACAATTAAAAGTCTACTTTCTCATTTCACTGCCCTTGCCAAAGTGCAGCTCTTGGCAGTTGCCTGGTTCACCTATATGGATGCACCACCGCTGTTTGTAATAAAGAAAATTGAGATTAAATAGACAGTTCTGCAGAGGATGCACAGAGTCTGCATGTGCCTGCTGAACTGTGCCTCCTCTTTTCTTCCCTCTCAAAGGGGAGGCAGGGGGATCTTTGGTTACTTTGATGGAATGGGACAGTCTGAACTGTCAGTCAGTCGGTCAGTGAAAAAAGACAAAGTAATTAAAAGTTCAACTGATGGCCTTTATTATGCCTAATTTTAGAGGGTGCTATTGCCCATTCAGCACCCATACTTCCTGTGTCCATGTCTAAGGCTAGTGTGTTACTATTAACAGCTGTTCAGTGGCTGTTTGGCTAACCACCGATGTTCTATCTATTATACAATTACTACATGTACTTCTCTCACCAATGATTTTTAATTTCTTCCTGGCATAAAACACTGCAATTAATTTGACAGCTAACTGATACTTTTGAGAATCCAGTTTCCTGTACTGACTCATTTTTACTACACCTTTGGTCCCGCTATTATCCCTAGTATCTCATCTTTTCTGCTCTGTAATCACTATCACTATTTTTTTTTTTCCTGTGTGAGCATGTGTGTTAGTTTAATACAGTGTGTTTGTGTGGGGTTGCAAACAGCCAAGTTTTAATGACACCCAATATTATTCCAATACACAGAGAATCGGATGAACAGACGTGCATGCATGCATGTGCAAACTGAAAAACACACAAACAGTAAGTTAAGTCCACTGTTCAGTGTTCATAGAATCATGTTTGCACTTCTGGTATACTCTGTCAAACACTAGCCGGAGTTGTCTGAGGGGATTCTCATTCAGAGATGACAGCATAATTACCCAGCCCCTGGGATACTGCAGGTTTTCATAGCAGTGTGTGACAGCCACATATTTAAGAGCATTCAAACTCCACTTGTTTTGCAATAACTTGTTAAATCCTGACGTCTTACTTCAACATTTTGCAAGAACAATCAAATGATGACAGCGTCTTGATGGGGTGCTCACATTTCACAGAGAAATTAAAAGTGAAGGTGCTAAGAATAAAGGCTCAGACCTGCTTTTTTCAATTGCCTGACAACACCGAAGGTGAATAGTAAAAAGTAAGTCAAAAGGTATAATAAGTACTTGTATATCACTCCAGTCGGTGTGTATGATGATTCAAGCAATATCACTCTTTTTTCAGATGAGCTGCATCTACACTTTACTATCATCCATCCATTCATTCATAAGACCAAATATTCACTCCAGTAGATTGACACAGCTTAATTCAATAAAATCATAAATGTGGAGTTATATTAAAGCATCAATTTTTTTTATTAATTTAGCAAAACAAAACATTTTGTAAACTTTCATCTGATCAAAAATGAGAGTTGGATGATTCAGTGTCTTGTTGTTGGACACTTCATTAAAGCAGGTGCCATGAGCATCGATCCAGGCCCTCCACACAGACACACAGCCATGCCACTCTGCTGCCTCTCTGTCTGCTCCGGCATAATTGTAAAATCAGGCAAACTATTGTGAAATCAAGTTCATCAAGATCCAGCTGCCTCCTCTTCACATTTCATCAGAAAAATCAATGCAAAAGTGTTGAGGTGGTTGACTTCTGCGTCTTTTCTATTATTTTCTGTTCATCAACAACTTGGGCAAAAAATTAAGAACTTAGAAAGAAAATTAATGCTCCCACACCGTTTAATTAAATTTAAACATACCATTCAGGGTAACCTGTGTAGAGAACAGAAGTCAGAATCTGGACCTGTAAATTCTCTGTTTTATTTAAATTGAGGCCTTTATGTCCTCACACCTCAGTCCTGTCTTGAATTAAGAAGTGATTTAGTGGTGATTTACTGACCATTCTGACTAAGGAAAATACTGTGGGGACCACTGAAGGAGAACATCTTTAGTGCAGACCTCATTAAGGTGACCAGATCCCAACAAATCAAATGTGGGATAAAGTATATGTTTGTGTGGGACAATGTGGGACAATGTGGGACAGGTTACAATGTTAAGAGGTAGTCTAAAATTTTGATGTTAACAAGTGAACATTTTGTATTGCCCCCTTAACTCATAACATCTCGATGTTTTGCCCTCTGGTTGATTCAGTAGCACACAACAGACAGACAGGTGGCTTCCTAGTCTTTGCTATTACTCCTTCTCTTTATGTTTCATGATGACATTGTGAAATCTTCATAGCTTCTGACTTTCTGGTGAATTGCAATTTTCCCTGTTGGGCGTAGGGTAGCAAAGATGATGACAGGTTAACCTGCACTTAACCCACATGTGCAAAGTTTGATTGACATCAAACACAGCCCCACGATGACAACCTTCTCTGCTTTCCTCACAGCCATTGGATAAAAGCTAGTTTTAGAAGTGTGTGACCTGCAGTGGTTTGACTTTTGAAAACTACAGCCAATCAAAATGGCAGACATGGTCTCAATATGTGGGACATGGGGCAAGGGATAAAAATAACACCTGGTCACTGTAGAAACTCACCCTGCCATAGATTTATAGATTTTCCATTAATTTCCATACAAGCTGAAAATGTTCTATGCAAATTTGAAAGTCAAAATGCAGACTGGACCGTTGGCATATGAGTGGAGCCAGGACATGTGGATCGTCTGGTGTGGCCTGGTAGCTGGCTGCAGTATAGGTCATAAACCCCACCCCCTCCATGTTAGCAGATGAGACATGAGAAGTTTGGCTTTAATTAGTCATTTGATGCTATGACAAGGGGTGATTCACGTCATGATTATCAACCGAGCTCTGCTGTGATACCACAGCTACAGCTCTGAGTACAACCACGCCAACTCTGACATCACCAGTGCAATATGGCAGCGCTCGTAAACTGGATGTTTTGGCTTCAGTTTTTTAAAGCAAGAGCAGCGTCCGTCTTTATTTATAGTCTTTCTTTTCTGGACACTATCCAGAACAAGGTGAATTCACAATTTTCCTCTATTCCTGCTCTTGATTTATAAAATGTCTCTATATTTTACTACATCACAGAAATGTGATGAAGTTTTTGGGGAAGTCCTATCTTAAAATGCAGTTTACTGCAGATGCTTAATTTCCACAAAGAAGGCAGTTTGTGGAAACTGTATTATCTTTATTATTAAACTTATGCTTGTTGTTCCAGTCCAACTTTTATCATCTGAACACACAGACATGCTTTGAGTGACAAAGGTAACTATAGCTTTTGTCCACAGAGAGGAGGAAGACTTGTATGCAAAAAGAATCTTTTGGATTAAAAAGAAATTGCTTAGATTTTGTCTAATGAACAAAGTTCACTTTAGAGCACACTATTGATTGCACAAATCCCCATGAAACTTGTAACTGTGGCAGTGAAATAAAAAGTGACATTGCTGGAAGAGGTGGACATACTGTACAACATGAGAATTTTAATAGGATTAGCTCAGAATAAACTCCCCTACACATATCTTGAGGCATGCTGAGAAAACCCCATTTCACAGCTTTTCTCAGGAATTTCAAACTGGAATATTTGAGTGAAACAGCAACTTTTTGTATTTATCTTTAGAGATCTTGTAGGGTGCATCCACCCCTGGCAAAATTTCAAACGGGAATAAAAAAAAAGGTTTAAAAGGTTGAGGTGAAGAGAGGTACAAGGATGGCTTACAGACACTTTCCAGCTCAGCTCAGCTCGATGCACTGAAGCTGGACACAACAGCCACGATGGTCATATAGTTTTCTTCAAACTGGTGCACTATTAGGAGAACCTAGAGAGCAAGAAAAAAATCAGTCAGTGTTAATTAATGGTTCAGCACATGTATCACAGATTGTCATCTGAGAAAGCTATTACAGATTATAACCTATCTGAATTATGTTTTGCCATCACCAGATTCATGTTTACAGTATGAATCAAAGATGGATCATAGTCGATATATGAAATACCACTTTACAATAAGGCTTTACAATAAGGCTGCCTTTATAAATGATTTATAATTAGGTTATTAATTAGGCTGTAAACACTTAATAAATCATGAATAAGATGTTACAACACATTAGACAAAAAAGGGCAACAGCGACCTGTTGCTTGTCAAATAGTGAGCCTGCAGTTATTTGTACTGTTAAACCTCGGATCTCATTTCTTACTGAGCTTACTTTGTTGTCTCCGTCAACCAGGATTTATACCTGTCAGCTTCTTTGGATATTTGTTCATAAGTTACTAACATTTCACCATCATCACAGTATATTTGAATGGTCAAAAGGTTTCATTTGGCATATCAGATTAGCACATCAAATTGCCAGAATGATATAAGACTGTGGCGATATTGTTTACCTTAACATTTTCAGCACGCAGTGTTTTACACTTTACAATAAGGCTCCTATTTGTTAGAAATGGTAGTAACCCATTAGTAAGATTAATTTTTATAAAGTTTTTACAGTCTTATTAATAACCCAATTATAAACCACTCACTAATCAGGTAATAATGATAAGAATAAGAATAAGTATAATGCACTTCATTTATATTGCACATTTCATAAGATAGAATGCAGCTCAAAGTACTTGACAAGAGAAAAAATCCAAAATAAATACAAGTATTAAAACAGGACACACAGTGGTTGCTTGTCCTATGTGGTGGGAGGATGTTCCAGACCTTTGGTGCATACCAACAGAAAACTCCTTCACCACATTTTTTGTAAGTCATTTTTGGTAAGGGAATGGTTTGGAACACGGTCGGTTACGCAATCGGAAAAGTATGAAGGTATTTAGTGCTTTAAAAACAAGAAAATAATCATAATCATTAATTTAATCACTTCTCAGCATTACATGCATTTAGAATTCAGCTCGTTCAAGAATACAACTAGGCTTGTCACTTCAGACTTATTCTGATCTGGACAATCTTACTGTAAAATGTTACCTAATATATTATGGGCAACTCAGCAACGTCATTTAATATTTCTTTTATTCAAAACATGTAATTACATGGTTAATCAATTGCTATAGATGACACACCACAATGTTTGAAACTAGTGCATGAAGATGATCGATCAGCACGGAGAGCAAGAAGCTTCAGCGGTGTTTTGTGGGCTAACAAAATAAACCTGACCTTCAATCAGCATGAGGGTGAGTAGATAATGACCGAATTTTCATGAACTATCCCTTTAACATACTAGGTTGTAGTAGGTTAAAAACATAAAAGGCTCCATAACAGAAAATTGCCTGTTATTTATAATAGATAGTAAAGGATCACATCTACTGTGCATTTCTATGAAATGATGACTGTATGTGCATACCCATATTTATAATTATTTAGAAGTGTAACAGCACATGCCTGAGATTAATAGCTGCGGATATAAGTCATTGATCATCACTTTGCTTCATTCAGAATTCAGCATACCCACTGGCTCATGAGTAGCGCCAAGAGTGAAATATACCTCAATGTTTTTCCTGTTTTAGTTGGGTAACTGGGTGATTCGTCATGGAGAAAGTGTAAACTTACTGCACTTTACTGTGAGTTTTAATGCTACCGTCTTATAAAGGGGAGAAACAATAACTTGAATATTCAGCACTTTCTCTGCTGTACCATATATCTCGACATTTATTTATAGTTTTGACTTTACTCTCTCTTTGTGTTCTTTTGTCCACATCCAGGTCTATCTGTTCCGAGAAGATGTATGTGTCTTTTTTAAGAAGCTTTGGGAAAACATCTCTGGAAAGTACTGGTTTGAGTAAGCACCGAGAAGAGTAAACGCCTCATTTTTATTTTATCCATATATATTTTTTTGTCTTTGCTGCGTCAGTAAGGCGAACTGCAGGAGCTGCTAGGAGCCTCTGACTCCATTAATAACTTGTGCAGTGGGGACCTATTATGCAAGTCCTGAAACCTGAGAGCCAGTCACCTGTTCTGCTACCTGAGCCTGTGCTCTGGGGACGGAGGAGGAGAGAAGAAGGGTAGACAGCCTCGCTCAGCTGCCTGCCTGGAGGACCAAACTCATCTGGATAAGGCCTAGAGTGCTGCTGGAAGCACCAGAGATCCCTGCTGGGTGTTTTTTAACCAGCATAACTAAACCAGAGGCGTGTGCAGGGAACGAATTAACTGAGAAATATCAAGATCCACTGATGTGTGTCCACCATCACTGTTAAAGTTCTACCAAGGACACACAGGCTCGCCTTCTGCTTTCATTTGCAGAGCATATCCAGCTCTTTGCGCTCAGGAAACTAACATAAGCTCACAGGGTCACTTGTATAAACATATTGACTCAGCTGATGAGTTGTGCTTTGCTCCCTGATCCTCTGTCAGCTGAGAGGAGTTTCCTCAGGGGCTTGAGAAAAGACCACAAAGCGCTCTCGGCTACTTGGTGACTGCACGGATGTGTTATTCTCCCAGCTGAGTGCAGGACAGGTCTCGCTGTGGCCTCTGTTGACAGAAGTGGATATATCTGTTCCAGCGACAGGAGAAACCGTTGACATCTTGACATCAGTCCTGACACTCTGCTTTATCAGGTAAGACAGCTCCACAATATGTACTGCAAGTATTTGACAGTAGAGTTTCTATTTCTTAAACTCTTTTTAGCAATAACAGAACAAACATGTATCTCTCAATGAAAAAATAATTACATACACATATGTTATGGCTGCAGTTACTGAGTATTTTCATTATTAAGTAATTCTTCAATCATTTACTCAATTCATTGATTAGTTGTACAGTCCAAGGTGAAATCTTTAAAGAATAAATCTGTAGTATATTTACATTTTAAATCAGAAAATAAAAATGTCTCAGAAATTAATGAAACATGCTACATTGAAATACTTGCTTCACCAACAACAACACTGCAGCCAGCATGTATCACATTCATTAACATGAAGAACAAGAGATAAAATTGATGATGAATGTTTGCTGAATGACTTAATGTCTGTTTATGAGTCCTAAAAAATCATCAGTAATCTCTTAGAAGGGGTTGATATTTATAACAGTTAAACTGAGCAGAATGGTAATGGAGTTTGGCAGGCAGTAAGGCAGGTAGTCACTGAACTGAGTGTATATTTTTGGAGCAGTGGGGTTTTGTTTTTGGGATAACGGGCTTAGTTGTACTTCAACAGACAACTGACAGTTATAAACAGCTGATCAACTTGTAGTGTCATGACAGTGTAGGACTTGTTGTCACTTGTCACTGTGAAAAGTACAATATCGCACTTGCCTTGCACTTGTGTTAAATGTCCCTGCAGCTTGCAAGCAGCCTGCCTGAGCTTCGAGTCTGTGGAGGAGGGGAGAAACAACTCACTTCAACCATGTTCTATATAAAATAGGCCTTCAACCTATTTAATATAACATATATGGCTCCAACTGGCTATTGCAATTACAGTACTCAGTTTTAATCTCTAGGGTCTTACATATTTCTCCTTTAAATGTCTTGTTTTGTCCACAACCCAATGATATTCAGTTTACAGTCATAGAGCAGCCAGAAAAAAAACAGAAAATATTCACATTTGAGAAGCTGAATTCAGAGAATTTAAGAAAATACTTAAAACAATTAATCAGTTATCAAAACACTTAATGGTTAACAAATATGTAATTGTCAAATTGTTGTAGTTCTAATTATATATTATGATAATAATAAATAAATGTTAGGGAAAAATGTTAATAATTAGTAATTGCTGAAATTATGCCAAAGGCAAATTAATATACCAGTTATTTTAGATATTACACTCACAGTCACAACCAATGTAATCTACCAAAACCAAGCTGACTGTTCAGCACTACAGAGGCGGTAATGTGTCAGACATTCATAGTTTGTTCTTGCGGTCTCGGGTGGGGATAAATGTTGAATATCTTCAAATACCTCTTGAGGCCACTGGTATGTTTTCCTGCTGTGAATTCAAACAGATTATGGCCCACGTGACCACATTCCAGTGAACCGCAGTCAGGACCATTTCAGCGCACTTCACTCAGTCTGACCAGTTCCTTATAAAGAAAACTGGTATGAAACTGCAGCAGATGATCATGTCATGATGTGTTCATAATCCACGATACACTGACCAATAGGCATATCTGTTCAGAATGTAATGTACCATTGCATCAGTTGCACATTTTGAACTGAAATATGGTGGTACATATTCCCCATAGTCATTAGGTGGGTCTCATAGGCAAGGTTTCTCTTCATTAAAAAATAGTTGAATTGGGGGTAAAAAAGGACAGTGTGCAGAGAAATGAAAGACAGCACAAAGTAAAAGGGCAGAATAATAAGCCTCCGTGACAAAAAATAACCTCAGCTGACACTGGCACATATGACACATCTGAATACCAGCGTTTTGTCCCAGAGCTCCTCGGTGAGCCTCATTTCGACACCGGCTGTTCTGATGGGTTTATCTCTCATATACCCACAGCTCTGCACAGTCTGTCTGCTTCCTAACCAGCTGTAGGTCCCATGGCCTCCCTTTCTGTTCCTGGCACTGTCAGGAGCACAAAGGTTTACTCAATCGCTGGTTTCCACGCATGCAACAATAAGCATATGGTCACATCAGCCAAGCACAAACCCTGCTTGGTCTTTGTGTGCTGTCACTCTCACAAACACACACTCTGTTTCTATTTTTCTCTCACACACGTCTTGCATATTTCTGTCTGTCTCCCGCAGATCTGTTGGTTGGTGCATAAGGTTTATTTTAAAAGGACAAAACTGGCTATATTCTGTATTTTTATGTCAACAAATCACATAAAAAAGACCAAAAGCAACAAAGTGTCTTTCTCAATACACTCCGAGTTCCCTGGCCTGTCTGTGACTCTCAGCCCCAAGCACGTTTGTTCCAACCAATGACATGAATCTTTGAGAAGCAGTCACAAATACATACTTTCGTTTTTTTAAAAGGTTAAAGGTTCAGTGTGTAGGATTTAAAGGAATCTATTGGCAGAATATGGCAGAAATTTAATAATGAAGTATGTTTTCATTTGTGTATAATCTTTTAAAAATGAGAATTAAAAAGTTGTGTTTTCGTTATGAGCCTTTACAGCATTTCATCAGTCATCCAACACGACCTCGCTGACTTCCCCTCGGCACTTGGCCTCAGGAGAGTCCCTGCCGTCATCATATTTTGTCTGAAAAACTGAAGTCAGCTTGGTGAGAGTCATGCATCTGGTGAAAGAAAATACACCCATAGGTAGCAGTGATATCTGTAAAAGTCCAGTTTATTTGTTTGTTTGTGCACCTTAATCGACATTTCACTTCACACATCAATGTAAATGAGCAGGAGCTATTTTTGTAATTAACTAATTTCCATCAGTGTGAAAATTATTAATATAATTGATTTTCAGTTGATTTTTTTCTAATATATTTAATACATGGTAGACTTTCTATGACTATGGTAGATGCTTATAGGTTTACTCAGTTAGCAAATAGTTTAGAGATATTTTACTGAAAAATGTCATATAACTAATTGCAGTTAGAAATCACAAACACTAAGTTGTAATAGTTATGATAATCATGATACAGTTCACAAACAGAGATTTCCAAATCAGAAACTTTTTATTATGAAGTTCAGATGCTTTTGTCTTGTTGAAATGAGTCTGCAGCTATTTCAGATGATTTGTAAAAAGCAGTATATTGACAACTGGCTCTAGATAAAGCCTTTCAGGTTTTGGTGTTTTGTTATAGGTTCTTCTACATACTTAGAAATAGACGTTGAGCAAATATAGAATTCATCTGGTTGCAACCTACAACCTATAAATGACACTAAATCCTACACACTGGACCACAGGAGTAAATAACACATGTATTGCAGAATAGTTTCAGCTGAATATGGCAGAAATTAAGTATAATATTGGTGGTTTTTCATTAGCCTATAATCACCTGAAAATAAGAATTGTTGTGTTTTTGTTAGCTTAGAGTGAGTGCTTTTCATCAGGAGAGGGTGTGGGTTCTCTTCCACGGAGTCCATCATGCTGCACTTCCATGCTGGAGATGGTGCATTTATGCACGTTTTTTGCAAGCTTTGGTGCCACCGTAAGTTCTTCTACATGCAGGGAAAAAGAGGAAGATGTGAGAGGTTTGAAAACTAACTGTACCAAAACAAGAAAGAGGACTGCTTTTGGGCTCTTGTGATTGGAAGGCTTTTCTTGACCACAGCAACAATATAAACAAATGCTGCATAGGTGATGATGCAAGTGTACTCAGGTACAGAACAACATTACTAATGAGAAAGCTGACCAATGAAAAAGCTGGTGGAGAACAGTAGAGTGGAGACTATCCATGTACCGTATGAAAGGAACAACAAATATATTATTATTTTTTTAAATTAAAGTTCTGGGTCACCCCAAGTATCCAGAACAGCTTTGATGCTCTTTTGGCATAGATTTGACAAGTCCTTGAACTCAACTGGAGGTATGAACACCGTTCCACCAACAGATATTCCCTCATTCTGTGTTTTGATGATGGTGCTGCAGAGAGCTGTTTAACAACCAAATGTATTCAGTTGAATTGAGATCTGGTGACTTTGAAGGCCACGCAGTAGCATATGATTCACATCATTTTCATATTTAAACAATACACTGAGTCCTCTATACTGAAGCATCAGCATTTGTTATCTTTCTCTCCTCATTTACTCAGGTTTCTCCTTGAATATGTCGCCCATCTGTGTCTTTATTTTATACATCAATATAGACAACCTACATTCTACTATGCACATATAACACATGCACATTTACCCATATATACAGTGGTATTCATTTTCATTTTCTTTCCTGCATGTATTACTGTACATACTACAGTATATATGCTGTTTGATGTTAAAAATATCCATCTTTAGTTGAAAGACTCTGGTCACTCTCCGTCTCCATTGTTTCCAGTGTTTGTTATTTAGTTTAATTCCCCTCTTTAAGCCCCATGTCCTTCAGGGTTCCTGCTCACAGTCCTTTTCCATCAGCAAACAAACTCCTATCCAACCCTCTTCTGTAGAGCAGAGCATTATAAAAACGTTGTTGTTCCTCCAATTACACTTGCTGGCTGGGCAAAAATAAATCAAAGGAAAACTGGGGTGAAACTGTGAATGTATAAACTTCTATTTCAGTGTTGTTGTTCAAGCCTGCATTCCCGTCCCATGTGACCCACCTCAAAGTGGAGCACACGGGGTAAACATAATTACTTTTCTTGTATTATATGCACTGTGCCATTCATGCAAACATCTTAACAGGCCAACGACATGACTTCAATTTGCAAGGTCTCACTGTGACATTGTGAGAAGCAGAATAAATGCTTTGCATGCTTGACAAGTTTATTTAAACAGCAAATTGTGCCTCCATTTGTTATAATCTCCGTTTTATTGACTGTAATAGCTACATCGGGCTTTATACCCGCAGAACTGAGAGCAGTGCACTCGGTGTATCATGATTAAAAAACTGAATTATACTGAGTGGTGAATAAAATGAGTCGATAAGCCCCTTCCTCTGCCTTCAGAAACAATAGGCCTAAACATTTAAGCTATTGTTTGGTGTTAAGGAATTATACAAAATGTGCCAGGCAAGCACGGCAGATAACTACGTTAGGAGGAGAGTCATCATCAGCTGAGCTGAGCTGAGCAGCAGAGAGGCTGGGAGAGAGAGAGATTTTTCTTTTGGGTGCTGATAGGTGGGAATGAACATGGCTCTAAGCATGGAATAAATGATGGAATGATAAAGTGAAGTGAATAATGTGATATTGAAGTATTAGCAGAAAGACTATTTTCAGTGACAAGATAGCTGTACTTTTGTGATGAGTAGGTAAGTCGGATAATTGTGTTTCAAGTTGAGGAGTGTGCCTTTGAAGTGGACTTCCCTTTTATGTCATGTACAGTGTGTGCAGCTTAGTTAAAATCAGAAGCTGCTAAACTCTCATGTACAATATGACTGGGATGCACCAACAAAGATTAATTTAGCTATAATAATAGTGTTAAATGTAGATTTAAAATGATTAAATCCAGATATAAAATCAAGCAGAACTCTGCTGCAAAATTAAAAACTAAACTAGTATGCTAGTAAGTATAAAAGAGCAGTAAAATCATTAACTTTCAGCTGTTCTGTATTCCCAAACTAACTATTACATTGTTTACTGGCTAGCTAAACAACTAGCAAAAATGTGTTGTGTTCAACTGGGGTGAAATAAAGAGATGCATCATAAAACAAGTGGGTTGAGTTTGTCCCTTAATTTTCTTCAAGGAATTTGATTATTTTGTACAATCCATCTCAAAAAGGCAGCTATTTAACAGTCAGACCTCCTCAAGTTTAAATTTAACACAGGATCACAGTTTAAGTTTGAGTTTAAAGTTATAAAGTGTTTTGTTTAAAGTCTTGGTTAAATTTAATATTTTAGTTAGTTTAGAGTAAAACTAAATTGAGTTTTAAAGAAGATTTAAATTGAATCTTTCTTAATCTTAAGTTCTTAAAAGTTTGCAACATATTTTCAAGTTAAACCATGATTCAATCAGGTTTAAAAAATGAATCCCTGTTGGTGCAACTCAGCCAATTTCTTTTTTCTGTTTCTGAACTGACAGATGAAAAAATAGAAGACAGCTGGTCCATGTGGGTGGGTTTCCGCAGTTGGAGATTCCCGAGCACACCTGACATCAATGAGGTAAACAGATCTTGGTGTACTTATCTGTTTACCTGAGGTCTTATGACCTGCAAAGCTACTAAATGCTGTTTCTGCAAATACGGGTTGGATACACTGCTCACTGCACTCTGTGATCAGTTCCTGTGTGCTTCTGCTATTTGTTACTTAAAGATGCAAATGATTATGCCTGAAGGAAGAAGACATCCAGTGAATTAAAAATTCAATTTTTATATTTTCTGAGAATGCTTATTGAACAAAATGCATTTTAAAGTGATTGTTATTATGGGTATTTGAGCCAGAAATCTACTTCACTTACATCACTACTCAGAATTTACATATTCTGCAAAAAAAAAACATGTCTGAATATGTAACAAAATACTGTCTCTTCCATAATTATGTGATGTTTGATCTCTGATCTAATTGGGTGATGTCTTCAGATTTTCATTACTGTGGTTTACATTCAAGTAAGAGACAAAATTACTCATTAAGCCAAATTATATTTGTCTAAAACTCTCCTGATATTTGAGTCTTGGGAATGTGAGCCAACACAAGAGCTGTTTGAGGAAGATGTTTAATTGTTTGCCCTTCAAACAAGGAGAAAAGAAAATGTTAACTGGCAAGGTATCCTGTGTACAAAGGCAGCAGTAAAGTATGTATAATTCAAGTATCTGTGGGTTCAAAGTTTGTTTGATTTTTTTTATTATTCTGAATTGAAAAACAAAAATAGTGCAGAGTTTTTTGGATCACTCATTTTGAATGTCATGGATAATTTGTCCCCGAGCGCTGCCCATCAAGTTACACATTGTCATGGCAACAGAGACAAATCAAGAAACAAGTCGAGCAGGAGAGCAGATAATAAGTCCCCCCAACCACATCACAGTGACTAATATCTTTGTATTTGCAGTCTTTCTTGGTTTCATTTGAGTTACAGAATCTTTCAGTTTGCAGAGGAGTCAATTTGAGGCGCAACTCTGATATGAAGCTTTTTCTTTCTCTGTCATTTCACAGGCCTCAAGTAAGGATATCACTGCTTCACTGCACAGGAATGTCCTGTCATGGGGTGTGTGGCGGGGGCAAGAGGAGAAGGAGAGTGTGTCCCTTAGAGCAGTAACACACTCTGCCTCCTCTCAGACTGCAGATAAAGGAGCTCACAGTGGAGTTTCCAACCTGTTCACGACTGCAAGTGTCCCAGATGTGGTGGGAGAGAGTCCAAAGACGTTTTCATCGGTCACCATCATAGCACGGAAGTTCTTGCCATCACGTTCCACCTCACAGGACCCATCCACGCCAACAGGGCGTGTGAGGGCATCACCTCGACCGAAACTACCAGAAACTTTTGGAGGAAGAGCGTCATCCATACCCACGATGAGAGTGTCAAACTCTCAACCGGACATGTGCAGACCGAATCCTCCGATTGTGACGCCAAATGAGTTCAGACAGGCCTACTCACCAGCTGATGGATTGGCAGTGAGAGATGGAGAAAAGAGGAAACTTGTACAGTGTAGACTGAGCTACACAGAGGGCGACAGACAGCAGGACACGATGGGTGGCTCATTAGTGAACCTGTCCTCGCAGCCTTCCTTCCGCTCTTGCATCCATCTCGAGGTGCCTCTGAGGTCCACAAGTTCTGTTGTGTTTTTGGACAAGTCACTTTCCATTTCCCTTGTGGAACTAGAGGAAAGAAGAGCAGGTCAACCCACTTTGCACAGGTCCACCTTGTCTGTCCGCCTTGGTGTTTCATCCTGCCGCAGATCTATGACAGATAACAAACCAGCCAAAACAAACGAGGGTTATGGGAGACCCAGAACGGCCATGTTGGGCCCTAACAAACACAATGGCCGGGGGAGCGGTTTGGGTCACTGCAGAGGCCCTCTATCAAAGCGCCGAGCCCGCAAGGTCGAACAAATAGCACCCGTTCACGGTGTTAACAGCAAGGCTGATGATTCAGACACGCAGCGCCACAGCGATACTTTGGGATTATTGTCATTCAGAGGGCCAAGCCCCTCAAACACAAAGGCTGGGAGGCAGAAGGAGAATGCAGATGAGGCAGCCTTCCTTACCCGGAGTAATTTCAGAAACGGGCAGCACACTTCCAATATTGGCTCAGGTATGAATTTCATCACCTCGCTTCACAGGTGAAAATCTAAAGTACCCACACCATTTGATCTGTATATTCCTTTCAGTGGTCTGTATATTCTTAAGCTATTGTAGATAAGATCACATTTCGGAGGCGTAGCAGCGAGCTGAATGTGGTGCTGCGGTGATCTTAGAGGGTGGAAAGATTCATTTGTTTTACTCTGCCTCTCACCTTTTGATTTATACCTCATGCATTGTTAATATAGAACCACGCCCACCCACCACACTCCCCCTACTGTATAGTCACACTGTTTAACATAAATCCTAACTGGTGCGCACACACTCAGTCTAACTGCAGACCTAAATAAAGAACAAACACTCTCATTTATCCTCTTCTGACTTGCAATACTTCTATGTATAATCTTAACTTAGCAACTGTATATATTAACACTGGGCTGCAAATCTAAAGATAGACTAAATTTGCATGATTTTAAACAATCTTTATTCATGTTTCCTGGTACATTAGTGAGGATAAATTCAAGGTTATCTGGAGGATGGATTAAGAAATAGAATTTGGTTAATGCAACTGAGGGGCTACCTGTTTAATTGTTGGTGGCGGACTCTCTTCAGGGTGATATAAATGGTAACCAGTATCTCTACTTTACCTGAGTATTTGTTTTTTGGAAACTTGTAACTTTCACTCTATTACATTTCAAAGACAGATATTGTACTTTTGATTACCTTTAGGCTAAGCATAGCTTTAAAGTCAGCTGTTACTGTTTTTTTCTTTTCTAAAATGCAATTGGCCACATGCTGTGTTCCTCACAGAAGGAAACCAATCACAGTACCCGCTCTCAACTGGGAGTGATATGAAAGTGGAAATACATCATCCAGGCGCACTCTGTAACAAACACAAGCAAGCTCTCCCTCTTTCATTAAAAAAAAACTCAGTAATGGTGACGGCAGGAGGAAGACAAAATGATATTTCAAGATGTTATTATAATTAGAAAAAGAGAAATAATTCCAAGTAGGCTTTTAATATTGGATTGTTTTTATCGGGGTGAAAAATACCATATAATTAATGTATATACTGCTCCTGGAGCCAGAAAGAAATCTCAATTATTTAACAGACTGCTTCAGTCTAATTTTATGCAGTGATTTTAATGCAGTTATGTCAGAAAATAACAATAGCTGTCCTTCTTGTTTTTGGCTGCATTTCAGTGCATCATTAGGTGGTTTCAGAGAGTTACAAGGTTCTCTAAATGCATTGTGAAAACAATACAGCAATGTATTGATATTAGAAAATGTACTTTGCAAGATATACTTTTGAATAATCAAGTATTTTTAAAAGCAAGTACTCTGGTACTTTAACTCAAGTAAAATTTAAACTGAGCAACTTTCACTTGTGATTAAGTAATATTTGACAAGGAGTATCTATACTTTGACTCAAGTGCTGGGGTTGAGTACTTTGTCCACCACTGATGGTAACTTACACAACACACTAGTCCCAGTGCAACAGAACTGGATGTTACACTGCATGTCTAGTCTCAGTTAATTCAAACATGCCATCTTAAAGAAATCTTTTTTCCTTTGAGAAATATGCTTATTTGTTCTCTGAGAAGAGAAGATTAATATTGATACTTCTGTACACTAAATATCAAGTCACAGCAATGTGTCTTATCTTCTGCCCATACATCGAAAGGAGAATGTACACAGGAGTTCAATATGTCTTATGCTGAAGCTGGTCTAATAATACTCAGCCAAGGAGAATGAAGAAATAATCGGTGCAGGCTTTGTCCTGACGTTCCCTTCAGTTCTGGAGTTTCAGTCCTCTGGGATAGTTTTTAAACATTCACAGATATGGTCATGATGCAAATATAAGATCAGACCCAATACATCTACAGCATATAGAACTAGACTATTGGTCTGCAAATCCAAACAGGAAGTATGAATGAACAAGGTCTGAGACCACAGCTTAGCACCCTTCCCTCCCAGTCCTTGCAGGGTCAGTGATATGATAACAGTTACGTCGACTCCTTTCAGAGAGACAAGACAAACACCTCTCCGACCTTAGCCGCCATAGTAACACTATCAGGTTATTCCCTTGTCTAGCAGAAGAGAGAAGACAGCTGCATCTACCGTCTAGAGGAAAGACAATATGTCTGTTAATAATTCGTGCAGGCCTCTCAAAGACTCCAAGCCTTTGTATGATACCTAAAATTGGAAAATTCCCAAATACGATGCTTAGCTTAGATTGCACACTAAAACTGGAAATATAGGGGAAACAGCTAGCCTGGATCTGTCCAGGAGTAACAAAATCTACCTATCAGAACCTCTGAAGTTCACCGATTAACAACAAAAATATGAAGACAATGCTTTAGCTTTTTGCTTTATGATTTGAACAAAAAAAAAAAAAGGGTTTATTTCTCTTAATTTTTGGTCACAAATATCTTAAACTCTGTAATAGAGAGCACTTCTCCTTTGCCAAGATAATCCATCCATCTGTCAGGTGTGGTGTATAGAGATGCTGATTAAGGAAGGCAAAGTCGTGACCCACCCTACCATGGAACAAAAGGGGACTGGAGCATTAATTCACAGCCTTTAACTGTGCAAACAGACTAACATTTACAGTTGGGAAAAGCTCCAGTCCCCTTTTGTCCCCTGGAAGTTTGATGTCCTTAAGCTGAGAAGCACCTGCTTGAGCTCACTGACATGAACGGACACCACGTCTTCACTTCCTCCCACTGTACAAAACTGAAGCCAGAGTATCCTGGATACGAGTGTCGCCATCCTGCACTGGTGCCGTCATTTAGAGCCGGAGTCTGTGCAGTAGTGATCAGTTTTGTACTCTCCAGTTCCTGCCCATACAGCTGCGAGCAGGGCTCAGCTGTCAAGCTATTTTTACATCTTCAAAACACAAATTGAAACCAAATTGATCAGAATTTAATTTCTTTAATTGATGTGTACTTTGATGTTTTAGTTTGGCCTACATTCTATCTGTTCAAATGGAGGGAGCAGGATTTATGACCTGTACTGCAGCCAGCCATCACAGGGGGCGATCAAGATGTTCTGGCTGCTCTGAATCTGATTTGTTTACGCTGATATTCTTACTCTAAACCTAACCAATCACTCCTCAAGCCTAATCAACCCAACCAAAGAAGGCAATAGATACTTGCCAAGCAGGGTGGTTTTTGCCCTTTATGGGAGAAAAAAATGTTACCAGTAGTCCAATGTGAAATAGCCACAGATTAGTACTGAATAAATTCCTTTTTTCAAGCTAAAAAACTGCATATTTTAGAATATCCTGTTGTTTAATCAGCATCTCTACATGCCACACCTGTCCAGATTATCTTGGCAAAGGAGTGTTCACTCACAGATTTTAACAAATTTGTAAACAAAATTAAAGAGAATAAAACATTTTGTCTGCATAAAGTTTTAATTCAACTCCTAAAAAATGGAAACAAAAACAAAAGTGTTGCATTTATGTTTTTGTTGAGTGTATCTCATTTGTTTAATCTGCAGAAACAACCAAATGGTGGTTCTATGGGGGGGGTTATGTGACTTCCTGGAGTCTCTGCTTGTTGCAAGACAATCTCACAGTGATGACAGCTTCAAAGAAGTCACTGCACCTGCCCAAGAAATAATTCGTCTTTTAGTTTCCCCCTGTTTACATTCTTTATGCTAAGTCAATCTAATGGCTGTTATAGCTTCATAACATGGAAAAAAAAAATGAGAGTCATGTTGATTTTTGTATCTAATTCTCCACAAGAAAGCAAATTGTAGTATTTCCAAAAATAGTGAATTATTTCTTTAATGTCCAGGTGTATGGTAAGCTGTATGAACCATGCAGTGTATCTACTGTGCCTCACTTGCATCGAGTAGTACTGTACAGTACTAGGAGTGGATGTCACAACCGAAAGGACTCAAAAAATGTGATGTCACCGCCTGAAGCAGTTTCAGAGTCTTACCTGCCTGCCTCCCCTGTTACACGGCTGTCTCACGAAAAACAACTGCAGCACAACATTTTTAATTATTAAACCACTCTTTCCACTCATTACAAAATTTATTTTCTGCACGATCCCTTAGTTATGTTTGTCTGTGTTTTCCTCTTTAAACTTTTGTTTTCTTCACTGGGCTTCATATTTATTCCTGCCTAAAGGGCGAGACATATCCTGTAGCTCGGCCGGCAACATTACATTTTTGCATGTGCTTCCTGGAGCATGTGATGACGCTCCGTCTACATGTCACATGGTCATAGCAAAGTATTCAGGAGATATATATCCCACTAAAGGTAGAGGAACGAGGTTACGGGTGCAGAATGGATGCACTGTCATCTTTTACATTATTCATAGGCCACACTCATGTTCCCTCTGGGTTTCTTCTCTCTATGAGTTGTGGGGGTAGTGTGCGTGCATGTGTGTGCGTTAGGGTCAGTTTGAGGTCTGTTCATTTTCATGCTTCTGCAAATCATAAAAGCGTAGATGGAGCTCAAGAACATTGTGAAAATTGCGCTATAACTCACTCTCAGAGGGGACGAATACAGTCGTCTGTGTTACATACTGTATGTCAACAACAAACAGTAACAAACTACATAAGAAACAGCAAAAACTTTTAAGTACAGTACAGTACATGCACAGTCATTTCCCTTCTCTCTGTCTGTGTCTCTCAAGTGGACTCCAGAACATGGAGCAAGCAAGCAGGGAGGGACAAGACAGAACAACGACAAGAACCTGACCGGTCCACAGAGTCACAAAACGTCTCTGCTTTGGATAAGACCTGTTCCCACAAGAAAGCTGATTTTCTGGAAGGAACATCCAAGACTCTCAGCCTCAAAGTAGGAGACACATTTCTGTTACTTCTGTTTTTTTTCCAAATAATGACTTGTCTTTGAGGAAATATACTACACAGTTGGAACAAGCAAAATAAACTCTAAGGCAGTTCTAACCTTGAGCTTGAAGGTTCATTATAGATCTTTGGAAAAAGCAGTATGACCAAAACATTGTTAGCACAAGGTCCACTCAATCAAATATTTCTGTAGCTTTTGGCCACCTCTCGTGGTCTTTGTCGTCAAAATGAGTTTGCCAAGTTGTCATGGAGAAGGATCAGTTGTTATCATGTGACCTGAGTAGAGAACTCATGAAATAATAATTGAGTGAATGGGTCGTAACCGGCCTCTTTTTAGGGATGGTGTCCCTGAAAACTGAGCAAACTGAGTTGAACAAACCTGACGAAGGTCACAAGATGTGACTGAAAGCTCCATAAAATTCCCATTAAAAGTACTGTCCACTTATTTAGCATTTCACTTCCATATACTATAATTCAAACTCACAATGGACGTGTTCAGGAAAATCTAAACTGATGCAGCAGAACCAGACATCATCTTTTTAATGCCACACATTCTTCCTTCTTTTCAAAACTAAATTAAAACTACATTATCCACAATGCAACTTGACTGCCAACAGTTCTGACTGATGATTTGACTCACTGACTTTCATGTGAAAAATCAGTGGAATTCACCTTTGAGTGGATCTTGTGCTAAGTTCTTGTGCTTGTTATTGCTTATTATTCCTACTGAGAACATTTTGGCGACTGTGTTGGTTGTTGCATGGATATTAATTTATGCAGGTTCAAGCAAAAAAAAGCCTAATCCCCAGTGGCAAACTGATTTCCAAATTTCAACTTGTTCCACTGCTTTTGATCCATCAAAGTTATGAATTATCAAAGAATCAGTAGTGCTGCCGAGGATGCAAACACAACAAAAAATGGCTCCAAGTAAAGGTCAATTATGGAATCAAGAAAATGCCATGAAAAGCTGTTTAGTATTGTACACAATGCAACTACACAAGGGCTGTGATAAGATATGGCAAAGTCCACCGTCTGTGTCATATGGAACCTTTAAAACCTTAGGAATGATGTATTAGACTGTTTCAATTAAGGTTTCCCACACAGAGAGAATCTCAGTGTGTTTACTCTTGGAATAAACATTATCACAACAGCAGAGGCATCTCTTCAGGGGTGATTTTTACACTTTTGCTTTGGTTGGTATTTGTCACAGCCTCTGCCAAGTAGAGGGGGAATGAAAGAAAATCCTTAATAATTACACGACTTTCCTTCTTCCTTTTTTAATTTCATTTCTTTTTACCCAGTTAATGTAGCAAGTTTTATCTCAGGCTGTGAGGGGTAAAGATTCAGTGAGGTTTGTGAGGCTTTCTAAAGGATTCACATTCCCCCCTGTGAGTAAAGCTCTCTTACCTTTATCCCCACTAAAGCTGAGCATAATATTACCATGTTGCCTACACCTTCCAGCTATTACAAGGCTGTGAAGAGGATTCTCCAAGGTTAAGGAATAGATTAAGGATATTTTCAGAATAGATTCTAACCCAATGAAGATTTTTTTTTTCTCTTTGCACAGGATTAGTGTGTATGAGTCGTAGTGTATTTGTCCCACCAACACGCTGCTTACTGTATACCTCCCTCTCACCCCCACCCCCAGGAGGCTCTGGAGCTCTTCAGGCCAGACTTCATCAGCCGATCTCAGGGTCGGGTGAGGAGGTTGGAGCAGAGGGCTATGAGAAGGAGAGCGCTGCAGGACTCCAATCCAGACCTGGTGCAGGGCCTCAGGGAGGATCGATGCAAGCAAAAGAGAAACTGCACCACACCGGATCCACTTAGTGGTAAGTGCAGCTGAATAACTCTGACTGAAACCTGCGAAAGCAGAAGTAACCCATTAAATAAAATACAATTTCATTTCTGTGGACAATAGACAATCAGTCCAAAGGTTTCAGTTCTGCTCTCAGATCACTACCCATTACGCCACCAGCATGCCAACAGCTGCAAGTCATATGATAGAAGATCCTGGAAGTTGTGAAAAGATGTGTGGTATTCCCGCTACCAACCACTGCAAGTGATTCACATTTTAGCACTTTGAGATAGTCTCTGTGGAGTCAGTCCAAAGCAGACCCTCATCTTTAACGGCGATCTTTTTCCTTCTATGATCTGTTGTTCCATCACTTCTGGAGGGACTAACACATTCACGACATCCTAGGACTGTTGGGATGGAGGCTGCTTTATAGTTTTCTGGTGAGGAGTAAACATTTTAGTGCCACAAATACACTGGAAAATATGTAAATAAGGAACTTGTGCTCATGTCACACTGAGTCATGTTGGTTTCTTGAGAAATATGGACTGATTCTGAATAAATTCATGCAAGCTTCCACAATTTCAGCTGATAAGAGGAAATAAGGGGGGACTTTACATATTGTTCTCCTTATAGTGTGTAGTGGCAATTATCCAACTTTGCTCTCTGGTGGCCATTATCTAGTATTGCAGATCAGCTGAAGGATTTTTCTCCAAAATAAGCTCTGTATGCAGTGAATACTCTCAAGCTGAGACCAGACGAGTCTAGAATGTAATGATCCCCAAGATGTTTTCTTTTCTAACTTTTTCATCCCAGATAAAACTGGTTTGCAGCCAGGAATAAAAAAAGGTCAAAAATGCAACAAACAAGCATTTGTCATAGAGAAAAAAATAAAATGTCATACACATAAATTTACAAATACAGATAATGTCAAGTCAAACACAGCATGGAGAAACATCTAAGTGAAGAACTGGGACTGGATATGACAAGTTTCAACCACCATTTGTCAAAAATGCTATCCAGCAAGATATAAAGATTACCTGGCTGCCAGTAAAGATGAAGTAAACTTTTCATAGAATACAACCAGGTTACACAGTAAGAGATCCACATGTACTTCTGCATCGCTGGGTTTCTAACAGAGGTACACAGAAATGTCAGTACAGTATGTGTGTCTGTATTTGTTCAACCAACAAAATTATCTGTCTGGATATCTGTTCAGATAGAGAAATGGAAGTAGACGTGGTTCCTACAGAAATAGCATTCGATTGGGAAATTGATGTATTTTCTAACGTAATATTCTTTGGTAATACAATTATTGTGACAACAATGTATCCAATGATATAATATTGGCATATAATTCTGAAATATTTTTCCATGTCCTCATATTGTACTTTTCATCTCTTTTATTTTTATTTTTAAATAAACAAAGTTTTATTGAACAATAAGACACTGCAACACGTTTTCTAAATCGTTCTGTTTTGCATTGGAAATGGAAACTTTATTAAAGAAAAGACATTATATATATATATATATATATATATATATATATATATATATATATATATATATATATATATGTATATATTTCTTCAGATGAGGGTAATTATTTAAAATAATTAATAATCTTAAAGTAGAATATTATACATTATACATATATATATATATATATATATATATTACAATATATTATAATAATATCATAGTATTAAAATTATGGATTTGTGTGAAATGTATTTAGATAGTACTCTGTATGTTACTGCATTACATTTTGGAAATTATGTTTTCACAAATAATAATGATCAACTTCAGATAGAAGAAATATTTGTTTTCATCGCAGTAGCTGTGCTCTTTGAAATAACATATTCAGATTTGGATGAATCCCTAGAATCATAACATGGTATGACACTAATATAGTATTTTTCAAAATTGTAGCAATATTGTTTGACATTGATAAAGATGTAGATTATGATTTCTGTGCAGGACTTACAGTTGTATATTCAGTGTGAACACTGAAGATGAAGTCTTGTTCATGTGTCTTTCATACTGAAGCTGTCAGACTCATAAACTCTGACGGAGCTTTGCTCAGTTGAAGTGAGCACACAAGATCCAACATTTCTCTCAGCAGCTTAAACTCAGCTGTTTGATTCTCTGTCTCTGCTTTGTGAAAATATGGGATTTTATAAGCTAGACAGGGAATTTGATTGATTCTACATCGGTTGGGTGATATCAGAATATCTTACAAATGCTTTGCGCGTTCATCACAACAGATTGTTTACAGCAATTTGTCTTTGCAGCAAATCCAACTGTAGAGGACGTCTGACTGCTCAACCCTTGAGTAAAACACGAATGAAGTATAATACCTCGGGTAATTGAAGCGCTCTAACTTAGTTTTGACAGGTCATGAAGGAGTCATGAGATTAGGCACATTGAATAACTCACACTGGTCTGTGACTGAAGTCTGAAGTCTAATTATGAACAAAGAGTCTTGGAGCTGTTGACCTGAGCAGCGGCACTCTGGCAATTCAATGTGTGAGAGACAGAAGAGTCGGACTTAATAGGACTGGATGTAGCTATTTTTGGTATGAGTGTGGGTTTCATATGTGTCCATGCGTGTGCGTGTGTGTGTGTGTGTGCTCAAATGTGTAACTAAAAAAGAGAGATCACACACAACCTTCACTGTTCATTAACATATTCAAGGTTCATTTACATATTAATTCTTATTTGTTATTCCTGTGTATGTGTTTGTGTGTGTGTGTCTATCTTTGTGTGTGTGTGTGTGTTTGTGCGTGCGTGTCCTAGATAACCTTTTCAAGCCAAGAGAGAGGTCTATATCAGGCCGAGAGATGCAGCTGAGGTCCAGACGGTGAGTTCTCCAGACGGTGTCACTCCATCTCTCCTCCCTCTTTGTTTTTGTCTTTTTATTCAGCACAATCCATCATGCGTGTTTGTCATATCTGCCATGCACGCACAAACACGATGCACATTCACACACCCACACATACATACTGTATGGATACAATAGATGTTTGATGCCCGAGCGTCTTGACAGACGATACGAGCTACCCTCTGTATACCTTATCTCGTTCTTTTTTCCCCTTGCCTTATCTGGAAAGGCACACCTGATCAGATGATGGCTGCCCATTGTAATTTTTTTCAAAAGCGACACTATCTGACTCGGAGGATCTCTTAACAAATTGGCTGTAGTTGTGGGAGTGAAAAAGGAGTCTGTGTGAGACCTGTTTATCAGTGGATCCAGGTTTTTGCCGGCTGTGGTCTTGCTAAATAATACCTTGTCTCTGGCACGCCAGTCCGTTGGCATGGCTCAGCTACCCTCAGACTTCTGATACCATATTCTCCTGCCCCATATGAATTTGCCTTTTTTTGTGCATCTGTAGGATTTACAACAAGCTGCCGGAGGTGACGAAGAAAAAGGAAGAGGAGAAAAAGCGAGCTGTATCACAAACCAACAGATTGCGAGCAGAGGTCTTTAAAAAGGTAGATTTGGGAGTTAAATTTTGCACAGATCAGTTCAAAACATTGATTACTTCATCAATAGAACAAGAAACACAAACAATCTTGCAACAGAAGAAGCTTAAAGGCATACTATGCAGGATTTTCCTTAAGAAAAACAATGTATGAACCTGTATGTTGTTTTTTCTCATCATTTTCCTGTCTTGACATCCTGGAAATGAGACTCAGCAATCATCTATCTTTATGGTGTGTTGTTTACAAAAAGCAAATGACAAATCTTGCATATTCTACATTTAAAATCCAAAACATAAACCACAGTTTATAACAATGTGCTTTAGTCATGTCCTGAAGACATCTGGTGCTGTTTGACACTGCAGCAAGCTTTCATTTTAACATCTGAATTCTCTTTGCAAGAAATGATGTTAATGAGGTTTTTTTTGGGGGGAGGTCTACATGTTCAGTCACTCATTTGTCGCCCAGGAGGTGAGCAGTGGGCAGGTACAACATTTTCTTAGTTTAATTTTCTTTTTAGTGCTGAAAAACACAGCACCTTCCACTAAATAAGAATAGCCAGAGTTACCTTATAATTGTGAAATTAAATTTTAAAAAATGTTCAGAGCAGATTTTTTGGCAACAATGTTTTAATCTATCGAGTGCGTCAACATTCTCCTGACTGAATATAAATGGTTTATTTCTCTGAAACACAAGGATACATTGACAAGATCCCAAGACAGACAGACACAAAATATGTGACATGAAATTAAACAAGAGTATATGAAAAAAATAAAACAAACAGTGCAAACAATGTTATTATATTGTTAAAACTAAATTAAAAACTAAAACTAGATGTAAAAAACACTTAATCTAACTGAAATGTTAAAAATGCAATAAACAAAAACTAACTGGAACAATTTTGTGTACAAACTTAAATTAATTGAAAAGAAATTCACAGGAAAAGTCTTTAGTTTTAGTCTTTGGCAATTTGGTCAAATTTGTCAACACAACAAACATGAAGAATGAGTACATACGTCTATGAAGTTATGACTTTGAGTCAGTTGCTTTCACAAGTGTTGTGTTTGTATTTTAATACTTATTCTGAACTCCTTAAATCTTGTGCTTGACAAATACCTTCAATATTACAATTGATTTAAAATTAAAAAAAAATAAAACTAATACTGAAACTAATTTTTTTTAAAAAACTAAAGAATTTAACAATATACAAACAAAATAAACTAAACTAAAACAAGCAAACCCACTCTGAAAACAAAATAAAACTAAAATTCATTGAAAAAATTTTAAACGAAATAAAAGTGAAAGAAAAAACAAACAGAAAATGCAAAACTATGATATTTCTGCTGCAAACTAGAGCTTAAAACAAATATCTACCTTAACCCACCCAAATACAACAAAACTATGGTGCATATTTTGATTTATTTTGGTATTTTCAAAGTGTTCATAGTTCTTATAGTAATAAGTAATTAAAATCTATTAATTAAATCTAGACACACACACTTATGCGTGTGAAGTGTTCAGTGTAATTCAAAGGACAGTCTTCTGCACACGGGCATCGTTCATGAGGAAAAAATGAGACGTGGTTTGATCTTCGTCCAGCAGAGGTCACTGTTTGACTGCTAAAGCCAGATCCTCTGTCATTTATCACACTGGACTATCATCCATCTTTATGTGCATTCAGCATGTAGGTTTATTCATTTTCCTCATATTCTGTGTGAAATCTGTTACTTTTCAGTTACTGGTGTTTTCTTTAAAATCAGATCAGGAAACACTAAAGAACAAATGCCTTTCTGCATAACAACTAAGCCCAATTCAGTCTTAATACCACAGTGTGATTGTGGCTTTAATATTACTCATTTCTTATTCTAAACCCCGCTGACATGATGCATAGGAGCAGCTTTAACAGGCAGTATTGACATCCTCCCACAGTGCGGGACATGTGGCAAATGAATGATATATTTAGGCCATGCAGTGTCAGACAGATCCATTCAGCTTCACTTGTAGTCAGCCTTCACTCACCCTCCCATTATAACCTAACCACAACAATGAATTCACTGTCAGTCAGGTGAGATGTGAAAAATGTGAAGAGATGTTTCCGATAAGTGTCAGTGTGTGTGTATGTGTGTGTGAGAGAGAGAGAGAGGGAGACAGAGAGTACATGTGAGTGTTTTTTTTACCAGTATCTTACTCAAGATGATCATCATCATTCCCATTTGCCAGTGTTTAGGTTCACCACCAACAATTTTCTTTTTTAAGGAAGCGGTGAATCTACAGTAAATCAGCGTTGTGCGGTTCACTGACGCTGACAGCGACTGTAGAGCTCAGTGTGACGTCAAATGTCTCTGTAAGAGAATATTATATATTTCTTGGGGAAATGGAGCAGGCACGACTGTGTCGACGCCAGTGTGACCTCGCCACCTCTCAAATGAAGCTATTAGCCCGGCTCAACCACAGCAAGATTGGGAGAAAAGGAGCGTGTTCCTTCCCGATAAACACCAAGTCGTGTGTGTGCTTTAGAGGCCTCATTTTTGTTAGGAAGTCTCCAACACACACACACACACACACAGAGAGGTAGAGCCCAGAGAAGAGTCACAGTGTGGTCTGATAGTGGCGGGTAGAAGGGTGGGTGGTTTTGAATGCTGGCTGAAATTAGATTCCAGCTGTTGGGTAGCACTGTAAGAAGAGGGTGATTGCATAGCGGGGTGTTTGGTCAGATAGCAAGTTAGAATTATTCCCCCTACCTGGGCTTGGACACCTCGGGGGTGAAGCTGATGGAAGTGAAAGCCAATTTAGCAGCAGGAGACGTTCCTGTGTGATGCAGAGCTGCTCTTAAGAGATTGAGGGAGGGGAGGACTGAGTGCAGATAGATGTGTTCTTGATCTGTTTTTTTTTTTTTTTTGGGAGGGAAGTTATCTGTATCATTGTTGTTTTTCTTGTTTTGCAGAGACTCTTGGACCAGATCCTGCAACGATAAATGGGTCTGATTCACTCACCAGCCTGGGTTTTCCCTTTTCTCAATGTATATGTCTGTCTATGTATTTAATTCAGTTAATCTGTTGTGCAAATCACTGCCATGTCTGTGCATGTGTTCATTTTATTAAGGCTCGATTCCTGTTGTATCCTCTTGCATTCTGCAAAGGAACTGATTTTGCTGACATTGTCAACAGGCTATTGCAGTTACCAGGGTGACAAGAAGACACATTTAGAGTGCTTTCCTTCATTTGTCACCAGTGTATATCAATATTATTTGATCTCACATGTAACAAAGCATGGATGGATTATCGAAAGGGCACAAGCACAAAGCCCAGGGTTTCACCTGCAAAATGTCACTCACAGAGACACTAAACAACCACAAAGACATGCAGAATGATCACAAAGAGATGACAGACAACTACAGAGAGACGCAATACAACTGCAAAGACCACAAAATGAGCCAGGGGAGATGACCATGAAGAGATGAAAATGACTAAAAAAAATAAATGAATGGCCAAAGCCGACGTAAAATGACCACAGAGATGAAAAATTACCTCAAAAAGAGACGAAAGCAACACAAAGAGACACAAAATGACCTAAAATAAGCACAAAATGGCCACAAAAAAATACACACAAAATAAAACAAAATGAAAACAAACTACAAAGAGATAAAAAGTGTGTTAAAAAAGAAGGAAGACAACAACATAGTCTTGCTCAATGATGAAACCTTTTACTGTATGTGTCTGTACTCATGGGCCCATTGTCTTCTAAACTGTCTATGCAGCAAAGACAAATTATATATTTCTGCATTTGCCACAATGGCAGATTATGACAAAATACGTAAAAATAAGTAAGCAAATAATATGTAAGTGATTAAATAAGTAAATAAGTTTGCTTGATTAAATAATTTTTTATACCGTAAAAGTAAATTGTATGAGATAATCAAGGCTATAATATGCAAAATGACAACCAAAAGACAAAAAACTTTGACAAAGTAAAGGAACTACAAAAAGAGGCAAAACAACCACCTACCTTTTTTTTTTTTTGCTTATGACACAATGCCAGATTACAGCTCATAAGCAATTATTGTTGAGCAATATTATTTATCATTATTATCATGTAAAAGTCTTCTATAGATAAAAATTGTTTAAGGCTATTAAGTTAATTGTTGTTGTGTGCAGACGTTGACAAAGCTCAACCTTCTCACATACCTCCAGCACAGTCATAATTAAATAAATGAGAAGAGTTTGACAGTTGAAATATTGAAGCAATGAAAGTGTAATCTGTCTTCCTGCCTAAAATTAACACCCAGTGATTAAATGTAATACAGATTAATCATATAATTTTACTCATTTCTTTCCTGATGATCTGATCCCTTTTCTACAATCTCATTTTCCTCTAATGCGCCTCAAGTATCTCAAGATGAAATAAAAGTATTCCAAGGACGTTCTGTGTTAAAGCAGTGTCATTTTCCAGGAAATTGAGTCTCAGTCCTCTGAGCAAAGCACCTTGACTCTGTCATTGGTCCAGTACTATAGGTGTTTATAAAGTGGGAGAGGGGAGAACCGTGTTTCGTCATTGGCTTCACGTCTGCCTCGAGGCCTCTGGAGCCTCCCATCCGGAACAGTGGAATTCCAAGCTAATCGAACTCAGGAGACACGCAGCGCCTGTGAAAGGGGCCTTTGTCACAGCGCTCCGAACCAGAGATGACATTGTAATAAGAGAGGAGACTTCTGAGCACTGCCTGGGACCACAGTCCACATATAGCCTGTAAAGGTGACTGACATCTCTGTGGCATTTAAACAGAGCCTGCTGGGATGAGGAGGGAACAGGAGAAGGACATGTGCTGCAGGTCTCAGGCAAACACACTGTCTAAATACATACTGTTGTGGCAGAGTTTTGGTGAGTGGGTTGCTCTGGAGTAAATACAGTGACAGTTTTGTCAATCCCAAACAAAATATTCAGTTAGATGTTGAATACTGGTTGAATTTTAGTCTGCTGTTCGTTCATTCTCCTCCTTAAGGAAAATGATGGACCAGCTGCCGTGCAATGCACAGATCTCGCACCCAGAATGGACCTTTTTCACAGCAGCCATTCTGACATGAATGAGTAGGTAAACAGGAAATGCTCAGAACGATTAAAAACTGGACTGGGAATGGTTCCATGTTGGTGGAAAAGGTCTAGAGGAGAACCTTTTTGGTTCGTGGTAGACTTAATACACTTTATAAAGGTTCTCTCTGGAATCCTTTCTGGAGGTTCTATCAAGAACCTGACAAAAAGGGTTACACAGACCAATCTGAAAGTTTCCGGGAGTTTCTTTCCAGAACCTTTCCATCTACCAAGGGTTATCTCAACCGAGAGCCTTTTTATATTCTGAAGGTTTCACCTGGAACAGATATATCTACATTTAAAAATACCATTTGAAACATGGATAAACATTTGAATATTTGAGGGTGAGGATCTTTTAACACCCGTGCCTTGAAGAACTCTTTCCTCCAAAAAGGGTTATTTGGATGAAACCTTTAGTCTTTCAAAGAACCCTTGACAAACCCTTTTCTTTGAAACAGGGTTCTTCAAGAGCAGATGGATCTGGGTAGAAGCCCTGCCTTTCAAGAAACCTTATTTTTAAGAGTGTAGCAAACAACATGCTGTATGTAATAAACAGTGACCATACTGATGCCAGCAGTGGGGACGTTTTAAAGAAAAATCCACATGGGAGAGGTGCTCTACTGCCATGTAGGCCAGTTCCAGATGATGAGCACAGACTGACAGGCGGTTGTATACGAGGAGAAGGGCTCCTGTCAATCAGCCTCCCTCTCTCTGAGGCATCATGTGTCTGTATGTCACATCGCCATCACCGCTTAATGTGGACTATGTGCTCTGAGGCCCTTCGACTGGCGTCCCAATGGCCTTGACTGACTCAGATGCCCTGAGGGGAGCGCTGATATGTCTGGCATAGAAAGCAGAACACTAGCTGAGCTTACAGGGCTAATTGTGTACATTGAAGCAGAGCCAGTGATTGTAAGTGTTTAGTCATTTCACTGACACTCATCTGAACATAGAGCCTTGTGGACGTCTCTTTCCAGCAGCGGCTCTAGGGTTGTGAGTGTAACATCAATACAAAGAATCTTCCCAATTAAAGTTCACAATGTTTACTGCGTGTGGGCCTTGCGGGGGCATTCAAAAACACAGACAAAAGAAAATGAATTCAACAAATGAATAGTCTTTTTAGGGTGGAACTTTTGAGAAAAGTCCTCAGAGAGAAAATTAAGATACATGTAAGACACTGTGGCTTAATAACGACATAACTCAATCAAATCAGCTCAGACAAAGATCTGCACTTCCCCCCCTTTTGCTTTGCAGTTTGTAGCCTCAGTGGAGTTGTGGAGTGAACCGATGATTGCACACAGACATCTGTGACTTTTTTGCCTGCAGCGTACACACACTAAAAAAGATTAGACTAAACCAGACCAGGTAGCCGCCGCAAAACACAGATGGGGCCATGGTGATGACAGTTTGTCTGTGCATGTGTGAGTGTGTCTGGACACAGAGATAGAGAGAAAGAAGAGTCAATCTCATCCCAGGGGTACTGCAAAATGGAGTGTGACTCACCATTTGGATTGCTGAATACCTTTTCAAATATACAGTATTCACGCTGAAATTGAATCATGAAATTCTTTTATTTCATCTCACCATCACTTCAATCACACTACGCAGACAAGCATATAGGGTAAACACACAGCTTTATTTTAAATCTTGGTTCAAAGTTTTCAAATAAGAAACTTTTAGTGGGTTCAACGGGGTAAAAGCTTAATTTTTTTTAAATGTCAACTTGTAATCCCATCAGTGCACATGCATAGATTTCATTCTACACAACTCATCAAAGTTTTTCACACTAGATTTTCCAGCAATTACATCTTAAGCAGTGCTATAGTCGAACTAGGTGACCGCCTGGGAAGTGCCCTTTTGCGAAGCTTTTTTTTTTTTTTTTTTTTTTTGGATCTTACTTGGTTGTGTGTCTGAGGCTGCATCCATCATGTCTTAGAAAGAGTGAGTTAGGAGAGGAGTTGGTCATCTTAATCCACCATGGACCCACTAGATCAAAAACAACACAACATTTGAGCACAGCAGAGAGCAGCTGAGACCGAGCTAGACGGACATGGGGGACTGAAACAAGATGACATAAATCAAAGTCTCTATTAACTGTTTGATATGTTTGGCAATTTGTTATATCTAAAATGAATAAATACATTTTTAAATGTGTAGCCTTGTTCAGTGATACACCTGCATTCATGGTGGTTGGAGAAAATATTGGTTGTTATGACTGGCCTTGAGTTACAATTAATTTTTACTTAGCCACATAGAAGAAGAAGAAGAAGAAGAAGAAGAAGAAGAAGAAGAAGAAGAAGAAGAAGAAGGCATACTCATGAATAACTTAGAATATGTGAATATATGCAATACTTTAGAACATATGATCTTATTTTTGTTTAGTCAAACAACACTCAAATCCAGTATTTGCTCAAATGATTGTGCCTCTTGGCAAATACAGCATTACACAACACCAGGATTTTAACTTTCTACCACATATAAATAAATATATGTTTGAGCTTTACTACAAAATGTCTATAATTGAATCCGTAGAATCTCGAAAGCCTTGCAGACATCCCTCCTACTAAAGAATATTTTGCACAACACTGTCAGATTATTTGTGGAAATGGTTTGGTTTGTTTCTGTGTTTACCAGCTGAGAAACATCGCTAAAGTCAGGCCCAATGTGTCCATAGCTGAGATGGAGATGATTTTACATGCACTTATCTCCTCGCTTCTCACTGAAGTTCCCTTTTCACCTGCCTTAGCAAGATATCCCTAAACTGTTAAGACCAAAATGATGCTGCCAAGCTCCTGACCAAGTCCTCCAAAAGCTCTAATGTAACAGCAATCCTGATGTCTTTGCACCAGCTTCCCATCAAACTCAGAATCCATGTAAAGGTTTTTGTGATCACACATAGAGCCTGCGCAAATTAAAGAGCTACAGCAGCCATATAATACCAGCAGCACTCTTAAGTCTTCTGATAAAGGTTTGTTGGTTGTTCTTTGCTCCAGGGTGAAGACAAAAGGGGACTGTGCTCCATGCTTTTGAGGTTATAGCTCCTACACTTTTGAACTCTCCCCCATTGGACCTACCTGGACTGACATCTTTAAAAAAAAACAGCTAAATTGTTTTACTTTCTACCAAACTACACCTGCCAAGTGTGCAGTGAGCCTCTCTTCCATGAGTTTTTGCACGCTTCCTTTTGCACAGTGATACGTTTGGGGGACAGTAAAGAAAATAGTCCCTGCATGAAACAGCTGTATTATCTTCAGTAACCGGGTCATGATTTCAAGAGACAGTCATTGTTTTGAGTTATTCTTTTCTCTTGTTTGTATTTGTATCTTTATCCGTTCAACCAACAAATTTATCTGTCTGTCTGTATTCAGATAGAGGACCATGCATTTGCATGGTTTATACTGGAAGCCATGTTAACTTGGGAAATGTTGTATTTTCTAACCTAATATTCATCTGCAATGCAATTGTTACGCTTTTAAAGCATATAGCTGGTTTAATATTGCCATATAATTATGAAGTATAGTTCCATATCTTCATACTATACTTGTTATCTCTCTCTAATTTCTTTTAATTTTTAACCAAACTGTGTTGTATGAACAGAACCCCAACACCACCACCCCTTTAAGTGGGGGATACTGAACAATCAGACAGTTTGATTGATTTAATTGTTTTAAAGATATAAAAATATCTGTCTATTGAAGGGAATAATCTCAAATTGAAATGATTCTGCAGTCTTGTTTTGATGTGTCAATCTTTTTGCAGTTCACTACAAGAATTTTATACACATAAACTGATATTCTAATAATGACAATATTAAAATTTAAATAAAAATGCACTGTCAATGTTACTGTTTTCAGAATAAAAATAAGCATATTTGGATAGAAAGTTTCTATCACATCATTTGCAATATATTTAACATATTCTATTTTATTTAACATATTTCCACCCAGTTTCATTATATTTGGCCGATATCTCCAAAACTCGGCAACTCACGTCAAAACTATCTAAGTGGAAGACTAGCACTGCAGGTGAGAGGAAAAATATGTATTTCTGATTTTGAGGTGAACTTTCTCTTTAAGTGGGTCAAATCACAAGACTGGATTTGGCAGCACTAATTGGATTTGACTGAATGGGACGGGCTTTAGGATCCAGCAGACTCTGAGGCGCACATGGCAAAGTGTGGCCGCTCCGGTACGAGAGGGGATGGTGAAGACAAGTCTGCTCCACTACTCTCCAACATCCTCTCATTCTGGCTTTTCTACCGCTCCTAACCAAACCTTATACACATGAGCAACACCTCCACACTGAAAACACTGAGCTAACACATGTGTCTGAACGGTTTTTCCTCAGACCGTTGCCCGCCACACGTCCGGTGTAGGAAGGAAAAGTTTTTGACAGCCTCTTTCTAGAAATGACAGCCTGCCGCATCTCGTTGGACTCTTGGTGGTGAAGCTTTTTTTTTTTTTTTTTTCCTTTTCAATCCCCTCCTCCCCGTCCGTCCCCCCCCCCCCCACACCACCACTAACTCCACCACCGTGAACTGTTTTGACCCGTGTGAAGTGTCTGGTCGTGCTGCATTCATAACGCAGGCTGACCGGAGCGCTTTCCCCCCCGGCTTCACCCCCACCGAGCCCGGGCATCATGAGAACCTGGAGGCGGCGGAGGAACTTTGCCTTTCTGCTCTTCGCTCTCCGCGTCTGGTGCCTGTCCACGGCGGCAGAAAGTGCTGACAGCACGATTTACAATGTGCACGAGGGTGAGTAGGCAACATTAATGATAAGTGTTAAAATATGCGCCATTAATCACTTGGCTTATTTTCATGTAGGGCTGCAGATGTTAAGCCACAGTCTGGTCTACTGAACATGATTTTAAAGATGGATTTCATTCATTTGACATCAGGATACACATATTGTAAGCAGCTGTTTGTAGTAGGCGTCTTACTTAGTATCTTACTGTACTCAAATTTTGGCACTTTTTCTTCTCACACAGTCCTTATCATCTTGCTGTGCATGTCACATTTGGGAAATGCCCTGAGGGGAAGAGTTTGTTGTTTTAGATCCATCTTTCTGCTGCTGCTGCTGATGGAACAATAAAGGGAAGTGTGGATAGATGAGGTGAACATCCTGGAAGATACAGCGTCATCTTTAGGTTGTAAACATAAAGCAAACAGGATGTTATTATTATGCTGCTAAATTTAATCTGCTGAATGAATAAGACCGTGATAACCAGGCATTGTGTGTATGGGATTGAGCAAATGGTTAAGGGTTGCAACTAACAATTAGTTTTCATTAGCAGTCAATCTGTAGATAATTTTCATAATTAATCAATTCATCATCACATTTTCCCCATAGCCCAAAATAACATCTTCAGATTTCTTCTTTTGTGTAACTGACAGTCAAAAACTCAGAGACTCTTCATTTATTGTCATAAATGAGAAAGAAAAGTAATAAATCCTAACATTTAAGAAGCTGGAAACAACACTTGGTAGACATTTTTGCTTGAAAAATGGCTTAAACAATCAGCTGATTATCAAAATAGTACTAATTTTCTTTTCAATTGACTAATTGATTAATCAACTAATCATAGCAGCTCTAAAATGGTTGAATGTACTAGATCCAAGACAAAATAGCAAAAAAAAAAAAAAAGGAAAAAATGCATCCTCACAGACCCTCCCCATTGCAAACCACAGCAGTAGAGTCTATATTTTAGGTTAGAATGTGTTGGACTCTTAAACTCTTCTGTGGATCTTGACAACTTGGCAAGTCAGGATCCAGCATGCTCCAATTAAAGATAAGACTCTACATTATCTCTTAACCTCAGGTGACTCAAATACATTCAGTGTATTTGAAAAGTGTGCTGCTAAAACAATAGCTATGGTTATATTGACAATTTCATCAGTTCAGTTGAAATCATTCTGATTAGAAATACTTGATTACATAAATGCATAAATAAAGTGATCTGGTAAAAAGTGTGTTTACATGCCCCAAATGAGAATCTAACTTTTTTGATGTGTTAGAACTGTTTTATCTGCTGTGAAGCATCTAATCTGTCGGAAATATAAAATAATAAGAAGAAGTGAGAAAAAAAATCACAAGTTTATGAAAAAACCCCCCACAAATTTACAAGGAAAAAAAAAGAAAAATCTCAAACTTAGTAGAAAGAAAAAAACAAATTTGTGAGAAAAAAAACACAAATTTAGGAGACCCATGTTGTATCCCGGGAACATCTTTAAATCATTTAAGGTTTCTAACAGAAAAGCTGTTTTCGCCTCTATTTCTGTTTTGATGCTGCCATGTTTTTGTCCCTCCAAGAAACTCATGACATTTCACCAACCCTCATGTGGGATAGACAAGCCAAGAAGGGATGTAGGCTGTTTATTCAAACCAGAGAGAAACAATTGGATTTAAGTGTTTACATGGTTATTATTTTCCTTTTGAGCAGATTATCAAGGGATTACACCACCTGCCTCAATCAGATTGAAAATGTATTCTGATCAAACCAGATTGGTAAATCTGTTCCGACTGAGGTGTTTACATGAGGCACTTACATTTGGATTGGGCTGTTAATTCTGATTGTTAGTGGAATATTAGAGTTCATGTAAATGCAGCTAATATTGCAAGTCATTATCACAATTAGAGTAGGTGCTGTAGGTGCACACTGCTCACAAGTTCTGAGGAGAGAGGAAAATAAATGTCCACCACACTATGGTAAAAATAATTTGGGTCATGCAGTTTATCCAGCAACATTTAAATGCAACGCAGGACAGTGTTTCTAAATTAAAAATCCACATAGTGCTCATTCTTGCGTTTTTTTTGTGCTAACAAAGATGAAGCCAGCATCATTAACAGAGCCTCCCAAATTATAACAAAGCTTCCCTGAAAATTACCTATGTGGCAGAGAAAAGGAAAGATGCAGTTCAGGAGATGTTTGCCACACACACATCGTCTCAGTGTGGGGTCATTAGAGCTCTCACTCAGAGGGTTAGCTTATATATGAACGCAGGAAGCAAAAATAGTTTGAAGGGGTAGTGTGAGTATTGAAATAGGGCAGTGCTTACCACCTCTTTGATGTCAGCGGGATATTGACTTCAGCTTCTCTCTGAAATGTTTGTCATGGCCTCCCTCCACACCTCGGCTACAGTGTCTTCATCATGCTGTAGTTTGTGAGATCTTCCTGGAGGTACTCTCTCCCTCGGTTCTCCTACAACATTGTTTGGATCGGTTTATCTAATTGGAAATAGATGCAGAAACACACAAAGCACTCTTCACTTTAGAAGTTCTACTGATTTTTTTTGTTTAATGATGGCACGGGAGCTGTACATAGAAAAAGTAGTCCCAGAAATATAGAATAGAATATATAGATTAAGTAAGAAATATACGCAGTACAACACAAAGTGCAGACAAAACACATGGTTAAGAGTGTTAGGATGGTTGGGGAGCTGAACTTAAGACTGTCACTCTTAAGAAAAATGACAGCATCAGTTATTTCAGCAAATGCACTAAAGTGACATATATTTATGTTTAAGTGATAAATGCCTCGGGTGGTTGCAAGAATTGTGAAGTAGCATTTATGGTATGGAGCCATAAAGACCACAAAGAAAGGAGGTTGAGTGACTGAATGGAAAAATGTTGGACTGCTGTTCACTTCACGTATCTGATAGTCATGTTGATTTCTTTTAACCATAACCAGTCAATTGTTCCCTAAACTGAACCATTTAGTTATTTTAAAATGAAATGATGATGATCTCTCCCTGTTCCTAACCATCTTGCTTTTGTGCATAAACCCAAACTAACCTTAACCACAGCAATACCAGTTCACAAAATTGTCATAAAACAGTGATTTGTTTTGGTTTTGGAAGGCACTGATTTTCTTCTGCAGATAGGCCCATTAGATCAGAAGGCTTTTGCTGTTTAAGTGTTCTTCTGACAGGCAGTAATAATGCATTGTGTCATGTAATTTGATGGATATGTTGCTATGCATATGCATACATTGTTATGAAGGCAGGGTTTCTGCAGGACCTGCAAAAGTCTAAAATACAATAATGGGCCCGACAATATCTATATCTAAGTAAAAATTGTTTCTGTTCGTGTGACTTTCATCAACTGTGTGTAACAGCAACAGTAACAGCACATGTAGAGCTTGGTTAAAACCTGTTGAAAATAACAAAAATAACAAAATTTAAAGGTTGAAGCACCTTGTTCAAGCAAACATTAGTTGCATGGGAGGTTAGAAACAGAAATCCACCAGCAAATGGCTGCCGTGAGCTACCTGTAGTCACACTGGGAGCATTGCACTGACTTTCCAAGCCATTAAAGGACTGGGATTTTCCTTCATATCCATCATACATTTTTGCCAGTATGAGTCTGAAATAGTTCTTAAATTGCATTCATAATGGACTTAAAAATGCATTATGAAGTTTTAAATTCAACTTTTTATGTAGTGAAAGATAAACATCTACACTTGTGGAATGAAATGACTGTTAACTTCATCAGCAGGGAAATCAAGATGCCTGCAAGTGCATCTCATGTCAAATGTAAAGTGGTTGGTTGGTATCCAGTCAGCCAAATGCCATGGCTCAACAGCTGCCTAACTGGTTCCCTGACTTTAACCAAATCCGTGCATGATGGTTGCTCTGCCAGAATCAGCCAAACTTGGGCCAGTGCCATGAGTTGACACTTGCCCAAAGCTAGCCTGAGTGCTGCAAACTGAAACAGACTCTCTGCCTAAATCTGCCAGAGTCTGCACCCCCCAAAACTTGGCCAAATCTGCCAGCCATATATGGATTGCCGCCGACTGACATTCACTCCTCCAGTGCCAGAACACTTCTCAGTGCGCCAACACTCAGCTGCAATTGCCTACCTGGATGGCTTTCAAAAACTGAGTTGTGTTAGCAGTTACCGAATTAAGTGATGCATCAGATAGTAAGGACTTTCTCTGGAGGGGTTTTGAAAGGGTCATGCTGAGTATTTCCTGGCCTTGAAGCCAATAATAATACACTATTGAGTATTTTTACACAGAAAATTCAACAAGTGGAAGCACTGTAAAAGTTTGCAGGTAGTTTTTAATGAAAAATTCCAAATAAAGTCCTCGCCATACACTATTAAACACACTTCCCCCCCAATAAGCATAGTCTATTTGTGCCACCAAGGCAATTTAGAGAACTTATGCCATTGCAGCAAATGTCCTTTAATATTATTTTGCTCTGTCATACTCTGTCATCTCTCATTGTCTAAAACTTGATTCCATGACAGCTGTTATTTTAACATCAGAAAGAATATTTGGAATCAGTCAGAAAGTTGACTGATTACTCTTGGAGTTTTTCTCAGAATAGCGACACATTTCTTGTTGAAAGCTGGATTCAAAGAACCGCCTCTGTATAAATGTTGGTGTAATTAAATTTTGGAAAAACAGTCTATGAAAGAATCTCCAAAGTTAAAATCAGGTGATTAGTAGATGAATTGGCAGTATGCTCATTAGCTTTCAAAAAAGCTAAAAGCAAAACTCAAAGAAGTCCCAGAAGGGCAAGAATCAAGCAGGCTGTGTTTACAAATCTTTGATGAATTGCTCTCTCTGTCTCTGTCTGTCTCTTTTTGTGTCTCCTCTGCATATCAACTGGTTTTCTGAGGTCTGATCTTTTTCTCTGGGCAGAGGAAACTCAATAAATAATTAGAGACAGAACCAAATGACCTGGATTAGATTTGAGGATATTATCTGGTCAAACCGCCGCATCAGACAGAATTAATTAGAAAGATTAGAACGTGTGAGTTGTCTAAACAAAGCGGTGCCCTGAAACACATAGAAATCCACACACACACTTCTCTCAGGTGCATAGCCCACCTCTCAGCTCTGTTTCCTGGCATGTAACTCATAGCCATCCAGTCTGTGGTGGAGCGCTGATGTATGGCTGCCATCCGGGTTAAAACAACCGCTTTCTGCTAAAGCCATTTAGGAAATAACCTCACCCTGGTCTGTCTTTCAAACCCTTGGGGTGGCTGTCGCTTGACATTTTGAGGGCAGGCTGGCATTGATTTGTTGGCCACGAGGGAAAGACAGACAGAGTTAGAAACGTCTCCCTCTGTTAAGCATCATTGGTCATTATAGCCATCAGTGTGATTTAGCTTCCCCCAGACTCACCACGTGCTGCCCTGCCCGAGGATGATGGGATCAGAGATATAATAGATAAGCCGATGTTATGAGACGACAGCATAACACACAATACACAAACCAGCGGTGTGCACGGCTCACAGATGCGTGCTGCTGTGTGATAATATGAGAGAATAACATGCACGCATGAAATAATGCTCTGAGCAAATGGGAGATGTGGCAGGGGGAAAAGAACAAGAAGTTTTGAAACTGCGAGAAATCTGGGTTTTAGACAACAACAGAGTTACAGACCACCACCTGACAGCTAGCAGTCAGTCACAGGTGTGATAGATGGGATTGGGTGCATTTTACAGATGGTACCAATCTGATCCAATATCGGTATATTAACCCATTCTTTGGGTATCAGACTTGTGCCACCAACCTGCATTTTGAGATAAATGTCACACCGTGTGACATGTTTTCTTTTTGTAAAAGTATTATGTGATTTGAGAGCTAAATATCACTCTTCACTTCTACTCTGCTGTCTTGAAATTAAATAGCTGTAGAGCAGAAATTTGCTAGCCACCCCACTGATGGTGTAACAATAAACCACCACAAAATGACAATTACCAACATAAGCCACTATAAACCACCATGTTCTGAAAAAACACATAACAAACACTAACAAACAGACAAGTAACATTTGCATTTTGGAATATAAAATAGCAAACTTTAACTCTCAGCAATGCATCATGAGAAATTCTGCAAATGAGGGCTGTCTGGCAGCCTGCTGCAAGTGTGAATGTTACAAGTCAGAACCCTGCAGTGCCCCACAGTGGTTGAAGGACGCGTTACAGAAACTACGCAAACTTTCCAGACTTAAGTTTCCGTCTCATGTAATCTTACGACTAGTACTACTACTAATACTACTATTCTCCATGTCTGACGAATGTAGACTTAAATACCTGTTTACAGACAAAGTGTTTCCTTTAGCTCAATTTGTGTCAAATGCCTATCAGCAGCGTACAAGGGAACTCTTTATTTGATCTGTTAAAAGATAGTGATGTGCCTTAGATATGCTTAAGGTCTGTGATATCATTTTAGTAAGTAGGTCTGAGACCTCAGTATTTGATTTGAGTTTGTCATGTATGACCTTGTTTCTTTCACTCTCTTTGTATCTTGGTGTTTGCTCCTGACTTGTTTTGTGTTTGTTGTTTGTAGTGTCTTATAAGCCCATGAGGGCTGGGCACCTTTCTTTTGGTGCATGACACTGAAAAAAAATTAAATTTCCTTACCTTACCTTACTACTACTAGTAGTAGTAATGATAATAATAATAATAATAATAATAATAATAATAATAATAATAATATGGTATTGACAAATTAAGATATTGGAATCAGATTGGAACTTTAAAAAAGTGGATTGGTACATTTCTGGTGCATGTCCCAGTTTGATCTCCATCAGCCGTCTGAGAACCAAACGAGACATAGAGACAGGTGCGAAGGCAAGTCACCTACCTCTCTCATCCATTTACCACAGTGATTGAATGCGCCATACTTCCTGCAAAGCTCACATATTTTTGTGCACTAGACAATTTTCTCTGAAATTACATGGAGTGAAGAGAGGAAAAGGAAATAATGAATAGATGCAGAGTATGAAGGGAACATGGAGTCACTGCTTCTACCACATATCTGTGAACAGCAAGCTGTTGATATTTATGCCAGAATGCAGAATTAAGGCATATATTAGATTTGCGAGCGGCGCATCAGTCCTCACGTTTAAACTGAAAGAGAGGCTAGAGGTGTAGCAGAGGAAATTGGGAGTGTTTTGGAGTATACAAAAGAGGCAGTGAGCGTATGAATTGTCTTTAGAACAGTGGCTGCTTGTTTATTTCTTTTCCTTCGACAGAGCGCCCTTCTCAAGATATATTAGTTTTCACTTGGATGAGAGGAAGGACAGAACAAGACAGCGGGCTGATGCAACAATATAATTCGCAGTTCCACAGCGGGTTGAACCACCGGGGCGCCCACATCAATAATTTCACAATACAAAGGTCATCACACCTCTGTGTCAGTGTATTTACTGCGAGACATTCCTGATTGGAGTCCAGCCATGCTCTTAAACCATCAGCATCGTATTGTTGAAGTTTTTGACAGAGGGAATAGGAACGGCTGAGAGAGTATTATATGAAGTGAACACTTTTGTAAAGAAAGACCTGTGAGGCAGAGGCTGGGTGTGCTTTGTCCACAGCAATTTGGGACCTCTTGATACTTTTATGTGTTGGTGTGTGTATGTGTGTTATGGAGGTGCACATACTTGAATTTCTTTTCTTGTGAGTTTTGCAAAATCTTGCTCGGTTTTAAACATGTACAATTCAGTACATACTATTTATTGTTTGACATTAAGCATTACCTGTGGACACTAGGACACTACACTAGGTATTCCATGCAAGTAGCCCCTGTGGCCGTCATGTTTTATCATCATACTGCAACACAATGTCACAGTTCCACAAACATCCTGATTCCTTTGCACCTTTTAGTTCAACATTCTACAAAAATTATGACGAGTACTTGTCACCGGCTACCCACTGATGCTGGAGCTACTGAAGTCTGGGTTTGCTAAGCCTTCTAAAACTGCTAACGTGATCCTTAAAGAAGAACCAGAAACACAAACGGCAGAATATGAAAATGAAAAAAGGAGTAGCTAGAATATGGGGGCCAGTGCTTAATAATATTACTGTCTATCCTTGATGAATTAATATATTATTTTATATATAATTTTATGTTTTGGCTGGATATAATGACATACATTTTTGCATGTTAGTGTTAGTGCTTCTTTGAAGCTGCTTAGCTACTTAGCATGCTAACAGGCTCACACTGATATGCTAACATCCTGATGTTTAGCGGGTGTAATCTTTGCAATGTTTATTATCTTAGTACAGCATATTAGCAGGCTAACATGTGCCCATTGCACTAAACACAAAGTACATCTAAAGGTAATGGGAATGCTATTAGTTTTGTATTTGGATATAAACCAAAGTTCAAGAAAAAAAATAAATTTGACCTGATGGTGGCACTAGATGATAAGTCAAAGGATCACTAAAGTTATTACAATTCATCCTGAGGGGAACATGAATGTCATCCAGATTATTTGGCAGTTCATCTGATTTCACCTTCAAAGCTCAGTGATTGATTTAAAACCACAAATGTCAATCTCATGATGGCAGCAGAGGAAAGGGGATTCAGCAGGGGATTCATCCATTCATAAGATTCATCCTCTGGGGACGATAAATATCTGTAGAAAATTCCCTGGCAGACCGTCCTGTAGTTTTTGGGATAGAACCAAGGTTGACTAACCAACTGACCAATCCAACGACCCGACTGACATGGAGCCACGCTGCTACCATGGCTGGAAATGCTTATTCGTTGGAACCCCCTCTCCCCCACATGTGGCTGCTAGGTGACCCAGCATGAGTGATAAGTTTCTGTTAATCCCCAAATCCTCCAAGCTGAAATCCCCATAGCTCTGAGACATAATGCCCAAATCTGTTCAAGACAAGATGGGAATTGGCTTTTCCACTGTTGCTCCCACAGGATGGGAATAGGACACACAAGCAAATCTCACTAACCCACCCTGAGAAGTCTCCTATTACCATTATTTCAGTGCAAGCTGCTGACCTCGTTGCTCACTCTATCAGGCCAATAATGGGCTGTTCTGTTTGGAATAGATCCGGGGGGGTCCGGGATTAACACCTTCTCAACTTGAGCGCTAATTACTCAAGTGGGTCATCACTGGGGAAAAAAAGAGTGATGAGGGAGATGATAGAGGGAGGGATTGCTGAAATGAGGCAATGAGGAAACACTCAAATTCTCAAGTCTTGCGAAACGTTTTGGGACTCATTGTTTCTCTGTGTGTGTCTCAGCCCATTTTTCTCTCTGTCTCAGCCTGGTCTCTCACACTGTCAGTAAGAAGCTCATAATGTTGTTCCTCGTTAGAAGTCAAACTGTAAAACCCTTTTTAAAGTACAAAGACGCTGGTGTTAGAGAAGACAGAGGCAGAGGTGGAAAAATAACTTACTTTGCTGAATAGCCAGGGAAAGATTTACTCTCCTGTAAAAATAACAAAAGTGCTCTACTTGATATGAAGTGCAGCTTTTTTTTTTTAACCACAGTAGCAATGAGACCCCTGACCTGGGGTCAGCCAGGTCAGTTTATCATTTGGTTGGTCAGTTGGTCAGTGCATCACTTTGGTCAAAACTCAAATATTTCAACAACTATGGGAATTATGAAATTTTATCCTATACTTTTGTTTATGACTAAATACTTTCAAAAATAATAACTTTCCCATCAATCTCAGCTGTACTTTTTGTTTAGTGCTAATCCACAATGTTAGAATGCTTACATGCTAAGTTAAGATGGTGAACATAACATAAATTTCGTGCCCCAAATCCACACTGCATACAGACTAAACATTTTTTATGCCTCTGGGCTGCTGACAGCTGTTGCTGGCATTATGTTTTTGGGTTCTTTGTCCGTCAGTCCCGTATTCTTCTTAATATGATACCTCAAGAACATCTGGACGGAATTTCTTCAAACATGGCGTAAACATTCACTTGGACTCAAGGACTGAGCAGTTGGTTTTGCAACAAGACTGATATAGACAATTTAAAATACAAATAGCCTCCATAGTGTTTGTCAAAGGGGAGAGGGAGAGGGTAGACATTGAATGTTGCAGACTTGGGAAAACAACAGTGGTCCCATGTTGACCTTACAATCATAGAATTCATACAAGAATAAAGTGCTGAATTTTGAGACAGTCAATTCCAAGATTAGCATCACCAACATAAAGGTCTGATTTTACTTTTCTTCACTGTGACATCATAATGTTCTGCAAAAACATTTGAAGCTCTCTCTCGTCAGTCCTCTGTACTCAGCTGCAAAAGGAATTTGCAATTTTGCCAAAAAAAAAAAACACTTTGATATTTTTGTGTACTAACAGATAAAACAGTATACAATCAAGACTAAATATCAGCATTTTATGATTGTTCTAAAAGCACCACTGTGCCACAGCCTCACAGAGCTGTTTGGATACCTGTAGAAGTTTTGTTAACAATATTGTTCATTTTTTTGCAAAACCACTTTCTTATGTTTCTGTAATAAACTTCAAACTCCTACCTCCTACTCAAATCCATCCACTTGAGAACAGAACTGAAAGTATATCAAAATATCTACAACAGTAAAAAGCTAAGAAAATAAAAAAGAGCCAGTAAAGGGTTGGTAGACATAGACTGAGGCAGAAACATAATTTCATAATTTCGACCATCTATCATCATCTCTAAATAAATCTACTAAAAATGTAAAAACATTTTTCAAGAGGGCTTTCAGAGTTTGTCTTTGAACATTGCAATTGCCTGGAAATTATAGCTCTGGCCAGTGTCTTGTTGGATATACTGTAATTTCCATCTTCTTGCTGGAGAACATGAACTAACATAGTGCAAGCTAGCCGGTTCATTATGCCGCTCAAGATGAAACACAGAGATGAAAAATACATTTGTACATTTACTCTTGACAGATAAAAAAGAAGCCTATACATATGTTTCACTTGATGACTTATTTTATCAGTAAAAAGAGCCTTTTCTTTTAAGTTGCTTCTAGCATCGAACATCAATTCATTGCAGCAGAGTAGCTAGCACTTCAGAGGGCTGCAGCTGTACTCATTTTTTAAAACATTGCTGTCTACTTTTGCATGTGTTTTATTAGTCGAGGAACATATTGAAGATGAGCTGTGTCAGCAGCAGGCGACTTCTTTTACTGTTTCATAAAAAAAAAAGGATCCATCAGGAACCTTTTAACAGGACGAATTGCTCTCTTTGATGTGCTGGGACAAAAAGTGTTTGTTATGACAGGAAACCCAGGCCTTATTTTAATGCGGAGTTTCACACCGTGACAACCTGTAATATGGTAGACAGTCCTGAAGATTATGTTGATGTCTTTGTTGATTTCTCTAAGTGATTTGCTGCTAATTAAATAAATGTCAGGACAACCTCACAGGTATCGAGGTCTAATTGACGCTGCTGCGGTGGTTAGATGCCATTTTTACTTCCAGGAATGCCTCTATTAAGATAGTCAGGCGCTGTACTGTGTTTCAAAGCAGCCTCATTCGCCATTCTCTTTGTTAAGGGCTCTTTATTTCCGAGGGCACATTGTAGGTGTAGCATTCGTTGCCGTATTTAGGTCAGTGGTGTTTTCATACGGAATCAGTAATTGGATGTATACAGAAAGCTCCCCTAATGTGTTTGTAGAGCTGCTTTGTTCCACTTTGACCTAAAAGATGAAAACATGTTAACATCTTTAATCCTCAGATTTCTTGTGTAAGAGAATGTAGAACCTGGAGCGTCTGAGGCAGAAGGGAGAAAACACCAAAGACAGAAAGATGTTCAGTGAATCAGTCAGCACTAAGCACCACTCTTCTTGTATTTCCTTCCCTATGATTTCTCTCTTTCTCAGTCTTATCCCGTGTGTAACCTCTGCTCTTTGTGTGATGTGAAGAAAAACCTGGTCTTTATGTCAGAAGTTCACCTGTTGAATAAAAATAAGTCCTTTGTATTATAGATCTGTTATTTGTATAGTGTATCTACTAATGACTAATAACCCTTACCACGGACCCTTTTTGTCAACTAGTAATTGCTTTTAAAATAATTTAGAAAGCTTGAATCAATCAAATATTTAGGCGTTCATAGTTCAAAAGGATTTTTGCCTTTACATATGCAAGCAAATGAAGTCACAGCTTTTCTCAAAGCTGTGAAAAAATTATAAATGGCTGTAATTGTGAAGCACTTTTATCTAAACTTCTTTACAATTTGCTTCTCATTCAGCCGGTCTCAGTCACACACTGATGATAGTGAGCTACCTTGCAAGGTACTGATCTGATTATCACAAGGATTTTGGGATTCAGTGTCTTGCCAAAGGGCACCTCGACATGTGGACAGGAGGAGGTAGAAATCAAACCATTAACCCTACGATTAGTAGACAGCCTGCCTTCTGAGTCCCTACCACTGCAGCTTATTTGCTTTCTTGCTGAGAGTTAGACTCTAAAATCAATACCACTTTCATTTCTTAATCTGGAAATTTGCCTGGTTACCTCACGGTAACAATAAGACTAAAGATAAGTCGCTGTGTCCAGCAGCATTTTGGTTTTGACACTACAGTTTTTATTAACAAATTAGTGTAGAACATGTTAATTATTGAGGTCTAGAGGTGCTTTAGACAGAATTTCCAGCAGTGTTACCAACTTAAACAACTCTTCTTTGTGACTCTATTTCTAAAAACCGATGAGGGACAAATTCAGCGACTTATTCAAACCATCAGGGAAAATATCCTCCTCTTTTGCACCATGTGTAGACAGTCGGTAGGTGTGTTGTGTGGGCCAGAAGACACTAAAGGAATGGGAGTTTAAGTGTGGTTAAGTTTAGGGATGCACCGATACCACTTTTTTCAGACCGAGTACAAGTACTAGTACTTACATTTGGGTACTTCCTGATAGCGAGTACCAATACAAGGTCTTAATAATGCAATTAAAGTTCTTATAGTAACTTTTAAAACATGTTTTATTTTCATTAGATGGTCACTTTCTAAATGTAACAAATCATTGTTGCTATTTTGTGCTGCAAGTGTAACAATAGTTACTATACACATAACAATTTTAGGTTATTTTTAGTTACTTTATTGATTTTGTGTTCCTTATTAAGATGTGCAGTTTACTGTGTATGTGACATATTTCAGGATAATAATTTCACATTATTATGGACTTGCAAAGTTAAGTTTACTATTATAAATGGTGTTATATATGATAATTATTTATTATCATTTACAGCATTTTAACTAGTATTTTAATTTCACATTTACTTGTGTAGTATTTAAGTTTCTTCTTCATGTCCCTCTTGTCTGAGAGATAATTAGTTCCTACCTGTCATTGTTTAGGGGGGGACAGGTATGAGTGTGGTGCCATGTGTGCATCAGTTTTGTTTACTGATCTTCATGCAAATAAATTCACAATGACGCCATCATTTTGCAAATGAGTGCATTATGTCATCTGTCGACTGCTAGCTACTTACAATGGAAAAGAGTCGGAAACACTGGTTTCCAGCATTTATGCTAAGCTAATGCTATTTTAATTGGTTACTGGCTGTAATTTAATATTTAATAGACAGATATAAGTGGTTTCATTAAAAAGCATGTTTCTGTATATGTTGAAATATTCCTGTAGTGTTTTTACAAATATAAAACCTGTAAATATACAAGGGAGGTTAAAATACTGATACATCACGGCTGGACAATAAACAATATTTTTGTGATGCTTATAATGTTCTCTTGTTTGTTGATTTGAATCTTTGATAGTTGAAGTAAATTAATCTTAAAACCTTTCTTGGCAGAAATTCTTGGCTTCACAAAGGTAGATAATATCGCAGTACTATTGTATTCTTAGGAGCTCCTATATTTTATGTCAGGGTTTTGTGAAAATGTCAGTAAATGAAAGAAGCATAAAAGAAAGAACCTGTCTACACTGATTATAACACCTACCTCAAGTACATGTAGTGGTTTTTGCTTGGCTCAATACGTTGCCATTTTATGATCAATATGCATGATCAATACAGTAGGCACTCCCAGAAGATTAGAAGTTTAGAGCCAGATTCCCATCAAATCCAATTGCAACAGCTGAACTCACCTCTACTGTGTGTTGCCTGTCAGCGTTTTGGCACAAGATGGGACACTGCCTTGTCCTTGTGTATCATCATGAAACCTTCATCTTTGTTTTCTTTGCTTAAAGAGGCTCCTCAGTGAATCAGTGTTGGCTGTTTGAGGGCACTCACCGATGCATCACTGGGGTTCGATTGGCTTGTTTTGCAGCTGCCGTGTAGATATTGAACATTAAATCTTAGCCATTATCAAATCCATAATCAGAGCTCTTATTCTCTGATCCTCTGCTATTAAAAGTCTATTCTTTGTGTTGAGAAAGAAAAGTCATGTCTCTGGGGCCAAGTTGCTTCTCCTCACTTTTAAATTTGACCTCAGTTGAAAGCTGTTGAGAAAAGACTGTGTAGTTTAGAGCAGCCAGGACGGAGGCTATCTGGCAGTTTGCACCATAAAATATCTGATTTTGAATATTAAGTTAAATAGAAGTGATTAACAATTCTGTAGTAGGGTTCAGAGAATTAATCTGCATAAAATTCCATAGAAAAGTCATAAATTTGTTATTTTTTTAAAATTAATAAATAAAATGATATAATTGTTGGATGCATAACTAGAAACCTAGGACTTTGTTTTAAGTAGCTTTTAAAAATTATTTCATGGGCCAAGTGATTAATTGATTCATTGGAAAAATAACAAAAATATCCACCTTAGTATACATAATTATTTTATCTGAAACTCAAACTACTGTTAAAATAATGTCACTACAAGGTCCACTTAATAGTTTTTGTGGAGCTTTTGATTGCACGATCACTGTTTCCAAAGTTGAGGGTGAGATTTTAGGGTGGGTTAATATCTAAAGGTCGGGATCCTAAACAAATGAAAACAAACGAAAACAGTGTGATGATGATTTCTTTTGTTTTCATGTGTTTAGTTCAGTTTGTGCTCACAAACTGGCAAAGGCAAAACTCAAACAGTCCAAAAAATTGTAAACAAAAGTCATGTGGTGAATATCATACATCATGGAGCACCGTCAGGTTCTGTTCATGTTGGTATTGATCTGGAGCACATATCAGCAGACTTAAGAGGACCCCACAAATGAATGTGTCCTAAGACAGCGGGTATTAAATAATTAATAATGTTAGTCCAGCTCTGTCTCCTGCCAGTAGACATTTTGGCAGCAAACACACTACCAGTTCACCAGTCACCAAAAAAGCAAGTAAAAAAGTATTTTAACCAATAAAATGACACATAAAATGATACACTTCTGTGATTGGTTTGAACTGTGTTCACACCAAGCCAAACAAACAACACCCAAGGAATAAACACTCAAGATGGACTAAACAAGGCTATAGTGAACCTGTCCTCAAGTTCAATAAAAGACTTAATTTTTTTATTCCCATGCTAACCTGCTGGGTGTAATAATTTCTCTTTTCCATGAATACACAGTATGTTGTACATAGTTTGTATGCAAATGTTACTTTAGGCTAAACAGATTGCAGGAGGTCTCTTATGTCCCACTGTGACGTCCGCTTTCTCTTGTATTCCCTCAACACCTTGCCTATAGATTACCACATGTCCTTCGCCCTCCTGTTTTGACCTTCCTCACATTGTTTATTCTCTTTTTCTTCTCAGAGGGATTCTGCGTTAACTTTGCTGATTGAGCAGACACAGTATTAGCTGTGAATGAAAAGCGGTTTATTATAGACTGAAGGGAATGCAGATAATGCTGGACATATGCATTTTCTATATATTATTCATGAATACATAGCTGCCTCGTCTTAATCACACCCACAGTACGTGCACTGTTCTCCTCAAAAAGGAGAGGAATAAATAAATATACGAATAATTGTGAAAGTCAGCAGGAAATGTCTCTTGATTTTTGTCCCAAGTTTAGCAGCGCCCTCCGTTTGACTGAAGTAACGGTAGCACATTTTGTTTGTTTATACTGTTGGCTGTGTCACTTCCCTGCTGACTAAAGTGGACACCGGACTCTGTTTGAATTTACATTACCTACCGGTTAATTAGTATTACACTCATGCTCGGGGTGGAATGCTAAAACGGCAGAAATCCTTGTTAGATCATCAAAATAGAGTCAGCTTTAAGAGAGATCCGCTTTTTGAGGCTATTTAAATATAGAGTGGAGGAGAGATGTTTTTGGCTGCCAAACAGGCTTGTGTTTTTTAAGATGTATGACCCGCAGCTGATTTTCCCTTGTGTCCAATATGGGGATACAACTGTGGTTGGCTTAGTAATCAAGATACTCTCCAGAAAACATATGGGATTAACCCAGTTTTAGTTTGAATTTCAAAGGTTCCAAAAGAGGATAAAGCCCATGAGAATGATCATGAATGTCACATTTCTTTGCTGTTTGAAGGGAATGCTTTTTTTGGGGGGGGAGCAGTGATGGATGTTGCAGTATAAACTTTAATCTTCGTCCAGCTTGTGCTGAGGCCCTGTACACAGAAAAAGCTTGACAAACCCTTGCACACACAGTACGCATTTATTCACACATTAAATTGGCCGGTATGCGTCAAACGAATTGGAGGGGGCTACAATGTTTTGTAATGTTTGGAAACCAGCAATATAACAAGCCGTGTCACGCTGCAAGTAAGCACAAGTGAGAAAGAAGGCAGAAATTGAACTTCTCTCTCAAGCTCTGCTTTTTATTCTCCACACAAATACTTCCATCACTTTCTGTGTGAACAAACAAATGCAACACCATGAACGCCTCAGAAAAAAGGTTGTCCAAAAATGAGCAATTCATAGTGCCCCTCACCCTCCACCCCCCTACACACACTCTCTGTTACAACAGGCTTTTTGTTTGCTTTTTTCTCCCACTTTTGAGTATGACTGGTCAGAACAACTACAAAGACTTTGGTCCTCAGACAGACTGATGACATGTTGTATGAACTACTTTGTTTTGAGCTCATTAGAAGATGCACCAATCTGTTTTTTCAGTTGCAATCTGACTCCAATACTTGAATATGGATATCTGCCAATACCAATACTATACCACTCTTCTGGTACTTTATATATTAGTGGCACTATTTGTGTTATTTGTAAGATTACTGGCTGAAATGAAACTTCAGTTTAGATGTGAAAGGTTCTGTGTTAGTTGAATGCACATTCAGTCAGAGTTTTTTTCACATCTGGAAAGCTTGTGTTGTTTGTGCAATGTAACTTGTGTAATGGCATCATCCAGCCATTATGGGGTGCTGTCAGGGTGTGGTTTGTGACATTCATATGTGCTGCAGTTAACTCAACTTTTCAAAACCCGACATAGACAATACTTGCTGCAGTATTATGACATACAAAGCTGGTGAGCTGTGTCCAAATTTCTTACCAACATGCTGTTCATCAGGGTACAACAGCATGTGAGATTGATTAGTATGTCCGAAACCTATGTGGGAAAAGTACTGAAAAGCCCAGCCAAGATGTTGGTAGTTGTCATTTTTGTGCTGTTTTATCGTTACACTCTGAGTGAGGTGGGTAGTATGTCCGTGAATGTTCTCATTTGTCCAGGTCATTGTAATCTCAAGAAAAGATTAAATCAGAGGCAACTGGCCTTGTTTATATGTCTCTGAAAATGTTTCGCCTCTCATCCAAGAAGCTTCATCAGTTTAAGCTAAACGGTGGGAACCCAGGTATTCAACCTCTGTGGATGTGTTCACAAGGCCATAGATGTTAATGGATCATTGGTGTGTGGGGTTTGGTAATGACAATGCATGGAGTCTACTTCAGACTTCAGCTTCTTGGATGAGAGGTGAAACATCTTCAAAGACATATAAACAAGTCCAGTTGCCTTCAATTTAATCTTTTCCTGAGAGGTGGGTAATAAATTTCTTCACATTCCATTTTTTTGCTAATGCGGAGTAGATCTGAAAAGCGCTATTCATCCCTCAAGTCGTGCTTTGTATCATACAGTTAATAAATAAAAGACACATGAAGTTGCAGAATTAAGATTTGGAACATGCATCAGTGATGTGATAGCCAATGAGTGACTTGTGTCAGTGTTGGGCCCCAATACCAATACTGGATCGGATCGGTCCCGTCTCTAGAGCTTACCCCTGCTTTAGAGTCCTCTCTGCAATGGTATTCAGTTAACACAAACTCATCCTATATCTGAGAGATCTAAATGAATTTGCGAGTGGAACACCAGTGGAAGTGTGGAAGGCTTTTATTAAAAAGACGCCTATTTGACTTTTCCTTTTATGGCTCCTTTTTAATGGCACTCTTGCCACAGCCTGTGGTCTCAGTCACGCTGCTCCGTCTGCCTAACGTGGTTTTCATTCACCACTAAAACCAACAAACTACCACCAGCACATGTTCAAATACCCCATGAAATATAGGAGGTCCCTTTTTATGCCCTTGTTAGCTTATTATGTGCACTGCGGATAAATGGAGAGTGGGCCACAGTGAGAGTACAGGGCAACCACCATCGCTGAGTTTTTGAAGTTGTAAGAAACGCAGGTGTGGCGGCGCAGGAGTCATTTCTGAATTTGATCTTCCAAGAAGAGAAATATCAAACATCAGTTTTACTTATTCTCATCTGTGTTTTGTCCTCTTTATTTTCAAGTTGTCTGTAACACGGCATCATTGTAAATGAGGGCAACCTCAATGGTTCTTTGAGCCTAAATAAAGGTTTGAAATGAAATGAAATGAAAAACTTTGAAGAGACAGGGTGCTTGAAAATGAAGACATCTCCAGCCCGGAGGAGAGAGCGAAGAAGAGCAAACAAAGTATGTCAGACTGTTCAGTGCTCCACTGAACTCTCGGTGTACCCCGCATGACGCTTCACATGCAGACAAACAGATGCTTTACGTAGTATCTCAAGGGATTGTGGAACAGGGGTAGACCTTACAGACGTACAGTAAATAGAGACGCCGCATGCCTGCTCTCTCAGTCTTCCTTTGGTGATAGCAGGAGTGTGAACCCTCAAACAACCTCTCTACTCTGTCTTCACAGCTCCTCGCTGGGTTTGTAACATTTATTGGGCTTCACAGGAAGCCTGCTAGGCCCGCTGCAACACAGTCATGCTCAGTGAGGCCGTGGGAGCATTAGGGACATCCTCAGTCATCTGTGGGAGAAAAGGGAGGAGAGCTGAGGGAGCGAAGGGAATTGTGACTGAGATTCCCACATTCTCCTTGAAGCCACGGATCCGGTTTATTATATTTCTTCTTATACTATATATATATATGTATGTATGTATGTATACATCCCATTCTGTTTTGCTCCCCAATGAGCAGTCTTTTAAGAGCTCATCAGCGTAATTGGCTTCTAACTTTGCTAATTTCACTTCAGAAAGAGTTTAAACGAGGAGTAAAGTGATGCGTTAAAGAGAGAAACTAAAGCAGAGGAGGAAACAGAGAAAAGCAGCCATGTGTGGCACCAGTTTTTTTAGTTACACTTTTAGAAATTAAGGTGCAAACTAGAACCATGAAGGATTTTCTGGCTTGTTTCCGTAGCAGAATCCATTTTAGTATAAAGATTTCACTTGGAACTCTTTCAGAGAGCTGTACTTAGAACCCAACATAAAGGGTTACGTCTAGAGCCATCTGTAAAAACCGAGCACCCTTGTATTTTCCGAGGGTATTATCGAGAACCGACCCAGGAGGAATGGATGAAAGATTTTCTCAAGGATTTCAACAATCCTTGAAGAACTTATACAAGTTGTACAAGAACCCTTAATGAACCCTTTTTTTCAGAAGGGTTCTCAGCAGCACAGGCCCTTCATGAAGAACCCTCTCTAAGAGTGGACAATATGAAGTGAAAGAGGAAACAACAAAAACAAGAAGTGGAAAGGACAATTTTCATCCTGAGTGTCTGGAGATATAGTAAAGGCTGAGCTCTGTATATACTGCGTGAGAGCATCTATTATTGAAGCTCTGTCTGTGGCTGTGGTCCTTTTGCAGTAGCCCTTTGGGGGACAGCACAGCTCATCTCAGGCTTCCCTGCCTTTGTTCCTGTCTTTTTTTTTCTGCCTAAAGCATTTTTGGTGTGCTGGAATTATTGAGGATTTTGCAGAGCAGCTTTGACATATATCACTGACCTCTTTGTATGCATGTCAGTTGAACAAAATCTACTGTATAAGCATCTGTGATGTTTGGGGTGTGATATTAATGTGTTTATCTGTTCTGATGAGTTTTTTTTTGTTTGTTTGGTTTTTTTTTACAGGAAGTAATCCAGACGAGCCTGAACAACGACGGGATGCACCCAAATCAGAACGCTATGGGACCACCGTTCCTCTGCTGCTGAAGGGCAAGGAGCGCAGACCTCTCTGCCAGCTCACGGCCGGGGTAAATACTCACAAGGCCACTCAGCAGCACTAGTTTCATGCTAATAAGCTGGCTTCAAAGTACAAAGCTCAGCCAAGTACAGATGTCTGGCTTTTTGTTTGACATAACCATATGATTCCCTCCCCTGTTGCCTGTTTTCCCTGCTTGCTTGATTTTCCTCAGCAGAAAGTCCCATCCTCAGCTCTGTTTATCCTGTTGTGGTTTCTCTCCTCGCTAGCTCCCACTCCTTTGTTTTAAATGTGTCCTCTTTTGTTTGTCGGATACGAGCCTGCCCCGTAGGCAATACATGCTGCGAAATTACTCCTGAAACTTGTCAGCCTTTCAGCGGTTTTACAAGTCAGCAGTACACAAACCTGACACCGTGAGAAAGATTGAAGAGCATGAAGCTGCCTTGTCACACCTTGTGGATTCTGTTCTCTCCTGCACCATAAGATGTATGATAGATGCACATATATACAGCAACAGCCGTGGCCAGGGGCATTATTCTTTTGAGTTGTCCGTCCATTTGTCACTTTCTTGTGAATGCAGTATCTCATGCCTTGATGAAATTTCTTCAACCTTGACACAAATGTCCACTTGGACTCAAAGATGAACTGACTGGATTTTGGAGGTCAAAGGTCAAGGTCACAGTGACATCATGATGGCCTCTGTACTCCTCATCAAACATGTCAATATAATGATGACCTCCATTTTGCTCCCAGTATATAGATTTAACATCTTATATTAAATTCTTTAATAGTCTTCACTAGACAGACAGACATGGATGTAAACTTTAAAAGTTGACAGTCAGATCATTCCTCTCTGGACTCTCAACTTGTGTTCTCAGGCAGGGAAAATCAGTCTTTCCCACCTACCACAGTTGGAAAAAAATATGTTTGAAATCCGGCATCCCCCACCACAACTTAAGGAAACTTTTCCAGAGGAGGGAAATGCGTAGGTGTTGAGAGCTCCCCAAGCAATCAGCCATTTTTTTTTCCTGGTGTATATCAGTCACCATCTGAAAGAGATGTTATTTCTAGCCGTATACTCCTCCGTCAAAGTCAGTGAGTAGGAGAAGGGCAGAGATGTTAATTACATGAATTGTTTATCACCAACATGTCACACATAGGCATGAGGGGAGAAAAGGCACTTTAGGCTTTATGGGGTTAATTAAGCTCCCTGTGAGATATGTTTAACCCCCAGCTACAGCTGGCATAAGGCTTTTTTTTGTTGAGGAGATGCAGTGGTTTTACTGTAGGCTATCTACAAACTGACCCTTTCCAAATTAAACTGACCGCTAAGGCAGCTTGTGATTGTCTTATTGCAGTAAGACTTAAACCTTCCCGGATAACAGATTTATATAGCTGCTCCTTGTGCCAATAGTGGGTTATCAAGCAGTCGTAAAGAATTGCAGAGTCATTACTTACAGTGACATCCACTCTCCACACACACAGACACACACACACACACACACACACACACACACACACACTCTCACATCCACACCTACACACAGAGACACGCTGACTCTCAGACAGAGCTGCAGACTGGCTGGCCTGAAGGCATTGGTCAGCAGACAGTACGTCTGAAATATGAACTAATGATAAATGCGTCTTTGTCTATTCTTCACTAGTGAAAATGTATTTTTTTGCCTTTATCTTGTTTTTTCTGCTAATGTTATGAGAATGGTCTGACGACACCGTGGGCCTCAGGCATCAAGAAACTTTACTCGTGTCTGTTTGCTGTCTTCTGCTTCTTTCCTGCCGCAAGGGCACTTCCTCACTCATATAACAACAATTTCCTGAAAGGCATCAAGTCAGTGTAGAGCTGTTTGTTGGGAAATTGCCATTTTGAGACTTGATTTAGGATTTAACGTCAAAATGACATTTGACATTGTGAGTGAAATCTTCCGTATCACCTTCATTTCCTGGGTTCATGCAGCCATAAATCAGTGGCACCAAAAAACCTCACATCATATAGTCATCACAGTTGTTCCTATAATAAAATACAGTTTTTCTGCCAAAGGAAGCGGTTGTTCCGTTTGTATTAGTAGTAACTTAATACAGCTCTAATGTGGTGTAAAGAGAGTGAACAATAAACAGTGAGACTGTTATCAATAGGTTGTAGGGAGGTAATTTTAAGCCAGTGTGGGAATGGTTGACTGCCACTAACAATAAGAAACTACTATATAGAGAAGTCTCTGGGTTTGGTTCACTTCAGTACATGGCTTAAAACAAATCAAACAGGCAATCATGAGTAATCTTATTACCTCATCTTTGGCACTGCCCTTTAAATACTTTTATTCTTTTCATCTCTGTACTTTTGTGGCATATTTAAGTATTGTGTTGTATTACTTGTTCGAGCACTGTACTGACTACATCAGGAACTAATTTGCTTTACACAGCAGTTACTTTCGACCAAGTAATTTCATGTATCACTCAGCTTCATAGGTTAGTTAACAGGAAATGTTGTTTTTTCTATTATTATTTAGCCTATTAATATCTGTCACCTGCTTTCTTTGATAATAGCTGGTGAGAGAGATCGAAATAATAGACTGAATGACAAGGTAATGATAAAAGTAAATTTATTTAAAAAAGCCTGACTTTATCCCACAAGTGACTGTAGTGTCCAGATGTTAACTTATCCACATTACACAAGCTTGGTAAAAAAGTTTCACAGCATTGTGTTGGGTGCAAAAACTGAAGACAAAATTCGAAACCTTCCCAAAATGAATGCTGACCATTTTGCTTTGCTTGTTACTCACACAACCTTTGGTCGTAGTGTGCCGTAGGTGTAGCCAGTAAAAAGATGCATTCCTCTCTGAATTGCTTTTAGACATCCGTCTCAAAAATGTAAACATTCAGTCTGTTAAGAAGAGCTGAATACAATCTTGAAGCAGTTTTATGGATCCACAGACAACTAAAGGAGAGCTCTACTGCAGTAACATGTTTACCTACACAAAATAGCTATAAAGCTAACATTAGTGTGCAGGAACATGCTTGTGTTGCTTGGCAGCAGTTCAGTCCCAGTCCTGCTGTGAAACTATTTGTGTTGACAGAGTCAAAGTAATGATTAGGTAAACAAAGGAAGCCTAATCTTTTGTCACTTGTTAACTAATGAATGGTACTTGTAAAACTGTGGCCTCACGCCTCTGGCAGCATCACAGCTGTGCTGATATTCAGTACAACAGCACAACCTCGAGTGTGATATTGCTTAGATTACCTGCCCTGGGACTATGGATGACAATTAGTCTCTTATCACATTTATGGTGTATTGTAAATTGCAGTGTTGATTAATGTGCACTGTCTCTGGTGAATAAATAAATAATTAAATGAAATGTAATCATTAAATGTGAAAAGCTATTGCAGAAAAATGATTTAATGAAAATCGTGAGGATTATAACCTTAAAGACACACTACAGACAGACAGCTGATTGGTTAAATTGTGAAACTAGTCCGTTGTACCTACTTTCATGTCAAGCACAGACTTGGGAAGTATAGGATGTAGATGTTTTCTTCCTGTTCTGCTATTACTGTTGTGCCCTGTCACATCCTGTCCTGTATACAGCCTGCAAAGTGAGGCAAATCTTCACACAGACGCTGACACAGACGCTGATCCACAGGCAGGATGGGTGAGATCCGGACGCCACCTCAACACTCACATCATCTTTTTGTGTTTCAGAGTTATCCTGCGTCACTCCAGCTGCTGGTACAAGCGGAAGGTGAACAGCTGACCCTGTTACTGGAGAAAAATGAGTGAGTTTGCCTCTGATTCATTTTAATTCTCTTTCCACACTCACTGCAATACAGGAAACTTGATATTTATTATGTTAATCACAGCCAATAGATAAACCCATGCTGCCAGCTATGGCTGGCTGGAGTTATAGATGCAAGAGGAGGAGAAGTTGTATGGGTCTGGGCTGTGATATAGTGTATTCAAGGAGGGAGAAAATAATATGTCCCCCAGTGATTGGACTCTTTTATGGTTCAGTCTCTCTGAAGGGCCAAGAGATGAAAGCTGATAAAGAATATAAGGCAGATGAGAGCTCTGAGGACATGCTTGTCCTCCCCTCCTTTGCTTTCTCTCTCCTCTCATCACTCCACTCCCTTCCAGGCTGCGGAAAATAACAGTGAACTATGAAACGAGGGGTGGGGTTCATTTGGAGTTTATAAATATGTAGATACACGCCAAACTGCTTCTTATAGGGAGGAAAGACTGCTGTAAAGCCAGAAGAAAAAACGCCATAAAGGCCAGGTTTCATGTCAAGGGAAATTTACAATCTCAGAGAATGATGGCATCGCTGTCTCAGGTCTTGTTTCTGCCAATGTTTCTTATTCAGAGGGAGTGGAGGCATAATATTTTACCCTGCTGCTCTGGGATACAGATATTGACACTGGAGTGATGGACTTGGTCCACAACTGGTCAGACCTCATCACTGGTAACTCTAAAACAAACACAAATCGCACTGCAGAGAATTTCTGGCTGTTTCCCCTTTTCACACTGCAGAACCTCAGTGGGAGTTTGAAAGTGAAAAACAACTCCTGTTGTCAAAGTTAGAAAATGAAACTGCTAATATTAAAGGACTAATACGTAGCCTTACACTGTCACATCCAAAAATGAGTACTGCAGTCCAAATATTGAGTTGGAGCCATTAAATAGGTTGAAATCATATTAAATATACAATCAGCTGTATGGTTGAAGCAATGGCGAGTCCTACACTGTAAGTAGATCTGTTGCTTATAACTGTCAGTTGTCTATCAATATAAATCTAAGCCTGTTATCCCGAAAACAAACGTCCACTGCTACAAAAAATACATTCAGGAGTTTGACTTCATTGACTTTCCTGACTTCATTAGCATATTGCTCATTTTAACTGTTATAAACATCTACTTCTTTTAAAATATTATTAAATATTCTAATACGAACATTATGCATTGCAACATACAACATTACCATGGTTATGGTATTGTTGGCAGAGTAGCGAATATTTCAGCTTAACATGTTTCCTTAACCTGCTAAATTTCCTTTCTCTGGTGACATATCATGGATGTTTTATGCTTTTTTACAATAAATATATTACAGATTTCTCCATTTAATTATTGTACATCTAACATATATTAGCCAAAAACTAAAACGTAAACTATTAGAAAGATTTAAACTGTTGAACAAATAACTTATGAAGCACCTCTGCCACTGTCTTATTTCCCCTTGCCCATAACTCAAGGTGTCCTGCCAGCACAGTTCTAATTACTCCCCAAACAAACTAAAAACACCCTGCAAACATAATGTCCCTGTCCAGAAATTACACACTCCCTAGAAAAACTGTCTGTCCCGCCTGACCTTTCCAGTCCTCGCTCTCTGTGTCACCTCTGGTGACCTCAGCATCAGCTGTGAGTCATCCGTCACCAGCCCGAGGCCTGGGAGCATGCTGCCATTCCCATCCGGCCTGTTCCCTGTCAGGCCAGATGTGTCCTCTGATACCGCTTCACCAGTTCAGCCAACTCAGAACAGGTGGTCACTGACCTCTATGTGGGTCTGTTTTGTCGAGGCTATAACCGTTCAGTCTGGGGCAGAAGGGACAGATGAGGACGCTTGACAGGAAAATGCAAAGGATGGAGGGGATGCTTTGAAGTTATATTTGGTATCTGGCAACACTGAGTTTTACTCCAGTGTCTAAATTTTCCTATATTTACATATATTGTGCACTTCGAGAACATTTAAATTAGTTGACCAGTGTTGCTGAAATATGCGTCATAGTCGAATTGGTCAGCTTTACAAAAAATGGTTCATTTTAGGGTTTGAATATCACTTTTTCTTCATCTCCAGCAGGAACAAAATATAGAGTCAAAAGACAATTTTCATACTAACAGCACTTTTGAGGTGTGGTTCACAAATGTCTCTTTTTTTTTTTTTTTACCTAAAGCTGCACTCCTGGCGTCACATGCTGACGCACACTGTCAGTGTGGATATCTTCATATTCTCCTTCATATTCCTCATTTTTATTTTTTCATGCGTATGTGTAGTGCCGCAGGGCAGCATGGAATAGGCTTGCATTTTAATAGAGCTCAATGGGGGCCTCAGCAGTCACGTTTTACTGATTCTGATCCATGAAAAATTGCCTTGGAATGGATATTGAATTTGAGCATCGGTATGGGATGTTCCTATAGCAACAGCACAGTCTCACCATATATAAAAAGCCATACTGTATGTAGAATATTTTAATTAAACCTTATTCTTAATTCTAGTCCAAATCATGACAATCTGAAGAGAAATTAACAGGAAACATGCGTGAAATTCTGTCCAACATATCGCACGGTTGTCTGTTTCATGTAATGGTCTAAAATAGGATCTAATGTTTGCTTGACTCAGTGTAAGCATCATGTTGCTTAGAAGAATCATTGCAAAAAGCAGGTCAGGAACATATAAGCAATACAGTGTGGAATGTATTTTAAGTCTGTGCCTGCAACAATTATTTTCATTATCGATTCATCTGTTGCTGATTTTTAATTTATTAGTTCTTTGGTCCATAAAATGTCACACAATGGTGAAAAGCCAAGGGTGACACCCTCAAATGTCTTGCTTTGTCCACAACCTAAAGATATTCAGTTTGCTGTCATGAAAGACTAAAGAACCCAGAAAAGAAATTGAGGATCTTAAACACAGAGAATATGGATATTTTTCTCAAAAAATGACTCAGAACGATTGCTCAGTTATCAAAATAATTGTCAGTCACTGGTGGACTCAGCTAAGGCTACATAAGTGCCCTCTTTGATGCCCATGTGGCAGATAAAATGTGATAAATACCCTCTTGAGAGGCCCAGTATCCAAGGCAGTGTGATAAAGTGCCTTCTAGAGTTTCCTTCAAGCAGACGAAATGTGATGAAGAGCCTTTAAGAGTCTTCTTACGGTGGACAAAAAAAGGATAAATCCATCACATCTTTCGGTGCACTGGTGCCCCACCACATGCAGCTGGTGCCCTTCTTTTTTCATTATTTTCACCCCTGCCCCTCAGACAGCCTGAGTCCGCCACTGTTGGCGATTAATTTCAGGGTTGACAACTAATCAATTAATTGACTAATCACAGCAGCTCTATTTCAGCTTTAACGTCATGTGTGAAAGTGGTGAAAATATTGGAAGGTTTAGAGATGAATGATTGCAGAGTTTAATAAAAAAGGAACAAACAACCATTAAGTACTGCTGTTGTGGACGTGAATATATCTGAATGCAGAGAACTCAAGAGCTTAGTTAGTGGTGCTCTTTGTGCTGAGTTATGGCAGGTTTTCTGTGAAGGCTCATCCTTTTTTGCTCGAATCTGCTGAGCCTGTGCAGTTTGCTCATTTGGCACTGCTACAGAGCACACCTGTTCCAAGGCCAGTGTGAAATGATCTCAGTCCTCACCAATATAAACACGCTACCAGATCCAATTAATAAACTGCTGTTTGTTAGCCGCTTGGCCCTGTCCCAGGGAAACTTGGCTACTGCAAGACAAGTACAGATCTACCCGGAGTGAAATCAGTGGGGTCTGATGTGTGTGTGTGTGTGTGTGTCTGTGTGTTTGGGGGGGGTCTGTGTACACCATTTAAATTTTGTGTTCTTTTCACGAACAGCTAAGCTTGAACTGTATTTTATCTCCAGGGGTGGTAAAGGCCACTTCTTTTTTATCGTGCCAGCCACTGGGATCACGCCGTCTGAATGAAAAATGCACTGCCTCTGCATTTCATAGAATAAATTTTGTGTCACTTTTACAAAATCACCAACAATGTATCACAGTTATGAGAAGGAGAGCCCTGCAAACCTCAGGTCAAAATGTTCCTGTTTGAGCCAAAAAAAAAAGTCAGTTCAGTGTTAATGTTCTTTTGCCCCCATTGTTAGTTTTGATTTTGATTTTTGTCAGCTCTGCAGCACATTGGAACATGACTTAAACCAGCCTTTCTGCTTGATTTCAATTGCAACAGTCATATGTGCCATTTCATGTTAGCTTCTTTGTCTCACATGCCAGTTCATTTAAAATAAGTAGCTTAACATGGTTAAAAGGGAGAAAATGTTTTCCCATTACTCTGTCATGTTTCTTTTTTAATCTTAAGAGCAATGTGTCATATACAATATTTAGGGCTTGATGTGTTGTACGGTGCAAACAGAGCTGGACAGACATGCAGACTTGTGCCAGCAGCGCCTGCTTTGATGTATAGCATTGATCAATGGCACAGTTGGCCAGCTTCAAATGATTAATGGTGGTCGTATGGGACATTCCACATTAGTCTTGATTAAAGACTTCAATAGCACTGTCTGGGGGACCAAGGTGCTCGTGTGTGTGTTTGTGTGTGTGTGTGTGCGTGTGTGTGTGTGTGTGAGAGAGAGAGAGAGAGAAAGACAGAGAGAAAGAAGTATCAAAGATGTACCAGCTTGGCTAAAGTTTTGTACATTTGGTATTATATTCCTTGTTTCTAAGTCCCGGTGTTGTTTGATTTATCTCATTTAAAGAGATATGAACAGCGGCCAGTTTGGCCACAAGTGACAATAGTGGGATAGAGGTTATTATTAATACATCCTCCAACAGGAAGAGAAGAGTCATTAAGTTTTCATTTGTTAGAGGAAATTTGTTAATACTTCTTTCAAAAGTAATGTTGTCTCACTTTGACAAGGTAACAAAGTGCTCAGATGTTACATGTTTAAAAACAAAAATGCCTTATTAAAATTGTTTAACAGGCTTATGAATCTAACCAGACATTTGATACAAGCTTTGTGGAGTTTTTCAGTACTGTCAGTTCTATAGTGAATAACATAAGAGTACAAATGTAACTTTTAAGAAAATTAATACATGAACAGAAAGACTTCATGACAAGTTTTTTTTCTAAACAAAAGATTTGAGAGACCAGAAAAGAAACTCTGAGTGCTACCTAGTCTGTGAGTCAACATTTAAAAGTGTGTTTGTACTTGTTTTCTATTGGTTTTTGGCAGCTTCTGAGCAACTTGAAATTGCAAGAGGTCACTAGCTAACCTTTTTTTATTAGCAACTGCTACATGACATACCCACATCTGGACATCAGGGTCATGTGTTTCAAAGTCTGCACCAGGAAAACAAAAAGTGTTTGAATATATATCTCTTCAGTACAACAATCGGCATACGACTATTTAGGTCAATAGTTTATTTTAGACTGTATGATAAATATCAGACAGAGTTTCCAGGTCTGAAACATGAAGTCCAATTGTATGTATTTGTATTGCAAAGTGCTGCTACTCAGTTGAATAATCAAACTTCAGTAAACAGTTTTCTAATGAGTTTATGGTCTTATAGAAAAGGGGTTCTCCATACATCTTTCAGCAAAATTGTGGCTGAAACTGCGACAAACTCAAAGAAACAAAAAGGGCTGGAGCACAACCGATCAATTTACAGGCAACAAACAGCCTGCCCCATGTCTGTGTTCAGCCTGACTCTGATGAAGACACAGTAGTATTGAAACATTAGTCTGTTTGCACTATTAAACCTGTGAATTGATCATTTGTGCTCCAGCCTTTTAGCTTATTTGAGTTCATGGTCTCAATCTGTAATTTCAAGTCTTCAATGCAGCATGGTATTCATTTTGTAAATTATGGTGCCATTTAGAGTGAAATAGGCCATAAAGCAGTGTATGCTTTGGATTGTGGCTGCCTTGTGATTGTGAGTGATTGATCATCCAGCGTGACAGACAGGGCTCACAAAACTCAGATAAAAAAAACAGCGCTGATCGACTATGAGCCAAAGTTTTGTTACTGCATTGCCTATTTCTTGCCTCCAATATTATCAGAAACATAGTCTAGACGTATAATTTAACTGTATGAGAACTATCAGAAAGTTTATGACCAGACAGTCACAAACTTTGTGCCATATTTTTCCTGGTGAAGGGACGAGCCAAAACCAGTAACCAAAATGCAGTACTTCACCCACCAGCTCCACGTTCTCATCCAAATATAGTCACTTCTGTTTCCAAAAAAAACAAGATGGCAACGGCCAAAATTCCAAACTCAAGGCTCCAAAACGATAGCCCACAAATCCATGGGTGATGTCACAGTGGGTTTACACTTGGTTTATTCATACTGGTATGTCAGATTTATGCCATGCCTATTCTAAAAATACCATTGTTGTTGTGTAGCCACAGCCCATAATGATTTAATTGATTTATTTATTTTTGTTTGAACCGTTCCCACATGGAGTCGAATCAGATGGTGTGAATGATTCTAATTATTTTCGCTGTTAAAACTGAAAGAAAGAAATATGAAAACCCTACATCTATTTCAGAAAATCACACTAGAAATGCAAGTTTAACAAACACAACACAGCTACTATGAAAGATAGTAACTACAGTTCTTTTGAATTAAGAGGACATTAATCCTTAAAACTGTCACAGCTTTTATTTTAAAAGTTGAAGAGTCTTATTCAGCGGTCTGGATCTGTGATGTCTTGTTTTGAGTCTGTCAACCAATCAGAGGCTATGTTCCTGACTTGTCATGTGTGACAGCACTGATCCATAGATGTATTAACAGATCAGTGCACTGATCTCAAACACTTTGCACAATAGATTAACATAAGCTTGACCCTGCAAAATAAAATATGCGGTGATGGTGGTAATGAGCTCAACCCTGTGGTACGCATGACATGACCGCATTAATGTGGTATTGCTGTTATTGCCACCTCTAGTTAAAATGCAGACGCAGTAACTCTTAAATTTGTTTTTTCCTATCACAAATCTTTTGTATTCTTCAATAACTTTAAGGAACGCAAGACAATACAGTCATATTGGGTCACTTCAATCTTATTCAAGTGTGCTGTCTTTATTAAAATACTTTTTCAGCTTTTCTCCTTCAAACACAATGAGCTGGATGTGTTCATGCTCTAACTAGCTCTCTGCACAAGACCATGCATTTCCCAGTGAGAACATTTCCTTTCATTCTTCTGTGGCAGGAAAGAAAAGAGGAAAAGAGCCCACTTGGAACACATGGCCACATCTAAACAACATCATTATGTTTTTGACAAAAAAAAAAATAAATTCCCATAGCAACATCCTCAGTGCGTTTTCTGTGGGAAAGACGATTCACTCCTTTTCAATAACACAGCTGACAATGCCAAGATCTCTCTCGATGTGTGGTGCCACAGAGGAGGTATATTATTACCAAGTCAGGCCAGACAAAGAGAGATCCCAGGTTTCCTTTGCACTTTAATTGGATCTGTCAAGAGTGTGAGATAAGTTGAACTGTATATGACTCTGTCTTTCAGCATTACTATTTATGTGGAAAAGAATTGGCGGCTAGCTTAGTTGGCTGTCAACTCTGATGCCTAATTGGGATTGTAAAAGGAGCTTTTATATGTCTAACTAGTCAGTAATGATGGGTTTTCATGCAGGCTGAATAAACCCTTACTGACCCAGTGACCTGCATGAGGACAGGAAAAAGATGGATGCTTGATGTTGAACACTTTGGCAGTCTACCCACTTTACTTCCCGCACCAACTCTTCCATCACTCCCACTTCCCCGTTCCTGCACGTCTGTGATCAAGTTGTTGTCTTCCTGTCACATGTCTTGCTGCTTCTCTGTCTATATCCAGGTTCTTCTACTCTCCGTCTCTGCGCGTCTCTTCCTATCCCTTCCTCCCACGCTCTCCACATGCATGCTCATGTTTTTACTGAGCAGCTCTTCTGTCACCATGCAACCTGAGACCCTGTCAAACCCACCAGTGGGGAACATTGGACCTCAGGCTGCTGTTTGGTGCCAACACATGTGTACCCAAACTTTTGTGCCAAGACTCTGTGTGACTTTACTTTGGATGCCAAGGCATTTTGTTCTGCCTGTCACAATCAATTCATGCATTATTACAAGGTTAAACACCAGTCACCTACAAGCAAGGGGTTCCTATTAGCTGTTTCAGTGCACTTTACTTCTCTATGTGTGTCATCTGATTTCCTGTTATGATACAGTTTAGCAGGGAAAACTTGTGTCCAGTGTAGTTTAATATTTTTGCACACTGATTGCAAGGCAAGAAGAACAGGTTAGTCAGGCTGATAACAGTACTGCATGAAAAAACACTGCAGCCCAGCAGCACTGGGCAAACTAGAAGTCAAATGGACAAACAAAAGTATTCTAATGGCAGAAAAACGTTTCAGCTTCCATTTGTTTCCACACATGGTGCCAAGGGGTGTTACAAGGTGGAGTCACATCATACTAACAGCCAAGGACCAGGCTGGGACCCGGCAGGAATCTGCTATGGATCTGTAATGACCCTGTCACGGATCATTCTAGAAAATTCTTGGCAGTATCTGTATAGTCTAGGGGTGCCACAATTTTAATGTTAAATTCAAAAATCGATCAAAATAAGCTAAATCTAACTAAAATAGAAATCAAAGGCAGAATTGCATTGTTCCCAGTATTTTCAAACCGCTATCTGACACTTTATACCTTTATAGTCTTTTTAAAGAAGAATTTGAAAATGTAAATGAGTTGTCAGAGCATAAAACCAATGATCTGTTGATGTTTACAAATCAAGACTCAGTACTCTAACAATGACAGAGGCAACAGTGCTAAAAAATATGTTTGAATTGAAAGTCAAAACAAATGATGGATTTTGAGAATCATGACGCCTGTAGTATATTCAAAACATAAATACGAGTCTTTTTACTTCTCATGAGACTACTGTGTCAATGAAGAGAGGACTGGCAAAAAAGGAAAATGCAAGCCTGTCTGGAAAATAAGTTGTACATGTCTCAACTTCAGCTGCAACACAGTGGTACATCATTGCAACACACTGCATCGGCCTGTCAAATAATGCAATTATTCCTGGTAGATTACTTTTTTACATGAAGGGCACGTTTGCACTCTTGACCTGGTGATTGCTGCTGTAATTACTTTCCAGTTATACAATCCTTCCTCATTGTGATATAAACCGCTGTACCTCCTTTCAGTGTCTGATAAGCTTCAAAAGTCATTGATCTCTAACTGAAATCGTCCTTCCTGGATCATTTTTCATTGTCTCGCTGGTACCCTAAATATCAATTCCCACCCAAATAATACAAGGGTTTCATTCAGGTCATAGCAGTGACTTTAAGTCCTTTACCTGCTGCTGGCTTTTTATCAGGCTGAGAAACAAAATACTTTGGCAGTCGGATCCACTCCAGCTCCCCTTTAACACTGTGTGCACATGTGCAGAGACAACAGTCCCAGAACGAGCATCTCTGCTGGAAAGATGAGATGCGGAGCACACATTATAGGATGAGCCTTTACACATACTGTCTGTTTGAGTATTGATCTGATTGTGAATTTCACCTCTTTTCCCCCTGATGACATTGTGGCTGTAGGTTTTGTTAAGCTTAGAACACATAGTAATCGCATATTGCCTCCTGCCATCTTTAATTAGTTGGCTAAAGAGTTTGTGGATAAAGCAGAACGCCCTTGGGGAAAGTTGCCCGGTCTTGAAGGACAATAAGGGAAAAAAAAAAGAGAGAGAGCAGTCTTAGGTGTTGCTCAGGGAAAAGATTAGAGTGGTAGTTTTTTGACCAGTGGGATCAGAGCCAAGCATCAGAGCCAAGCGAGCTCAAAGTCTCTCATAGTCCTCGTTTTCTTCTCTTTAAGTCTCTCCCTATCTTAGGTTCACTTTCTCGCTTCTTTCTCTCCCTGCTTTCTTAAAAGCGTGATTAATTTTCCAGACCCCAGAGATCTCAGGGGAAGATCAGAGTTAAGCCAATTGTGCTTTGTTTTTTCCTTCTCGACCAAGCAGTAGTTTAAGTTGATTTGGCCATAAAGAAAATCACTTACCTCTAGCCTGTAATAAAGTGTCTGCATGACGTTACTCACATATTTATGTGATTATGGAGCTGGAATCAACTTGCTTATTAGAATGTGTTTACTACAATAGGTAACAGTTTATTTGAAGGGGTCATTAAACTGTCACAACCACATCATGACACCTTCATGATCATGAAGGAGTCTTTATGTCTGTTGTCATCAAGTGTAATTTGGTCAATTATGTAATTTTTAATGCGAAGCTGACATTGTTTGAGATGTCTTTGTTATGACAACCTGACATTAACCAAGACCAAAATGTTTGTTATGACAACTTCCCACTAACCAAGACAATATTACAAACAAAATGACATAATTGACTGAATGACAACAGTCTTAAACATCATCTCATGTTCATAACAGGTGTCGTGATAGGTTATGATAATGTAATTATAAGAGTCAGCAGATAAAGTCAAGAATTCTGGGGAATATTTTTGCCGAAATTACACATGTTCCAGTTATTGCCCTAATTTTGCTTTGAATGAAACAGTTAAATACATTAAAGCACTAATGCAGTAGTCAGCATATGGCATTATCTATTTGTTCAGTGCTACAGACCTATTTTTAGCGGCCTGCAGCAGTAGAGAGGATGGCGAGGCTGTTGTCACAGCACTTAGCCAGCGTGGTCATGTTTCTGCCTCTCTATCTTTCCGTATATGTTCATTTCTCATTCATGCGAGGGAACATTGAGTGGAACATCTCCCAATTTTAACTGCTTTTAACCTTACACATACTGTACAGAGAGTGGGTCACCTGTCAAGGGTGCTGGCTAGCAGAATAATTAGGATCCTGTGAGCATAAGCGCTTTTCTCTTTCGTTTTTCTGAGCACTTAACAGCGAGTGAGGGCCTCCAAATGAGAGCACAGAGGTGATGCATTTGCAGCCTTGTTCACAACCTCCTTAAAAAAGGCTGCAGCGTTTTTTTTATTTTAAATTAGACTCTGATATACTCAATATGGTGTCAGTGGAGTGAACTATTGCCTTGGTGTAGGTGAGCAGAAAATCTATTATCTGCGTTGGAGTTTTTGATGTGGTGGAGTGGGGCTACAGATGTTGATGATGCATAATATCCGTATTTATCATGGGCATCATTTATCTGCATCAGCAGGAAACACATCTTGAAGAACGTGGTACATGAGTGATTACATTACCTCGCTGTACATAGATGCATTTCTCAAGATAATAAAATGCATGCGTGAGCTGTACATTATAATGCACTTCCATGCATTCGTCACCAAGATACAGCCATTAGTGTACAATTTGTCATTAAATTACAGTTCATGGGCCGGGGACTCAGCCTGTAGTACAGTATATCATCAGCATGTTTCACATACAATCTCCCAAAAACCTTAGCCATAAAAGCTTGATATAAAAGCTTTAATGAGAAATCCTTCTCAAAGTTGAAATTGCTTTGTGTGTGCGATTCTGATCCTCCTTTATGTCTCAGCGCTGCACAGAGTGGATCACCTGTAGTGGACCCATGAGAAATAAGGACCGTTCTGCCTGAGACAGCCCGGCTCAGCAGCTGTTTCACTCTCTCGCTGGTGTTTATCTGATGCTGTTAATGCCAGCAATATCGCTCATCATGCTATCAGCACATACAGGTGATATAAGACACAGATTATGGGGATTACTGAGATTGTTTCTCAGCTAAAGTCACTGGTCCACAGCGTTTTAGATTGGTGTTATCATGTCTGTTGCAGGTCTGCCTCTATGAAGTCACATATATGTCCAACTAAATGTATGATAAACACATATACATAGAGCGATGTATGCACAGCAGCCTTTTAGGGCTCTGGCAGGTTATATACTGTAGGTTTCAGCACAATATGACAAACAGCTATATTGGTGATCAGAAGGCTTGTATTCATCAGTTCAACAGGTCACGGGTGTTTACATGCAGCATACACGCTTGCAAACACACACACACACACATATGGTAACTCTATACACACATGCACATAAGAGGAAGTGTGTGTTCATAATAAATCCAGATGTGCCTTGGAAAACAAGGTAGAGAGGAAGTGCATCATGTCACATCACTGATGGAGGGGAAGTTTTTGCTGAACTGGGTCCATGTTGAACTTGACAACACAGAGGCAGCAACACAATGAATCCACAGGCTGTGTGTATAAACACAGAAGCCAGTGGGATTTTTTACTACAGACAAAAATACATTAACGTATTGTTGGTGATAGACATATACTGAAAAATGATAAATATGATATTTTGGAACAGAAATCTGCAAGGACATTTTACATTTATGGTTCATATTTTCAGACTGTGGAATGTGTTTTATATGGTAAAACTGGCGAAAGGGTTATTATTTGCAATTTTTATCATTTTATATCTGTTAGAATAATATTTTACTCATCAGAGCCATTGCTCGAATTTGGGAACACAGCAATGTTGCTACAACAAAGTTTGACAGTGAAAGCAAGCAAATGTTCAGACAGCTGTAAACAAGCATTTAATGTGTTTATTTGGAGGTCAAACTGGAAGTAAGCACAGCTGAAATGTAATAGGCTAATCCCTAATTGCTCTGGAAAACTGTGTGAAAGCACAACCAGGGCAAGTGTACTAGGTTAAAGCTGAATCAGAATTATTTCTGTAAACTGTGGTTGATGTTAATAGCAGTTTGAGTTTAATCTCACGGTTCATCTCACAGTTCATCTTTGTTTTTGCTTCGTTTTCTTTTCTTTGATCTCTGGACTGCTGATGTTTCTTGCCTTATTTTTAGGGATGTTGTTGCTTTCCTGGATCTTAGCAATTAATTTGGTGAATACAAGGTTATCATTACCAGTAAGAATGATGGCTAAATCCACAAAAATATGAGCCAAGCTGTAATAAATCTGAATTATTCTTTAGAGGACCAGTGTGTAGGATTTAGTTGCATCTAGCTGTGAGAGATTGAGCGTGAGCTAAGTATCACAGCACTCGCTTGTTTGAGGGGGATAACAGGAGGGTCATCACAGGTTGGCCGCAGCCAGTGAGACGTCACTGCAGCCCACTTAGAGGCGGGTTGGGCTCACTTTGGCCCCATTCCAGAGTAAGTTCATCTCTGGCATGGCTATGGATTTACTAAGCTATTCAAACTGCTAACATGATTCCTGAAAACTGTGAAAAAAGAGAATGAGAACGAAAACATTGGAGTGAATGGAAGCCGGAATGTGGACGTAATGTACTGCGGTGTGTACTGACCCTAGAAGTCTAGCTAGGTTTTCATCAGAAGCAGTGCCCTCAGGAAACACCACATCACAATTCATGGGAAAATTGGACAACACAATTGTGTCACAAGGAAGATTGTGTTAAAGTACATTAAAATGTCTTATCTGTAGTATTTTTTACATAAATTTACATTTAGTACACCCAAAGATGTACTTTGGCCACCAAATTTAGGGGATTTATGGCCTGTGGAGCCAGTGCTTAAAAATATAACCATCTATCCCTGATTTTATGTTAAATTTCTCCCATATTCTGACAGTAGATCCCTACATATCTTACACACTGGACTTTTAAGGTTTCCTCTTGAAGATGCAGCACATACTGTCTGAGCTTGAACTCTTGGAGATCCGTGACAGTTTTTGTAATCCTTTTGTAGACCTCATTGAGAGACCACTGGCTTTTTGACTTCTGTATCCTGTGGTCAGCGGGTAGATAAATGTAGTGCAGTATTGTATTTTCAGACATTGATGTGTTCCAGACTGCTCCCACTGGCCACAGCTATCAGAGAAATGTCAAGTGTCTCACAGCTAGAAACCAAAAATCAGAGCTCTGATTAACTTAAAAGCACTTTGTTGTTTTACCACCCATAGCCCGTCCAATAATTGACATCTCCCGCTCAATACCCAGCAGCCATGACGACTCACGTTACATCGCATCAGCACCAGTGACAGATTGCTCACCCTGATCCTTATGTTAAAATGATACATCAGCGCTGAGTGAAAGTTTCCATCTCCACCATGTTTGCAGGGTAATGGGGTAGAGAATGACAGATTGTATGCTATTATCTTATTGGAGAATCAGTGCAGCATCCATGAAAGTGTAAAGAGTGGGTTTAATGACGTGAGACGTTTTTTAAGAGGAGGGGAAGAACTGCTCCGTGGGGTCTGTGACTGGAGAGCTGATGGCGTGGGATGTGCGCAGTCAGTCGAGCGACAACGTGTTATATTAAGGCAGTTGTTTTATGCAGCACAAGTGCCCCTTACAGCTTGAAGTTTAAAGTCTGTCTGTCAACTTCTAGGATTACGAAAGGGAACAAACGTGGATGACTCGGCAGTAGATGATTCGTACTGATATGCACCAGTTATTTCATGTATTTTGCAGCAAGAAAGAAATGATCGAGTAAGACAAAAATACAAGGCAAGGGAAGAAAAATGAAAGACAAAAAAGATCTTTAATATTTTTTCTGCTTAGCTCTTAATTGCATATTTCCCCTGAAGACAAAAAAATGTATGGCTGAACAAGAGGCTGCCCAGGGGAGCCACCGTAGATTAATTGGACAGATAGCAACCCTCTGACATTAACATTTATGCATTTGTTTACTCTTTTTCAATGAATAATAATAGGCCACCTCCCTTGAAGATCCCTAGTCACTCATTAGTTCCGGTGTGTAGCTTGTTATGGATGGGAATATTGAAGCAGCAAAAGCAAAAAAAAAAAACAGTTCATCTCAGTACTGGGCAAGCATACAAAAACTATTTTGAGGTTGTTTAGAATACTTCTTCCTCACAAACTTTTAATGAAGATTTGATGCTACTGCACACACTTGTTATCCACATTTCAGCTCCAGCATGCAGAAGAACATTGGAGAAGGTAAAATAGCCTTTTGTCTCCTGGTTGGCTTGCAGGCAAATAATCAACCTCTGGGCAAACTCTTCAAAAGATGCAATTCACTGTATGTTTTCAGTGTGTTGTTTGTAGTGGTTAATTGTGGACGATTCATCAGCTGAATGATTATTTAGGCATGATGTGCTAGTTTTAACTTAAAGGAAAACACTGATGTTGCAGATACTTTTTCTCATATCACTCCACTGTTTGAAGTGCAGTGCTTAAACACTGTGAGATATGTATATCACTTTTTTATTTCCACTGTTATCAGGCAGAAAAATGCAATTATTTTTTTTAGGAAACATTGACAACTGGCCATTTTAGTTTAGTTTTCTATAAACTTTGATTTCATTCAAAGCATGTGGAAAAAGCAATACTTCTTGTAATTGATTCTAGGGGTAGATGACTCAAATTAGTCTAAATGTAGATAATCTTTTAATTAGTAAAAGTTTAAAAAAAAATAATAATAATATGGACAGACAGCTTGTGCATATCAATATGTTTTTATGTTTTTTTTTCTATTTACCCCCACCCACTCAAAAGAGCAGAACCAGAACTGCTGTCACTGCTGTCTGCTATCTCTCAAGATAAATAATGTAATACCACTAATTAAAAAAAAGAACAAAAACAAATAAGTCAACAAAATAAAGCAAATAAAAAAAACACCTGAAAACTGCTCTTAGAAGAGTGCAGATCTCTGCCAGGCAAGAATATGGGAATGTAACCCCTTTGTCATCACCAAAACTTTGATTAGTATCTGCAAGTTAATTGCATATTTTTTAGATTACACTACACTGCAAGTAGTTACTCTCTAGCACTGCTAATACCCTATTAGACATTTTTTTGTGAATTTTTGTCATGATTAGCATTTAAATTCTTGAGTTGTGGCCCCAAAATGGACGTTTGTATTAGGTTTGAAGAAATGCCCTCAAGGCGTTCTTGAGATAATGAGATGAACCAAAAACATAATGCCTCTGGTCACAGCTGTCACTGGGATGAAGACTTAAAAAGTTTTTTTGTTTTTTTTTTAATTGTGAATCACAGAGGCTCCTTTAGCATACAGTGGATGTGCACTACTAGTATGTGGGATTAGCTCCAGGTCCATTGCTCAGGCTTGCATGATAGATATATATAGAATGAGGGAGTTAAATAATTAAAAAATGTTTAATGCTATTTGCTCATCATGCAGCACAGTTGTTGGCAATAAAAATAGACTTGCTAATTTACTAGATGAGTTCAGGGACATAAGAGACTCAACATAAACAATTGCAGATTGCCATCTCTCATAGAAGTTATCAGTGGAATCTCTCAAAGTAAATATAATTATTTCTAAATGCAGAAAAGACATGAAATCCTTCAGCCCAGTGGAGGTTTAGGATGGATTTGGACTCTTCTTTAGTGATAAGTAATGGAAGATAATGAGTACAAGATGCATCCTTGAACTGTTTGCCTCTGTTACCACCATAGATTGATCATGCATGTCTGCTATCAAGAGCATATTTTTCTAACAACTCACCATATACAGAGAGTTTATGGTTCATTGCTTGTTAGTCATGGTGATGTTGCCTCCAGGCATCTTTGTGCTCGTACAATCATCACCCAGTGCCCAGAGAGATTCTGCACTAGGGTAATTCAAACACTCTTTCAGCCACACATTTCCCATTCATAACGTTGATCTGCAAAGGCTTGGAGCATTAATTACAACAAACAGCCTCAGTGGTGCAATAAGTGGAGAAGATACAAACGCCAGTGGCTAATTTTGCACAAGACGGACATGTATAGCAGCTGGACTTACCCAGAGAGAAGTTAGGTGGTTGGCCTGGATTCATGTCCAGAGTTCACTCTTACTCTTACAGTAGATGAGCGCATTTTCCCTCCCGCTGATTCAACAACCTATTCCCTTTAAAGGGTGCGGGGGGAATATGACATTATGCTCTTTGTACAGTTGCGAGGAAAAATATGTTTAGTGTGGGAATCGTTTTATGGTGTTAAATATTCTGGACGTGTCGGCCAGCAGCTATGAAACAGCTCATTCTTTAATAGCTCTGCTGTACCTCACCGGTGTTGGCTGTGATGATTGCTTTAGTTCACAATTGAGGGAAATAATCACATTGATATAGCTTCAGTACAAATTGCAGTGTTTCACACCCACCTAACATGTGCTTTCATTAGAATTATAAAAAGATTTGGTGCTTGACACCACAGCATTAAACCTCGCTTGGCACCTGCAGCCTTGCATTTTTAAATTCTGTTATCAATTCTTACGGCTTTTTAGGACTCTTTGGCTGTAAAAAGCAGTGACAGTAAAAAGCAATGGGTGGCAAAAAGAAGAAATATCTGGAAGCATAAAAGATAAGGTTACTATGAGCATGCTATAAAAGAAAATAAAACCCTTTGGAGATGTAAAGAAGATATGTCAGAGGGTGAAGGCATACCCAGAGGAGAGAAATTGACTCCGGTGATCTGTGAGTTCTTGAGACTCTCACATGCTAGAAAAATGTCAGGAAAGAAAAATGACAATTGATGCACAATCCTGTGCTATGCATACATACATTTATCTTCAGGAATGTGTCTTGTACAGTAAAACAGTCACTGTGTAATGTAAAGTGATCAGGAGAGTTGTACAATCCAAGATGGGTGTCAACGTTATCAAAATGTCTCCTTTCAGGGGGACAGTGTCTGTTTCTAAAAGTCACTGACCATCAGAAGACTCCTGCTGACCCGACCTCTCGGGTCTCAGCTGACAGATGTGCACAAGCGGCAAATTCACTATGCTGTGCCTGCTGCATACGTTCACTACATCCAGTGGACAAAATAAACTCACAAAGTGTCTACAAATTACATGTTTTCACACTTATTTTCCATTTTAAACAAAGAAATACAGCCGTACACCTTATGAATTCAAGTTCCTCTCTTTTACCGAACTAATACAATCTTAATTGGCTCATTAATGCCTCAGAAAACACGTTTCATTTAAAACTGGACAGAAAAACATGTAAAACTCACCAAAATTGCCTTTGTTAGTCTGTCCACTCTTTCAACAATCACCAACTCTGGTTTGGTCAAAATAAATCCTCACTTGGTGAAAGAGTTTAAAGGGTCTGACTCTGCGGGCTGTTTTCCTCTCACTCGTCACCCAGCTCAGCGCACTCATGGTCAGCTGAGTAGGTGTGAACTTTGCCACCGGATGAGAGCACGGTGAAGATCAGAGGCTGTCCCTCTGCAGATAATTACATTAGTAAAATAAAATGACAAATATCGCCCTAAAAGTCGGGCAAAAAAAGCAATCGGCGATGGATTCAGCCCGTCGTCGATAGATGATATAGTCATTCAATCGCCCAACCCTAGTGCACATACACTGTTCTGCATCCAACTCCATGTCTCGTGTAAAACACAGTTTATGATTAAGTGTGGACAGCAGTGAACCCTTTGTGTGGACATCAGACAAGAGGACACTAATAAATCAGTTTTTAACATGGATGGATGGCAGTGGGAAATTGCAGTATCATCTGACTTTTGTTATGTTATAAGTGTTGAAAGAGTTTCTGTTGCAATTCGTGTGAGATCATGTCTAAAAACGCCTGTACTATTTGTGCTTATTTTCCCATGATTGCCTCTGATTTAGTTAATTTTAGATAATGTGTGAGAGAGAGAGGGAGAGAGAGAGAGAGAGAGACAGCCTCCACCGACTGCATCACTACACCATGATTCATCCTTCACAACTACTTTCTAGTGCAGAGAGCCTTGTTTCTCCCTCTGCGGGTTGTTTTACTGATGTGATGACTTCACTCGCCTTGGGCACCACATCACACACCAAGCTTTGAAGCCTGAGGTGAGGGACACAGACAGAGAACGTTGTTTGAATGCCTGTACCCTCTTGGTGATTGAGCCGCAAAAAGGCAGGTTTTCATTTGGATCTGAACCGAATATCAACTATAAAGCGAGCTATAACACTCTTAACTCTTTACTGTTGCTTGTACGTTGTGGGCCTGACCACTTGTTGACTGACTCATCGGTACGTTTGTATCTGCAGGGCCGGTATGGTTCTTTAATCTCTAAAAACAACTTGGTACAAATGACTGATTATTGCCTCAGAAATTGGTTTTCTTTCCTTTATTTCCCCATGATGAGAGTCTTATTTTGGGAAAAGTGCTGTCATCTGGACCTTTGTGGGCTCACTGAATGACAGAATGATAGTGAAGTGAACAAGTTGCTCTCTCTGTGACTGCTATCAAAGAAAAGAGGGATCTTGACTCATTAAGCAGCTATCTTTGCTTTGGTCAGTCAATATTTAAATAGGGTCGGCCCATCAGCCTGCTTGTTTGATATTGGTCTGCTGCCTGCTGGAGTGTTTATATTGGAAAATTTTAGCCTGCTCTTTCATTAATGTGACTTTTTAGCCTCATGGCAGCAGGAATGAGACGGTCAGACGGTCCACCACTGTGGTCCAGACTGAAGAATCTCAATAAGCATAGCGTGGATTGCTATGAAATTTTGTGCTGACGCTCTCGTATCGCAGTTACTCTGGTGATCCATTAACTTTTCCTCTGGTGCCACTGTGAGATTGGTTTGTTTGGTTTTGAGGGAAATATCTCAACAACTATTAAATGGATTGCCATTAAATGTGGTACAGATCTTTGAGGTCCCCAGAGAAAAGTCCTAATAACTTTGTTTATTTCCTGACACCATAAGTAGCACAACCAGCAGATTTTCAGTTTTTTAACTTTTCCAGTGAAACATCTCCACATCTGCTCGATGGATCAGCATAAAATGTGGTGTAGACATTCACTGACTATTCTACTAGCCCTATTTTTGGTTCAGTGCAAAGTCTCTATACAGCTACTGCATGGATTGCACGTAATTACATAAACCTATTCATGTTCCCCAGAGGATGAACTGACTTAACTTCGGTGTCTCCTTGACATTTCATTTAGCACCACTATCCAGTCAGATAAGAGCTGCAGTGTTTGGTTGATTAATCGATTAGTTGCATCAGTTTACCAGCTATTTTGGTAATTGATTCATTTAAGTTTAATTTTTCAAGCAAATTGTTAAACATTTATTGGTTCTAGCGTGTTAAATGTAAGGATTTGCTGCTGTTCTTTGTTAATTTATGATTTTAAATGAGGTGTGGTTGGGTTTTGGACTGTAAGTGGGACAAAACAAGCAATTTGACACTTGCTTAACATGTTATTCCTGTGCATTTTGTAAGCTTCTGACTGTTTTATCCTGTTATTGTGATGTACACTGCCTGACAAAGGAAAAAAAAAAAAACAACTCCTTGACTTGGAGACTCTCAGTCAACTGTGGGGTCTCAGACTGATGATTTGAATCATTGATTTTAGCGGGCAGCCCTAAAGCACATGACAGATTTTGGAAAACCTGCTACCTAACTGATAATATAGCTCAAGTGATAAAATTCTTAAGATACCGTTTTACCAAGAAGAGCACAAACATACATGAATAATCTTTTACAGAGCCAGAGAAGAAGAGTGAAGTAAGGCACTCCTCTAATTCTGCAGTTCAGGGGATTTTTCTGTTTTGCTCCTTCTACTCCTCCCACCCTCATCTCTGTCTTTCCATGGTTTTCTCTGGCTTTGCTGGCTTTGTACACTCCAGTGCACTCGCTACCGCCAAGCCTAAGCTGAAGGGACATTGAGCTGTATGTAAATCAATTTGGAATGCATCCGTATGTGGAAATAGAATTAGACTTGTCAACCACACCTCTTTAGTTCCTCCTCTCTTCTTCGTCTCTCTCTCCTTCTGTAGTACTCTGCTATTTTTCAAGTTAGGCGTACAGTACCATAAGTAGCATCTATAGGAAGGCTTAGGGTTAGGCTCGTGGGGTAGAGGGGATTAAAAGAAATCACTGAAGTTAGCAGTCTTCAAAGGAAGCAGAGAGACTGCAAGAGGAGCCACGTTTCTCTCAAATGGCTTCATGCTCTGGGGGCTTTGTGTAATGGTGAATTATTACATGAGGCATGGAGTCACATATATGTAAATGAGGCTCGCTGCTTTAAATTTGCACAGAATATTGTACTCTCTGGATGTCTGAGAAAAATATGATGTAAAAAAAAACACACTGATTCATGTAAACAACATGTGACACATCCAGTTTGAGCTTCATCAATTATGCTGTTGTGGCGAGCCCGTGTCTGCTGGGTTTGATTTGTTCCTTTCAGATAAAACTCACCTAAACAGGTTTGGTCCAGCAGCAACAACACCTCTATCTGCCATAATTTCAGATATGACAGAAAGTCATATCTGACAGTTTTTTTTCATGCAGCAGAAAAAGGAAGATGGGATTTTGTGTGGTCCACTGTAATGAGTTTTTCTGCGGCGCCCTTGTCTGTTTGGTCCCTGCGTTGTGCTCGTCATATCTCTGGCAACCATTCATTTCGTTCATTGTAGGATATATGTTGCAATCCACTTATGTCAAGAGATGGAAAGGAAACAGGATCATATGTTCATCTGAGTCATCAGGGATCAGGGGTATTAAAAGGAAACTAAAGAATCACGAAGACCCACTTGAACAACCTTTACAAAGAGTAAATCATTTAAATCGTGTTCAAACAGTATAAGCGTGGATGACATACAAGGTTCTGAAGGAAAGCGTGGAAAGCTATTTATCAGGGTTTTAAAAACAATCAATAATTCATGCCTTAAATTAATTTTCAGATAAATTAAATTAATTCTGAAGAGCACTTTGTAAGATGCTGAAGAAAAGAGATGGGAGATTATTTTTTAAGACAAATAACAGTATTTTCTGCCTCCCTGAGGTGCTATTAAAGAGCCCCTATTCATCACAATTAACCTGGGTGACTATTAGTGAAACGTTAATTAGATGTTAGACTGTGTCTAATGAGTCGCAACACACACTTAGGAGCATTGAATCAATGGTTATTGACTCAAACAGTTACAGCAGATTTCTATAATATTTCTGAAGAAGAAGGATGTTAAGATTTTCTATCAGAAAAGTGAATAATTACAGGCAGTAAAATAGTAAAGACGCACACTATCACTTCACCTCATAAAACATCTTACAACTTAATCTGCAAATGCAGCTTTACAAAGCCCAATTCAAAAAATGTTGGGATGCTGTGTGAAATGTAAAATTAATGAAAACAGAATGCAATGCTTTGCAAATCCGTTTCAACATGTACTAAATTTAGTACAGTATGAAGACATGATATTTAATGTAATGATAAACTTTTTACTTTTTTTTTTTTTAATTCACTAATTCTGAATTTGATGCCTGTAATAAAAAAGTTAAGTGTCTCAGAGATTCTGTGGTTCTGTGGTTGTGTGGGCACTGGACAGCATCTGAAATCAGATGTGGGGCAGGTGAACAGGATGTGATTGCACATCTGGAGGTGCCAGGGTCTGCCTCAAAGGTTGGTTGTTCTGTAAATAAATAATAAAAACAGAACTATTTTGGTGACCTTTGGGGGTTTTAAATTATGCAACATTTAGTCTATACTGCAAAAGCAAATGCTTAAATTTGACATATAAACTAACCATTTTAGTAACACTTTCTAAAACAAATGGCCATGCTGAAGAACTGAACACTTATTCACTAAAATGATTCGAGGTTTTACGTGTTTAAATTTGTCAGCATGTTTTGTGGTTTTACAGCTTTGAGATAAAATGTACCACCTGCTCCACATGATTTTATAAAAGATTTTTGTACATGGTCTGAGGAAAGTACAGAGAACCGTTAGTGAACACAGTTCATCCCTACATCTTTAAATGCAAGTTAAGACTTTACCATGCAAAGTGAAAGCCATAAATTAACATCATCCAGAAACACTGCTGGCTTCTCTGAGCTTGAGCTAATCTGAAATGGTCTGATGGGAAGAAGAAAAGTGTGCTGTGGTCTGATAAGTCCACATTTCAGGTTGTTTTTGGAAATCATGGAAGCCGTGTCATCAGGGCTTAAGGAGGAAAAAGACTATCCAGACAAGCAAAAAGTTCAAAAGCCAGCATCTGTGATGGTATGAGGGTGTGTTAGTGCTCTTTGCATGGCCAACTGTCACATCTGTGAAAGCCCCATTAATGCTCAAAGGTACATAAAGGTTTTGGAGTAAGATATGCTGCCATCCAGACGTCTTTTTCAAGGATGCCCCTATTTATTTCACCAAGACGATGCCAAACACGTTACAACAGTGTGGCTTCATAGTAAAAGAGTTCAGGGACTAGACTGGTCTTCCTACAATCCAGACAATTAGTGTCCTCAGTTCCCAAACACTTACTGAACATTGTAAAAAGAAAATGTGATGTAACAAAGTGAACAAGTTAAATGAAATGAATTTTTAAGACTGAGGCTTTCTCGTGCAGAGGGAAGGTGCATGTTAAAAAAGTAATACATGAGAAACTCTGTATTCCTGTTTCATTCATAAATTTCACAACCGGTTTCTTGCAACATACTGGAGGAAAACTGAAAGCACCACTTGGAGAATACAGTTTGGGTCTCCAGTGAGAAACGAGGCGATTTTCAGTCCAATTCGCATCCGCCGTTCTCCATATAAATTGCATTTGATTGGCTGCATGTTCCTCTCAAGAAAAATGCGAATGGAGGTGGGTAGTTGTTGCTAAGAAAGGAAGTATAATCACATGGAGGTATTCTGGTATTCAGAGAGAAAATCGCTCGCCTCCATTGCTTTGGGTTTAATGGAAAAACACGGCCGACATGTCTGAGGTGCAGCAAGGATGACATTCTTTATCAGCTCTCAATGAAAATGTCAAACTTCAATCTTTTTTTGAATGTGCACAGGAGAAAGTAAAACCAAGACCTGTTTTTAAAGGGTTGCAGTCAGCCCAGCAGCTTAGATTTATTTCTCTGTACTGGCACATTAAAAAGGCAAAGAGGGAAACATTAAAGCAGCAGAAAAATGGCAAACCAAGGGCATCTGATCATAAGCAGGGTCATTTTCAGTTGTGTAAGATACACGATTCCACACCACAGAGCTACAAGGTAAAGACGAGGGTAGACGAAACTCTCCTCAAACACACAGCAAACATTCATGGCCTCATAAACTGTGTGTACTCATGCCAGGAAGTTGATTACAGGCAGATTCCATCATGTAAAACCCGCAGCTTTAATACAGTATGTGTTGTAGGACCAGCGGCCATGCTGGCCTAAGCTGGCTCTCCCAAACATGCCCCCAAAATACGGCACAGGAGCATTTGCTTGGATTTACCACTCGCATGACACAAATCCCATCTTTACTGCGAACGCATCCTGCATTAGAGTATTTTCAATTTGTCCTCCTTTCAACAACAACATCATGGTATTGTGTCGGTGTTAATGGGAGGTGGCTGTTTATCAGTGTCACTTTTCAAACACTTTTTTTTTGGAAGTTAAGTGTTAAGATACATATTTGGGGATTTTCCATTAAGCATACACCACCCTCCAATGTGTCATCCATTTTTAATGAGACATACCGGGCCCTTTAAAGTGATTACTGGCCGCTGGCTTATCGGATTTGGTTTAGAGCTTGCTAATGGCATGATAAGGCACATTAAAGTGATAATAAGTATTTAATGAAGTTAAATGTGGTCGGGCGAGGGCCACGGAAGGATTGATCCCCTTTTAAACAGGTCAGAAAAAAATGAACTTTTAAACGAACAGATAAGATATTAAATGGTCCTGAAGTATGAAAAAAGTAAATGATTGGCTTCATTTACTCTCATCTAATTCTGGTTTGTGGCCCATGCAAGCTGTGTGTGATGGCAGAGCACTGTCGGATATGAGTGATTCCCACTGTGAGTTGGACAAACATTGTGTTCCAGTTTTTTAAGTCCTCTCCATCTCCCCTTCTGTCTTTATGAATCCCATGGTTTTTTTGCAGAAAAAAAAATTAAAAAGTCAGCCAAATTGTGATACTTTTCTGAAACTTTTGTTTTGGTATGGAAGTGCATTGCGATGGGATCAATTTGATTTAATATCGGGTATCAGACCCATGACATTGATCCGTATTAACATTTAAATTCCGCAATTGCCTTGTGTTTTCTATTTGTAAACACTCACAAAGCAGTGTGAATTGCAGCTTAGTAGCACTTTCCTCCTCAAGTTTGCATGTAATTTGCATGTAAGACAAGGGAAATACATGCACTTTAAGTCGTAGTGCTGTGATACAGATGGAGTGAAGACATTTAGTAGCCACCTCACTCATGGGGTAACAACACACCAGCACAAAAATGACAGTTACCAACATAAACCACCATAAATGCCACTATGGTCTGATGAACAGGTTACAAATAATAACCTGTTTTTGGACATAAAATAGCAATGCATCATGGGATACTTATGCAAATGATGGCCATCTCTCAGTCTGTCAGCTGCACATGTAAGTGTCACAAGTCAGACAAAATTTCAAACTTAATTTTCAGCCTTTTGTAATCTTACTACTACTCATAATTCTACTACTATTACTGCCACTACTACTACTACTTCTACTACTACTATTAATAATAATGATGATGATAATGATGATAATAATACTGATAATCTGTCTTGTCATAGCAGCTCCATTTGCAACATCACAGCTGACAAACATAAGAAAAAAATATGTACATTCAACATAACGTTACAATCACACAAAATAAGATAACAGACAAAAATACATATGTAAACACAGAAGATGACATTTAAGGCCCTTTAATATATATTTCCATATTTAATTTTTGGATTGACTAGTGTACAAAAGAGTTCTTCAATCTAATCTTATTAGATCTCGAGACCCTGTAACCCCAGTTGGATGGTCACAATCTGTATTCACTGTTCAGCACGTGGCTGGACAGTGAATACAGATCGTTATCATACCAAGTAGATCGGTGCGTCTCGTGTTATGCACTTAGCATACAGACTTGATGTAACTGTTTTGCATTACATTCACCCTTTGCCCCTTGTGTAGTGAGTTTTTTTAATTGTGTGGACTGGAATCTTAAATCATGTCACATACAGAGAAAGAAATGTCACTTTTCTGCATTTTTCAGTTGACTTGCTGTTAACTTCTCACTTGCCAGGGTTCACTCTTTCTCTCTCTCTCTCTCCCCCTCTCTCTCTCACACACACACACATTCACACACATCCTGAGATCATCCTGCCTGATGTCAGTGTGATTATGCAGCTGCAAAAGATGGGTGTTCCTGCTGCTCCTTTGCCAATGCTCGGGGTGGGGCTCACTTTGTCCATCTGCTCATGGCCTTAGGAGGAAAACCCACACACACAAACGCACACTGACAGTCAGTTTAAAATATGTTCATAGACACACACACACACATATTCAGAAAGACGCACATGCACTAAATAATTACCTCAGCAGGGATTCTACTCAGTCATGCTGAATGCCAGGGGATTCAAGGACATGTACAAATCACCTAATAAATTCACAGAAAATCAAGTCTCTCCTTGCCTTAGAATGCTAAGCACTTCGTCCACATTATCCCCCAAATCCTTACGAGCAACACTGAATCTACATAAAAAGTCAACTAAGGGCAGAATTTTCTGCGTAGACTTAAAACACTCACCTTAAAAAAAAAAAAAAAAGCATTCAGATTCACAATGTTGAAAAAATACCTGCCTGTTTGATGTGTCTCTTTCCTTTTTTTTTTGTTCTCTTCTTAGGGGTCTTTTTGCAAGCCATTACACTGAGACACATTACCGGGAGGATGGAAGTGCAGTCACCGGTGTTCACAACTTCACGGTACGGTGGCACTCAAGTGCTTTTGACATTTATGGTCGAGTTGACGTGCAGTGGTGCTCTGCAGTCACGTTGTAAAAACTGACCCTCTAAAAATGTCCACGTAGACAGATGCGTTTTTTTTTTTTACTTTATACTATGTTTTGTGCATTAGTTAAAAATCTGATTCAGGATTAAAATTATTAGTGTTTAATTGCTTTGATTGTTTTTTAATCATTAATAAAATGTGAGCCAGTGTGTATTTAGAAGCTTCTGTCTGTCGCTGAACATGATGTCTAGCCCGTGGCCTATTTGATGATAAGCTCTGTTTTATGCTGGTAGTTTTTAAGCCAACACTGCCATCAGGATTTTATTATTGAATCCCCTTTAGCAGCTGATCTATTCATGACTGCATGTTTGTGTACGTGTTTTAGCTGTTTGAAGCAAAGCACCTGCTACTCTTATGAAAATGAAGAAAGCGATGATGTTTCAAGTGAATTTCAAGTACTCCTCAAGGATACTCGGTGGCCCTGTTCAGACCTGGTATAAACATGCGTCCTGGGTGATCTGTTCAAGAAAAGTTGATAGCTTTAACTACGTGAGTTCACAACTGGTATTAGAATGTCTCTTGAGTGGCCACTTCTGATTGGATCTCACCTCCCCGCTCTATATGCAGATAAACACAGGGGCTGCTTTGTCAGTTGAATGTCCATCATTGGCCATTTGGATTCTACAGTTTGTTTGCGCACTAAATCACACTATCAACTCACAATGTGCCTGATGTTTTACCTGCACTGTCAGTATCCAGACAGGCGAGATGCTTCATGGCGTGCTGGGATTTTATAACTAATTTTTGAGCAGGACGCACACTTACACTTATTCTGGCTGTCGAAGAAAGGCATTAGTGACAGAGTCAGAGAAAGTGAAAATGTGCGTCTAAGTGCATCGTGGAGTGTCTCTTCTGTCTGCTCTTCACCAGCAACACAATGTTTTTTTTTTACAAAGAACGAAATAACTTAATATATTGCATTTAAAGGGACAGTGCATTTGAAAAACTCAACAGACATGGCTCTTTCCAGAAATCATGACCTGTTTAATCAGGATAATCTACAGACATTGTTGTGAACAGTATTTTCTTTTTAGTAGAAAGAAAGTAGTTCATTTTGATTTAACTGCAATAAGTTGTTCTGGTAGATTCTAAACAATAAAGAAAATTGTCCCTACATGACACTGCTCACAACAAGCTCTGTGGATTGCAAAAAGACATTGAAACATGCTGCTGAGTTTTTCAAATGTATTTTTTTGGCTCTTCAAGCATCACAACCTGAATTCCTTGCTCCATTATATCCAAGAGAAGGCAGACATCTCTATATCAAAACCTCCAAAATTTGTTGTTGCAGCTCTCAACAAAACAGTCTAGATTTGTGAAGAGCACACAAGGCAAGAGGAAAAGATGTATTTATCATCTTGGGGTGAACTGTGCATTTAATGGTGAATTTACAAGAAGGCCCAAATAATTCAGAATTTGTTGGCCGCAGCATTCCATAGTTGTGAAGTAAGTTTCTCCTCTATCAACACAACTCACAAACACACAAAATACATATATGCCTACACATCCATACACATCATGGCTGCTGTGAGTATACTGTGTCCATTTGGAGCTATGGTCGTGCATGGCCTCAGAAATTAATGCTACGCATACACAAATGCAAATGTGTTAAACAGCAAGTATATCTGTTATTTACGAGAGCCCAAAAACATAATCTGCATTACAGTATACCAACTGATGTACTTTCAGGACGTCAGTTGACAAGGCAGTCCTTCAAAGTGTCCCACAGCACAGTGCATCCTGGGGGTGTTCACACCTGTACTTCGCTGAGCTGTCCACTTGTGAGCAGATCACTGAGGATGCATGTGTGGGGTCTGAACAGAGCAACTGAGGCACTTGTTGAATTGTTGATGCGGTTCATATGAGAAAATCCAGGCAGAATTGATTCTTCATTCTATGATAAAGGCATTTATATTTATTTATTTATATTATTTAGGCAGAAAGACGGTTTGACTGCATGAGAACAGGCATTGTAGAGGAGGGATAACATTTCTATCTTGTTGCAAAAACTGTGACTTTAAAAAAACGCTCTCTCTCTTTAAACATAGTTAACACCCTCTTGCCCTTTTGCAGCTAACTTGGATTAAAATCACTGTTGAATTGAACGGCATTGAAGGCAGTTTGACAGGTTACTTACAGCTCGGAGCAGAAATGTTTGGCAATTCTGCAATGACTGACAAGTCTATTTCCTGCAAAGTTATGCAAACAACGTTTTCCATTCTCTCTCTCTCTCTCACCTTTAATTTTGAGTGGGAGGATGTTACAAGCGTTGCATCAGGCTGTCAAATAGATGTACTGTATTGTCTTAGATAAGCCTCACGCAGCTGCACACTTCCAGTACCTGCTGTCACTGAACTCAGCAATCAGCCATGTGTTAATCAGGGCTCAGTGGAAAGACATGCACGGTAAATAAAGTCTGTGAAATATCTGATGAGACAAATGACTCAGTGAAAATATAACAGGGTTCATATGGGTGCTGGAAATCCTTGAAAAATCCTTGAATATTAATGTAGCATTTCGAGGTTTGAAAAGTGATTGGATTTTGGATAAAGTGCTTGAAATTGTAACTGCATTACTTTCATACTTAATGAATACCTGACTTAATAGTTCTTATTTTAGATAAATAAATAAAATAAGTCAGAGTTTGGCTCAGACAGATTGTATAGGATACCATTTTGAAACATTAAAATTTCATTGTGTTTTCCTTTAATTTATCACCCCTCTGTAGAATGCTATCAAAAAACATAATTTTGGTTGTAAACATTTATTTTAATGTAATGTAAAAAATAGTGAAAAAATCATTTTGAGTGTATGAATGTATAAACATGTAATTTACCACAGCTTTAATGTGCTGGAAAAGCTTGAAAATGCACATTGAAAATTCTTGATAAGTGCTTGAGTTTGACTTTGGAAAATGTGTAGGAACCCCAAATAAAGGAACTTTAAATCAAGAGATAAATTAACTCCTTAACAAGGAGCAGCTTTCCAGTGGGTCAGTCATTTTTCAAACCAACAGAACTTTATTTTAAAAAATGAGCATTAAGGGGTTAACCCAGATTTATTCCATCTCTGCTCTGCTTTTTGTAGCTCCAGGAAATCTTCTAAAAATGAGCCTATGACTAAATATTTCACTTTGAATGCATTTAGCTGCTTTAAAAGTCACAGACACATTGAGGATAACTGAGGGAGACAATCGCTATTGCTGCCTGATGTTTTTCATATATGAAAGGTGAAGTAATCTAGGTCAAGCATAGCCTAAGCACAGAGTCTTTGTTGCTGCTCTATTTTTATACTTCATGTAATGAATCTCCATCCTATCACCACCTGGCTCAGTAAATTGTACTGTACTTGTCAAACAGAAGCTGTTAGAAGTGACTGCTTTTTGTTTGTGTTCTTTTTTGCAAAAGTCTCGCTCTGAAGTATTTCCTCCTGCAGTTCAGTATTAGGGATGAGAAATGGTCAGTGTTGTGACTAATGGCAGTTGATTGAAGAGGACAGGAGTGCTGCTGGACACTAAACGGAGGCCTATATTCCCTTTTAAAGACAGCCACTTCCTCCGCTCTCCTTGTGCTCAGACAACAGTGTTTTCACTGCGTCTGAGGTGCCTTAAATGTCCTCTTCTCCCTCTACTAGACCTCTCTGCTGGAATAACAACGGAAAAACAGTTACCATATTACTGTCGCCTCTCATCCATGTCACTTTTCCTGCTTCTACTTTCAACTGCGTAGGTTGCATTCATTTCAAAAAGGCCTGTTTGTAAAGACGTGGATGGGAGGAAAGACTGATCTACAGAGCGTGCTAATTTCAGCATCAGCACAGTCTCCCTGTATCTTGTCCTCTTTTGCTCTTTTGATGTCAGATAAGAACAATGATAAGCAGCTTTTGTTATTTAATTCATTTTTAATTAAATCACTCTTTTCCTAACATGTTTCATCTGCGGTATATAACAATTTATCTCTTTTAGAATAACTGCTACTACCATGGGGAAGTGCAGTCGCATCCAAACTCTGATGTCACCCTCAGCACCTGCTCCGGCCTTCGGTAAGGACCATAACAACCATCATTTTGTATTCAAGCGGCATCTCAACGCTGCCCTTTAAGTGCTATTTGCCACTGCAATGTTTATATTTACTTAAGTCAGTCTGCACAGCAGCCCATCGCTCTTAAGCCCCTTAAGCGCGCTGTCAGTAAGTTGGTGTGTGACTCGCAGGAATAGAGGAAAATGTCACACCTCATTGTCTTCGTCCACAGAGGCATCCAGTAAATATCCGCCCTCGTTTTGTCGGTAATTGGCGTCTTGCTGTTGCTAATGACAAACCACAACTCTTCCAGTTGGGCATCATCAAGAAGTCTTACACATACACAGTGTCATCTTCTGCTTAATTAAACAGCAAGGAAACATTTGTGGACAGAGAAAATGTTCATTTTGCCATGACAACCTTTTATCAACACAATACCAGCTAATGACAAAGAACATTAAAGTTTCATTTTGGGTAAATGTTAGGGGTGTCACAATTCTCCAAATCCACAATTCAATTTAGCTTTTGATGATTAAGGAGCAATATGAAGCAACAGTGCATCCAGAAATGAGTACTGCGGTCAAAATATTGAGTTTGAGACGGTATATCAAATAGGCTGCATACCTATTTAATGTATGATCTATGGTTGAAGCAAGTTGTTTCCCCCGCCCCCTCCTCCCCCCGAGGAGGCTTGGGCAGGCTGCAGGAACACTGCAGGAGTGCAACCACAAATGTAACATTAACATGTTGCTCAGTTTAACTGTTATAAACAACTCCTGATTTACACAGACATGAACTCATTCAGCATTAATTTGAGCTCTAATTGAAATGGGCAAACAAAAACACAAGTTACAGGCTGGAATAGTAATTTAAAAGGAAGATGCTGCAGCTATATTTGATGTTTTTCCTTAATCTCTGATGATATTATCATGGTCATTTTATCATTTATTACAGTAAATATATTACAAATACATCTCTTATAAGGCCATGATTTGATTCTAATCAGTTTTATTCAATTTTAACTTTTTTTTAGCACTGATTTCTCTCCTGTTGTTAGCCTAATCAGAAGATCATTAGGTTTATGCCCTGACATACGGTCATTTTCTCTTATTTAAATTTTCAAATTCCTCTTAAGATCTATATGGTATCAAGTGTATTGATATTAAGTCTATTGATCTGAAATTGGAGATATAGACGTGCGCAAATAGTTGGCTGACGTATAACAGTACTGTCTCATTTGTGGATTTAAAAGAGCTTTTGTGCATAAAGCCATGAGGAGTTTTAAATCTCGGCTGGGGTATAGAAGCTCTGTGTGGCTCGGCCCTGTTGCCAAAACAGAAAAAAAAAGTTTCATAGTTTCAATTGGCTTAAGTCAAAGTGGGCTTGTAGAAAGAGCCACATTCAATCAACTACTGCATGTGAGAGACTGGTTATGCTTGAAAGCCTTGTTTTCAGACTTGCACTCTTGTCTCTGCAGAGGCTTCATTGCACTTGAAAACAAGACATTCATCATTGAGCCGGTGTCTGGTCATGACAACGGTGCCCACTTCATCTACGGAGTGGAAGAACTCAGACTGACCCCAGGAGACTGTGGACACGGCTTCAATATGTCCTCTGTTGGCCCTGAAAACCACATCAAAAACCCCTTCCAATCCTTCCACACAAGGGTGAGATTAGTATTTTGTTGTTGTTTCTCGCATTAGAGCCTTTGGATAGCACAGTTCAGAGCTATACTGACATCTATTTGAGCGCTTTTTGTCGTATTTTAATTGTGAAACATTTCTGAAGGGTAAGGGTATCATTCACTTGATGAAAGACAAATGGGTGTTTGACCAAAGATCAGCAAATTGGCAAGCTGACTAGTTTGGATAAGTTCCCGGAGGGTGTTGCCTTGAGCTTGACACATTTTATCTGTGCTTCGAGCCTAAAGTCGAGGGACCATGCGGGTTTGGCCACTGATTTACATGGAGCAGGTGCAGCATCCATCTGCCACTATTCACAAGCGTTAAAAACTCCATTCAGTCAGGAAGTGAAAACTTACCAACATACAGTACTTAATGACCCCTGAGTAATCTGGGCTTCATGTTTTTAGAATAGCATCAATTCCACCTTAACAGACAGGACACTGAAGCAAAAAGATCACTGAATATGGTCATATGACCCGGTATGCCTTTGTCTGATGTCCTGGCTTTTCTTACACTGTACACCTTTTTCATAGCAGCCATCTTGACATGAAAGAGTAGGTAAACACAGGTGTTGTCAATAGTATTAATTAAGGTTTCATATTTTGCATGTTGGCTCACTGGAAAGGCTCTGTTACACTAAATGGAACAGGACATGAGTTAGTATCATTGATAACACTTGTGTTTACATTACTATTTAATATCGATGTGGCCTATGCTAATTGTCATACGAGATACAATTGCTGGTGGCCTAGGTGCCGCTTTGATGTAAAGAAATAATAAGGCATTTTGGGAAACTTGCTCATTAACTATCTCTGTGCATCAAGCTGCAGCTAGCAGTCAAAAGACTAAAAACAGGAGGACATAGCTAGCCTTGATATTTTCAAATCAAATAAAATATCATTAATGAGTTTTAGTGGTACGTAGGTGCTTTTAGAGTTACGATAAGATAAGCTAAGCTGCTAGCTATAGCTTCATATTTACTATGCAGACATGATATTATTACTGGTTTTCTTATCTCGCTCTTGGCAAGAAAACAAACAAGTTTACTGAAATATCTTTTTAGGCATTGTAGACTTGAAAATGTTTTCTTAAGGCTTTTAAAGGGGCAGTTCAGATTATTTGAAGTGTGGTTGTAGTAGTATTTAAGTAGTACTTACCGATAGTCAATCAAAATCCCCCCAGTTTGGAGAAGCGTGGACGCTCAATACTATATAGCTGTTAAGAGGGTCAGCAGCATAACGTGTTTATATCACAAACTAGCAGATCAAGGCAGCAGTACACCACCAACTCCGAGATGTGCAAGGTAAACTGACTGATTTCACCTATGGTGTCAGGTTCAGGAGGTGACAGCGATATTGGGCGTAGATAACAGCAGTTTCCCGCTGGAAAAGGCTGTCTGATGACAAAGTGTGGAGTGTTGGGACCAGCATCTATTGTAGCTAATATACTGACTATGGATGAGTGCCACATACAACCCCACTTCAAAACATCCAAACTGTTCTTTTAAAATAGGCCCACAGGACGTGATAGTGATAGTACTTCAATTGTGTGTCTATATTTTGGTATCTGTGCATGCTTTCAGCAACTCTCAAAACATTTCTAACATGCAACATTTCTGTTTGTACTTCAGCATAAAAGGCATGCTCAGAAGACAACCAAGTATGTTGAGCTGATCATTGTGGCGGACAACAGAGAGGTAATTCACCATTTACCTGCCATTCACAAGCACAGTGTTCAGAAAACAGAAACCTAGCACAGTAAATCCTTCATGGTATAAGTATAAAACAGCAGGGTAAGCTGTAGTAACAGTAGAGCAGATCCTGCTGGGCCTGCAGAATTAGGTCAGTGTGCAACGAGCAGTGTGGTCTTGTGGCTGAGGCTCCGTTTTGACAGGAAGTGCTGAACGATTTCCCAGCGGACCAGACAGGAAACCGGAAAAAGCCACGTGGATACAGAAGAGTCTCCCGTAAGCACCGACGAGCTCATTGTGGGGTTTCCTCCCTGTGGCCCTTTACTAATGCCACCGACCTGAATGGAAGGAAAGGAAATGAAAAAAAACAAAAGAGGATAAGGGATCAAGTGTGTTGTCAGGCTTGGATTTGAAGTCCAGCACCAGACGCAGGTGGATACACAGTAGGGTGGAAATAGAGGGTCTGACTTTGCTGCAATTTGGATCCAAAGCTTTGCAGGCTGTCAGATCTGCCAATATACCTGCTCCCTGTGGCCGTGCCATTCGTCTCTCTAGCACTGGGAGATTTTTCTAGATCCAGATGGTCACAGCTTGACAAGTTGCCTAACACACAGTAAAACGTATTGCCATGGTGGGTGTTCTGTGTTGATTCATGCTTTTTGGTTCTGAAATTACTAACTACAGTATCGTTTATGCATTCATGCAACACACACCACTTGTGTGTTGATGTTCAGATGTTCCCATTTCTACCACTGATTGCATGCAATTTTGTTTTCAGTTTCAGAAACAGGGGAGGGACGTGGAGAAGGTGAAACAGAGACTGGCAGAGATAGCCAATTACGTGGACAAGGTAAAACATCCTCTCCCCTTTGCACAGGAGGGATAAATCACCTTTTAAAATAGAAATATTGCTGGCAGCAGAGATTAATGGGATGACTGTGTGATATATTAATGTCCTACTAAAACAGCTGCTTTTAGTCCATCTAAAACCTCTGCCAGGGCTGTGAATCTATAACTAGCACATACAGTAGGCAGATGGATTTACATACCGAAAGCATGGATATGGACATGGGAAAGACATCTGATCGTGTGAGAAAACATTATGTTTATTCACACAGGAGAGGAGTCGAGGCTGCCGTATTGAAATGTATTGTAATTCAGTAAAGTGAATCACCAAAAGTGCAGCCCCAGTTCTAAAAAAGTTGGGGTGTTGTGAAAAATTAAGTACAAACAGAATGCAATGATGTGTAAAAACTTTTCAGACTATTCAACTGAATACAGTACAAAGACAAGATATTTAATGTTCAAACTGACTGGCTTTATTGTTTTTTGTAAATATACTCATTCTAAATTTGATGCAAAAAAGTTGGGACAGGTGCATGTTTACCACTGTGATATTTCACCTTTTCTCGTTGAAGTTTTGAGAGTGAAATTCTAAATGATTCTTGCTTGATATACGACTTCAGGTGCTCAGCAGTCTGGGGGCTGTAGCATTTTGTGCTTCATAATGCGCCACACATTTTCATTAGGAGAAAGGTCTGGTGTTATGCATTCAGGCCAGTCTAGTACACAAACTCTTTTACTACAAAGCCACAGTGTTGTAACATTAAATATCTTGTCTATGTACTATTTTCAGCTGTATTCAATGCATTCTGTTTTTATTTACATTTTACACAACGTTCCAACTTTGTGGTTATAAAAAAGCAGTGATAGTGTCTCACATTTCTGTTTGAAATCTTTTTATCAGTCATGAAATTGAAGCTCTATAAATCTCCCAGCCTTTCTATCCACACTGACTCTCTTCACCTACCAATGTGCTTTTCTTCAGTTTTACAGGGCCCTGGACATCCGTGTGGCCCTGGTGGGTTTGGAGGTGTGGAGCGACTCTGATAAATGTCCCATCACCCAGGATCCCTTCACCACCCTGCACGAGTTCTTAGACTGGAGGAAAGTCAAACTTCTGCCCCAGAAACCTCACGACAATGCTCAGCTCATAAGGTGACTGTTAACCAGAGATGGTTCCTGTGAGTTGATTTCCATTGAATACTGGCAATCATCAACCCTTGTTTGGTTGAAGTAAATCTGAATTCACAGCATTAGATGTGAAAACTTTGCCTCACTCATCTTCCGGCTCAGTGGGTATTTACTGTGCAGATGAATGAGAGTGTGCCTTGGCTCTCACTTCTCAGACCATTAGATTAGCAAAATAAAATGACAAATATTACCTCCCATAATTGGGGCAGATAGCTGATATATTTGTCCAACCATATTACACCACCTACAGTATATGAAACTGTTGCAATATGGCCATTGCACCATTGCATTAAAACAAACATTTTACATTAACAATAAAACAGATTTTAGGCCTCCCTTCAAATACACCCACTTTAGTTGACTATTCCATTGACATATGCCTCTGTACATTACCTGTTAGGCAGCATTAGATGATCTCTTTTAACCTGTCTTGTTTAATATCTTTGAGTGCCGGCTCTCATTTGCTGAGTAAAAGAAAAAAAAATAAAACAATTAAAACAAGTATATAAGCCCAGTTCATAAAAGATATTAAAAAAATCTATTAAAACAGAATCAAATGGAGGCCATATGGTTTCTCATCAGAGATTTAAATTCACTAAGGAATTCAAAGTATTATTTTTTTGGTGCTTCCATGTAGTTTTTCCAGAGGATTAATAAGAGCATAGCGACTAAAAGCAGATCTTCTGAGTTCAATACAAACTCGAGGGATAATTTGGTTGTTTTAAAACTTTTGTATTTCTAAGCCAAGTGAATGCATTGCATCTGGATTACATTAGGAGACCTAATCTAAACCGTATTAATGCTTTTGAAGACAAGCTGCAATAATGAATTCACAAAATGCATAAAGTTGTGCAGATCTTAACTTTCTTCTCTAGCATCTATATCTCCTCCTCACCCTTCTTCCGTCCTTTGCAGCGGGGTTTACTTCCAGGGCACAACCATTGGCATGGCGCCCATTATGAGCATGTGCACAGTGGAGCAGTCTGGAGGCATTGTCATGGTGAGTATAAAGCCTTCTCACTGCTCCCACCATGCCTCCACCCTCCTCTTCCTCTATGTAGACTGATTGCATCAGCGTGGACATTGTTCAGATTCAGCCGGCTAACACAGTCCAGACATGATTTACACTGAAAAGGTGTTCGCCGTTTCCTGGAAGAGCATTTACGCACAGGTCTGGCAGGGTGTCATGCTTTTAAGCATAATGATATTTGTGCTGGCACTCCCTCAACACTCATGCCCTCATCGTTACCACAAACATGTGCATGAAGGAATATGTAAAAATATACTGTCAGAGGGATTGGAGTGCAGACACACACACCCTTGTAAGGTCATTTGGAGTCTTTCAGTCATTCAATCAAGCTTTCCTGTGACATCTCTAAAAGGTTTGGTGGGGCACAGGGGTACATCAAAGGCCACAGCATTTAAACAAAACCACATTTACATTTTTATGAGATGGGATAAATTGTTTATGCCACACATTCAAATCAAAATGCTTTTTTTACACACAACTGCATCTCCCCAGGTAAACTAAATTATTGCTCATAGTAAATTAGCTGCCTTTAGGGCTCCTCTGCCTGCTGTAGCACTTGACATCCATGCCAAATCACAAAGTGGTTATCAGCCCAGTGCCATTACACCCCAGCCCAGATGTGCATCCCCCATTAATAGATATGTTTTCTGCCGGCTGTGCCTGTGCTGAGGCTTCTCCAGATGTTTGTCTTCCCCATTACTTACAGATGGCAGATGGTTTGGACTGAGATTAAAGGGCCATGTAACCAGTTAGAGGGCAGCCAGATGACATGAACCATTTCTCAAACCATTCACGACCATGTGTGTTAATCAGCCCCAAATCCTCGATTTGGTCCACATGTTCTTTCAATTTGCGCATCGAAATGTTATTTATTTTTTCAAGTAAACTCACACAGGCCTTAATATGTGAATGGTTGGGTTTAAACTGTGACAGCAAACTATATCGAGTTTTTTATAAGGTATTCTTGTCTGGGAGTTATTTTCTCACATGGCTGGAAATGATATCAGAAAGACTATCAGAGCATTTCTTGTAACCAACACTATCAAATTCTCACCATCACAACAATGGCTTATAGCCGCTTCAAAGTAATGACTGTGGCTTCCAAGAGTTTCATCCATTTCTGCTGACGCTGATATTACACTTTTTTGTGAGGAGGCACTCAACCATGAATTGCGCACACACACATAGAGACACACTGAGATAAACATGACAGAAGTAGAGGAAAGTTTTCCCATCTTTCTTGTTAAAAGGCGGGGTGCAGCTCCTCTGTAATCAGAGCAGAAAATAGATTGGCTTGCCCTCAACTTTGACATATGACCCCGCCTTCAAAGGAAGCATGTGATTTTCTCATGTACTTGGGTGGCAGAGAAAATTTGAAGACCACAGTGAGATAAACAGTAGCTACATAGGGGACCTCTCGCTCCGGGGTCGCCTGATTTGAACCACTGAGTCATGCAGCATTAATAAGAGTTTAAATACATGCATCTTTTGGGGAGTTTGTTATATGTTAATCAGTTTTCAGGACTTAAAGAATTAAGTCATTTTTAAGGCAAGGCCACTTTCGCTTTAAGTACAAACTTATTGGAGCAAAACTGTATGTCAGCAGGACCAAGTCAATGGTTCAATAACAAAAAGTGATAGATGTATCTCTAACCTGTTAATGTGGGAGCCGAAATGCAAAGTAAGCGGTTCCACGACGCACACATGCTGCTGAGGTAGGCAGTCTGTCCTGGGTGTTTTAAAGAGGAAGTCCGCATGCCAAACTGGCCAGGTGGGTAGAAGGGGCATTATGGCCACACTTCAGGGCATCTATGGCATTGACTGTTGGAACGTGGTGTAATTCCCGCCTTGAGCTTTGCTAAATATGTAGCCAACATGCCACCAGTTACGCAGCATTAATATGTCATATGGCTGGAAGGTGCTTCTCTGGGCTGTACTGCACTGGTCGTCTGTAACAGAAGTTTGTGGATTTGAATGTACCATTTATGGTAACTTTTGCATTTTGAACCCACCTCCCATCAGGAGTTGGAACAATCAATCAGCTGACGCTCAGGTCTGCACAACATGTTGAGACTATGGAGGTGTTTGCGTAGGCTCCTTTGCATCCTACCCATACTCATACCCATGACACTATTCTCTGCATAAACCTGCAGAGATGTTAATGTATATCTTTGGAGAACCATAGTTCCAGAATTAGTCATACATTCAGACAGACATGCAGTAAATGTAGAATCAACAGGGCAAAATATCTGAAATTAAGGATTAGTTAAAGATTTTGGCCAAGTGATAGATGTGAAGAAGGAAATATGACAGTGTAGACTGCAGCAGGTTAGCTTAGTTTAGTGCAAAATCTGGAATCAAAGGGAAATAGCTAGCCTGGCCCTGTCCAAAGGTAAAGCACTTTTAAAGCTCAGTAATTATAACTTCTTTGTTTAATCCGTACAAAGTGTAAAATGACAATTCACTGTTTTACAACACTGGGTTATGTGCCGGACCAGTAACTAAGAATTGACCTTTTTCACTTTGTTTTTTGTGCAGATTAACAAACAAAAAATAAAATGTTAATTGGTGATCTTCAGGCGTGTTGGTAGGTGGATCTTGTTACCTTAAATCAGAGCCAGACCAACTGTTTCACCTTGTTTCCTTTCTATATATTAAACCAAGGATGTTAGCAGTAATTTCATATGTACCTTACACACATCAGCATTGATCTTCCCATCTAACTCTAGTAAGCATATTTCTTAAAATGTCAGACTATTCCTTTAATGTCACAATATCACTGATAATATTTGTCTGATATCAGTATGGGAGATATATGTAAAATAACACATAAAATGTTACAAAAGTGATGGTTAGTGAACTGAACTCTATTCCATAGTTATGTATTACATGAGTTTCATCAAAATGTCTAGAAACTCCATTCGTTTCCTTGGCATACATTTATACTCCATTGACTTAATTTCACTCTCCAAACTCCCCCCCGTCTCTGTCCCAGTCTTCCCAGTCTCCCACTCAACCTGTCTGTGTCCAGATTTCAGTGAAACTGAAACCTCCACCTCTGGCTTGTCACTCTCGGTCTCTGTCTGCCTCGTGAAGGGCAGTTGTCTCGCTTATCAATGCAGCAGCGACTCATACAGCGGTAGGTTTATGGAGCTTACTGCCGCGGCTGTCTCCACTAGCAGTGGGTGTGATTGGGTCTGCAGGGGTAATGGAATGGCAGATGAATTCAGGCCTCCATGAGGAGAATGAGTAATAGAAGAAGGATGAGGAGGCAGATCGGCGGTTACTGAACTGTTTTGGGAATCTGCAGCTTAAAAATTGTCTTTTTTGAACTTTGCGGTTTCCTTATTCTCTTTTTCGTTTTTTTGTAAGTGGCAGTGAACTTCATCATGGCTTGGTTTTTACTCAAAGCCTGCTCAAGTAACATGTATTGAATTTCATACATAGTCAAACTTACAAAGTTACACAAAATTAACATGATCTCATTGTTCTGGGATACGATTTTTCCCATCACAGGATCACTCTGAGAACCCGCTGGGTGCCGCAGTGACTTTGGCTCACGAGCTGGGACACAATTTTGGCATGAACCACGACACCCCAGAGCGTGGCTGCGGCTGCAGGATGACCGTTGATCGTGGAGGCTGCATCATGACCCCCTCTACAGGGTGAGTTTCTGATGATCTTTTGCTTACTGTAGGACCGGCTGTTGACCGGCTGTTTATAGTTGTCAATTGTCTGTCAATGTAAAGTTAAGCCAGACAGACACTTACTGATTCGGGGAACAATCTGCATTAATGCCTGGTATGTAAATTTCCAAGAAGAACATACTGACTGTAGCATTGTTGACAGAGAAGCCAATATTTCAATGTAGCATTTTTCCTCAGTCTGTGACAACATCTCTGATGGTCATTTTATGATTTAATACAGTAAATATGTTACATTTCTCCTATAAGAGTAAAAGTTAAGACAAAAGTGACTGGTTGAGGCAGCAAGTTCAATTAATGTCCACTTAACCACACTGTCATTACAATAATTATGTTAACTATGGATTCTTCACTTCTCTACATGTATTTATATCATAGTTTTAGACTGTTTTGATTATTGTTTCATTGATCATTTCAATTTTCAGTATATGGTCTGTCCTAGTAAAATCTTTGCTAAGAACAAACTTGGCAAAAGTAGCTTCAGATTTAAAAACAGTGCATCGGACAAATGGTTTAAACTTGAGACTTTAGGCTGTTTCTCTGTGCTGTGGACACATAGCTGTGTGAAATTAGGTGTGTTTAATAGCACTGAAACAGCAATGGAATTAAAATGTTTATCAGCTCAACTTTTCTGAATAAATTAGCTGCTTCTTGTGCACCTGAACAGTAAAAAGAAAGATATGGATAAAGATTCATTAAATTCCACTAGTTGCACAGTTTGGATCATTTTCTTCTGTACATGAAGCTCCATTTGTGTTATGTGTTGCTGGGAGCTCAACCACACACACATACACTATAACCACACACATGCACACACACTTTGGCCTGAGACTAAAGCAGCTGTTCTAGCATTCTACTCGTGTTGCCTGGGTCGCTGAGATAACAGCGCTGCTGCAAGTGATGGACTCTGTGACTGTTAGTAAACAGTGAGCAGATAAGGTATACCCAGAGCGCAATACCAGATTTCATCCCTGGTCCGGTGCCAGTCTGGTTTGTCTGATGGTGAGTCCCACAAGCCACAGATGAATGCGGTCAGGATAGATTTCACAACACTGTGAAGGAGGCAAACAGAGACAAAAGGCTGAAAGACACAGTTACTATTGTTGTTTTTTTAAGTATAAGTCAACAGAGACGCTGCTCACAGACCCACCCACCACACACTAACCAACATCCACCCCAGCCTACAGCTGTCCCACACATTAGAGTGGGTAAAATTATGTACAATAATTTTGAGAATATAGCAAGAAAGATTGCCAGACCTCATAAAACTCTCTGATAGAGCCAATAATAATATGTCTTTTAGCTTAGTTTGAGGTGTGACTTTACATCCTCTAGCCATTTTATTTATGAGATGGTGGTGCAGTCTTTTGCCATCTGAGGAGAATCTGTCGACAAGCAAGTAGCGTAGAGGAGGAGACAACTATAGTTTTGTTAGCAGTTATCTTCACGGTCACAGGGTTAGGATCAAAACCTGTGCCACATATACTTACAACTGTATTAAAAACCGGTGTCCAGAAATATAGAAGAAGAAGTCAACAAAATAGATCTATACACAGAATAACAGCAACTAAAGGTGTTAACTGACAAACTGTTAACTGCATGATCAAGGCGGCCACAGTTTTTAGAGTCAAGCACTGCAGCTGCTCTCAGTGGACTGCAGACGTCTGGCTGTTGCTTCATCAATGAGCTAACTGGCTCTGATTGGCTGAAGTGTTGTAGAAAATCCTATTTTTATGTGTAATTGTAATATTTAATGCAAGATGTAGTACTCATATGTTGTGCAATAAAGGTTTAATCTGTTAGCAATATGATAATAATAAAGTTAATTTATACAAGCAGTTACAAAGTGCTTTATAAGATGGACATAAAAAAGACCAGAGGATCATGGAACAGCTGGGGGATCAGTCTGCTTCAGCTTCATCGGCGATCAAGAATGCATACTTTTTCTATATACTTTTATTTTCTACTTTTCAGGCATAACTATCTGAACATGTTCTGCAAACTACAAGTAGCCTACAGATGGATCTTAGCAGGATGTCAATATTCCTGTCACTTCCTGTATATTCTCTGAAGGCTGCCTGAAACTGTCCAAATTGACTGCAGTTTTTTGTCGACGCCTCCTGCTGCGGCTGCCTGATCTCTACTCTTCAGGCGAGGCCTAGTTCATCCGAAATGAGCCTAGTAACACATGAGGGAACATATATGGTGTCTTGGCCAGACTAAACAACACAGAAGGAGAAAACAAATTTGCCATCAACTAAAGCTTATACAAAGCAAAAATTAACCAAACCCAAATCCCCTCAATCACTTGCAGCAATTAGTTTGGTCTGATGGGCTGGCCACAGGATTTAAGAGCGCTCAGCCAGGTGTTTTGCTTATCCAGAAAGAGACCTCCCCCAATAACCACAGTAACTCAAAGACAAAGACACAGTGATTAATATAACAGAAATTTGCTTGTTTATCCCACCAGTGTGAAAATGCGTGCACTCAATATAAACAGTGTAAAGCTTAGAGCAAATCAACAGATTACAAATCAAATAAACTCTGTAATGTGGAAATTAATTGTTTGGGTGTGGCTTACCTACAAAGGCTAAATTAATTTGCAAAGTAATGAGGTGAGAGTGAATGATGTTACCAGTTATGGCTGTTACTCTGCTTTGGCTGTGGCCACATCTTTAGCACTTCTCACCTACTCCTGAGAGAGTTTTGCCAATTTGCTGCTGGTCAGGTGGAGCACTTTAAACTGTAGTAGCCTGCGCCTGATGCATGTTTCTGAGAAATTATATATAACAAGACTGATGAATCAGCCAGTCTGATAAATTGGCCAACATTAGCTGGTTGCAGATATATGGGCATCAACGTATATGTCGGCTTTTAAGTAACAAGAAATTGCAGTTCAGAAATGTCGAACTAGGTTTCAAGTAATTTAGAAACTGTCCCCATTAAACCATGTTACATAAAATGCGTTATATAGAGTGAACCAGACCAATTCCCGAGAAATTTCTGATATGTGGGAACCACGCTCCTGCTCCCATTACACCTTAATGTGTTCTAAGAAAGGAGATGTGGCTGCACGCATGAAAGACACAGCTAAGAGAGGAAACTGTTGATTAGGTGGAAAAAAAGGATGAGAGCGGGCTCAGTGTGCAGACGCAGGTAAATACAGTTGTTTTCAGTACAGCGGTCTTTTCAGAATTACATTGACAAAGATGTGCTAAGATCTGAGAGGCTGAGCACCTGAGCTGAAAACAATGAGCAGTTGTGAAATGTCCCTGAGGATGTGTGCTTTTACTGGCACTAGATGTGCCTCTCGTCATTAAACACTGACATTAAAAGTAGATGAAAGCTTCAGTTACACTGCAGTAGAAGAAAAGCACTGAATGCTTGTGAGAACATCCTTCAAAAACCCTACAAAAACTGCTAAAAACACATAAATAATATAATTTACTATGAACTACAATTGTCCCAGAAAAACTTGAATGACCTTTTACTGTACAAATAGAAAAGAGAGAGGGGAATGGGGGGGCTGTCAAAAACTGCTTGTTTGTGCAGCCGCTGGCAGCAGTGAGCTCATCCTCCTCTTCTCGTACTACAACATTTATTTCAGAGAAAAAGAAGTATAATGCACACCGAGCACCAGTGGATTTATGCAGTGTAGTTTTTAAATATGTGCGCCGCGTTGACGACATGACGACTTTGCCTTAGCTCGTCACCGGCCAAAAATATCTAATGATGTCATGCAGAGAGTTTAGAAAAATGACTACATGATGATCTAAATGGGTTACAATGAGTCACGGTGTTATTGAATTTCTTAGTAAGTTAATGAAGCACAGTCACTCCTTTTCAGCAATTTCTGCCACGTAATTATGAGATTAAACACATTAATAGTTGAGAGAGGTGATCAGTGACCTTTCATTCTGAAACTTGCTCCTCTGTTTGCGAAGTAAAGGGTGCAGGATAAATCCATAAACCGTGCTACAGTGACATTTTGCCTGGCAATTTTGTGATGTTAGAAAACTTAATGCATCATTGATTTTTATAATGGTTTTGATCTGTCAAACAATCCTAGTTACTGCAACAAAAAATAGTAAGATTAACAAAATGAAAAACTGGAGGATAATACATGATACACCCCTGAACAGCCCTGCAATTATCTCAATTGTCAATTATCACCAGTGTTAAATCATCATCTAATTTTCAAATGCGGTCCTTTGGCAAAATGTTTTACCATGAATCTATTGACAATTTCTGCATCTTTTTTTACAGCTCGTAACTTGACTGTTTTGGCTCAGTGTCGCCAATCTCATCATCCCTATTTTCTGGCAGCAGCAGGCGGCTGTTTTCAGCAGAAACACTCAAAGTCACAAACTTAGCAGGTTGCTGGTGAGCCTCAGGAGTTGGTGGAGACCAAAAACAAAGCTAAAAGAAGAGAAGATATTGGACATTCGTCAGGTAGCCAGAAACAGAACCCCGAATGAATGCTCATGTTATTTCACGTCTGCTAGATGTGTAAACTCTGTGCAGACATACCTTAAATTTGTTGTGACTGTGTGGACATGATCTGTAGAGTCTGATCTATTGTGCATGTGTGGAGTGCATCCTCCAAGAGGACTCCAGAAAGTAGTATTAATAGAACTACTATGCATCTGTGGTGTTTGCAACACAATCATCATCAGTGCTGACAGCTTATTCCACTGCTTCCCAGTGGGCAGAAAATCTGTTAAAACTGCTTTACGCTCATAACGATGTCCTTCCAGGGACCATTCTGATGTTTGACATTGACAGTAAGAGATCAAATATGTTGTCTAGACAGTGTTGTTTTTGAGATTATATCAGATGTGCTGTGTCAGACTATAAGCCACGGTGCTCGTAGTCTGAAGTTCGACATGGGAAATATTTTGCCAGAGTTTCTGAGCCAGCATTTTTTTAAAAATTATGAACGTACCTAAGTTCAAGCTCGGCCCAGGCACCTATCTCCTAAATTGAATTTTCTGAACGGAGCCTGAATTCATAGTTTCCTGTTGACAAAACCAATAATTTCACAAACCAATCTAGAACTCATTTCCCCCATCTCAGTTTGGGTGTCTTTTTTTATATATATTAACAACCTCCTTTGACCCTCAGCAGAGGCGCCTTCAGAATGTTAAACACATTTTTGTAAAGCAGTGTAGCTCGTTCAACTGTGTGTTTGGGATACTCTCAGCTTAGACTTGCTAATGGAGGAGAGGACAGGCTGCATCTAAATGACGTGATTATCAGTGACGCTGCCAGCTGTAATCAGGGCCAGGGCACACAGAGAGAGATCCGCAGAGAGGTGCTTTATGCCTGGATAGACAGGCGGAGCGAGGAAGCAGTGCTTTTATTTGTCTTTTATCTCCCTCAGTGGTAAAGCAGGAAGAGGAACACAAATAGAGATAGAGGTGAGAGTGAGACACAAACAGGAGGAAGATGACAATGAAGGAATTAATTGGCGACACATGGACGTCTGTGACAGCCATGAAGACTGGTCACAAGAGATTTGTGTCACAACAATGAGTGGAAATTCGAGGGACAGAGGAGAGTAACAGAGGTTTAAATTGACATTTTGAAGTGAGGATGTCTTTTAGAAGTTGAGCTAAGAGTTGCATCATAGGAACGTGGAGAGAAAACTCAAAAGTACTTTCCTGTGTCTATATGTGTTACCGGGCAAAAAGATGAAGCCCAGCAGGTAGCTGTGGCTGGACTTTGAGGCCAAGAGGTGAATTCCTTGTCAACACAATATGAGGTAGCTTGTGATTCTTGTTATTTTCTTGTTGAAATGACAGAGTGCAAGTGAGGTGAGAGGGTGCAAAATGTCATTATCTGAAGACATTCTGCTGAGAAAAGGAGGGAGAAAGCCAGTTAGGTTGCTGGTGGGTAAATGTTTGCAGTAAATTTAGCCTGTGTTTTGCTTTTCTCCCTGATATTTAATCACCATAGGCTTCTGCCAGTGTTGCAGCCTAACATTTCCCAAAAGGTCAGACATGTCTCTTCTGCTTAGTGTGGACTAAATGCATGTCAGTCTGTAGTGAAGCTTAGGGAGCAGTAGAGACGGCTTCATGTCCATCAGATAGCCCACAAAAAGACAAGCCCTCCATAGCCCCTTCGTGACCAATGTATGTTTACAGACCCATTTTACTCTCCGTCCAGACTGTATTAAAGAAGTGGACATAGTCACGGTAACATCACCCATTGGTTTGTGGACTAATATATTGATATCTCAAGTTTGACATTTTCATAATCTCTTTTTTTTTTTCTTCTTCTTCTTTTTTGAGCCAAAAATTACATTATTCAGCCAAGAGGGTGGAGCTGCATGGGGATGTACATAGGTTGGATATTGTATGGTTAACATAATCTACCCGCTCTGCAGGGTACCATTAGCATAGCAAACGCTAAGTTATGAGCTAAGACTAGCATTAACTAGTTTGGTTAGCAAGGAGCACAACATTTTTAGGTGACGAAAATGTTTTAATGAACTGAAAACACACTATGAAATGGTCAAGGATGTAAGATGAAAATAAGATTTACACTCAAAACAAGTTCATGACTGTTTAAATTTATACAGGGCCATAGATATGCATCGCTGCGATTCGGTCCTGATTGACAGGTTGCCATGGAAACAACTGGTCAATCACAAGGTAGCCATAATTTTCCATAATTTACTAAATGAACATCTTACTGTATTGATAAAGACTTGAAACAAGAAATTAAGACCATAAACTCATTGAGAAAATGAATATACAATCAGACTTCTATTTGGACCCAGCGGAGTCGCCCCCTGCTGGCCCACCCTTTTTTAAACCAGTAGGTTAAACCCACTTGTTTTAAACAGTTTATGATCCAGAGTGACGTTTCCTCCTCGTCTGAACCCATTGGCCCCACATTCTGAGTTGATCAAACTGACAGGAATCCTCTGCACTGCACAAATGGCTGCAGATCCAGGAAAAGCTGCTTGGTGCACAAGAGACTGTATCCCAGTACATTGTAAAGGCTTAGATTAATGCTACAAGAGCAGTTTGTAAGTCCCTTTGAAAAGCTGCATTCGCCAGGTCTGGGGTGAGGCAGGTCTTGTTAGTTACCGAATCTACACAGAAAATTGTGTTTACTTGATGAAAGTAAACGAAAGTTTGAAAAGCATGGTTATGTAAGTGTCATCACCTTACATTTTTACACTTACAAATTGGAGGTGTAAGGTTTGAAAGATGTGGGTATTTAGAAGAATTTTCTTAGCAAGATGCTATTGAGTTGGGGAGATGGGAAATGTAGGATGCTGTTTTAGAACCTGATCCACAGTAGCAACAAAAACTGAGGATATCTCAACCTGTGCTGCTTCTATTTTGACTTTTGTTTTTCTAATCTGTCTCTTCTGGGGCCCCCCAACTTTTAAATCATTCATTTCAGGCCACTGTTTCAGTTTATAACACAGAACAGGAGCTTGTTTAGGTTGTGTTTTTTGTTGTTCTGTCTGTGATGACGGCAGTTCATCACTGAGTTCTCTAAGCATTGTGTGACTGAACACTGTCAACTGGGGGAAGGAAGGGCAAAACTGTAGATGCGCCCATGTGCACATATAAGTGCCTGTAGATAAATTGTTATAGTCATCAGTAACTGAACAAAATTGTAATTTAGTGCTTTATTGATGTTGTACATTCTTTGAAAGCTTGAACGCTATCTTGAGCAAGGTCACCTTGTTCTTACAGTACCTGAGCAGATGGTTTGCTTTGACAAAGAACATAAAAGGCAAGTCACCGTTGTAATATGGTAGTAGGAGTGTTGGTGGCAGGTTACTGAGAGTTTTTCTTTTTTTCTTTTATGTTGTCTTCTTGGAATTCTTTATTTCATAGATTCCTGCATACAGTTCTGCTTTCTTCAATATCTCATTAAAAGTTGTCCAATACCAAAGTCACGGGGGCAAAGGAGTCAGAAATCTACTTGCAGTTTTTACTTGCACCCATAAAAATTGTGTTATATATTAGCAGTCATCAAATAACAACAAGATAACTGGTGGAACTGGTAACCAGCATTTTTGAAACATGATATACTGTGGTAATCAGTTTTGTGATTGATTATGTTTCATACAAGCACCAGCAAGGCACCAGAGGAGGGGTTGTCGACAGCCCTCTCAGCTGCCATGCAAGCGAGACACTGTTGCAATACATAGTTTGACTTTTATCCAAATCCTCTCACGCCGCCCAACTGACCTCCTGTTTCCAGAATAATTGAAATTCTCATGTATGCTTCAGCCCAAAATCTTTGTCTTTGTCTGATTGATACTGTGCATGCGTAATTCCACAGCAGAGATAAGAGGGAAGCAAGATGGCTCATTCTTTAGCTACTTCTATCATCAGCGGCGTGGGCTAGATTTTATAGCCTTACATGGATACAGATGATTAAACCTAGTAAAGCACCAGTAAAATTTTTCTCCACTAAAGGGCTGTTTTTCTGTGAGTGGGTCCCTGTTTTTGTTTTTGCACACGCGCAAAGATGCACAGGCGCTCAGGTGATGCGACACACATTCCCACCAGTGGTTTTACACTATTCCACTGACCTGCAGGAGGAAGTGATGCACGATGATATTCATCATCGCAGCAGTAGAGACAGGGAAAAAAAGAAGAGTGCAAACTTGTAAACATGGATGAAAACGATGATCATTTAAATTGTTTAAATAAGTCAGCTTTGAATATGTTTTATGAGGAAGGAAATGCATCCAGTATCTTTATTTGAGCTCAAGGATACACTGTAGAGTATAACTGAATTTAACACACACCACAGGGCCTCTTTAACAAAAACCCCTCTCTGAAAATCAACAGACATGGCAACACGGGAGGCGTAAATATCTGTTTTTCCAGCCACTTTAAACATTACTGAATGAAAATGGGAACAGTAAACATTCTGTTAAATTTATCATAAATTAGGCACGACCAATAAAAAAGTAGAGCAGATAAAGCTGGATGTTTTCCTCCCTCTCTGTGATGTGGCAGCCACACTGACTGTTTCTGCTGCTCGCCGCTGAGACAGCGCCGCGCATTTTCGTCCGTCAGTACCACAGATGTACGAGGCTGTATGACGTTGATGAGATTATGATCTTTTCACAGTGTGCGCTGTTCACAATGTGAATGACATATTTGCCTTTCAAACATTACCAACAGCCAGAAATGAACTGACTAATTAGATTTAGTGTAACTGTTGTGCACCGCCAAATTAGTTCCATCTCAGCAAACTACACCTGGAGAGGGTGCAAGGCTTTATGCTAATATTATCCAGGGAAACCTACACTCTCTGCTCGGCTAATTTCCTGGACAGCAGAGCAGCCATGTGGTCTCAGCTGTGATAATACACACCGTCAGTGTGGGTCTACTGCAGACTGACATCTGTACATTTTAGCTGATCCTACACTGTACCCTATTTAATGCTGATTTATGGTGTCTCCCTTTACAGGGCTATCGAAAAACTTCTTGCTGGTGTGAATGTGTTTTTTGTCTTTTAAGACTTGTCATTTATTTTAACTGACGCATTGCCATTAAATACTGCACTTCTTTAAATCTAGCTGTGGTTAAAAGAAAATAAAAATTGTCCCATTCTCCAAGTGATTTAAAAACAATAAAGGCCCTGAAAACCTTTTTTTATTCAGTCAGTTTCTTACTGTGAGCGATAGAGTCCTACATGAAGGCACAGTTTTCTGCCATGGTTAGAACAGTTCTCATAATTTCATGACAGGTTTCTGTATTTTTGTTTTCACTGCGCTCTTCTCACAGGTTTGAAGTGTGTGGGACTCAAATCTAATCAAATCCCACCAAAACACTCCTGATTAAGTCAATTCGCTGACTTTTTTTTAGCGTTCAGCGTAAACTCTTTATAGATAAAGATAATAACTAAAGATTTTTCCCTTCATTTAGTCACTGATATTTGAAATTAAAGTTAGTAACTTCTATTAAAAATATTTTTTTTATCATTTTTGCTGAAATTGTCACTGTGTTCTGACAGTAGTACATGAGACAAATAATATGTGACAAAATCAGGTTCCTCTGGTTCCTAAGTTTCTAACCCAAAACGTCAATATTTAACAAACCTGGGAATCGGTCTAATCAGGGGAGGACAGTGCTAGTGCTCAAAGTGAGAGCCTTCCCTGGGCTTTGCTGTCCAAGCTGAAATTAAACAAGTACACATGAATCAGGTAAACAATAAAAATAAAATATTTTGTTTCTTTTGGACCTTCCTGTTGGACAGTGTTTGGGGTGGGAAAGTGGCTCTGATTGGTTGTTTTCATTCAGGTGCAGGCCAGAGAAACTCACAGACATTCAGCCGATAGCGCAAAAACACCTGGAAAGCACCACGACACACGTTTTGTGCTCATCCACGTCCGGGCTGTTAACTCCTTTGGTGCATCTGCTCATCGTCATGAAAAGCTGCACCTGGCAGCAGGTGACAGAGAAGTTCGATATTCTTGCGGCATCCCCGGACGCCCCGCGAGACTGACGCTGCAGCTGTTACCAGGACGGAGTGGGCACCTGTTACCTGTTAGGGATGTCAGTCGCAAATTAGCAGTGCGGCTCAATTATCAAAGCCCTGTTCATACACAATGACTGGCCACATTGGACATCAGTCAAAGGACGATCATTTAGAATGATTTCTTGGCTCCAGGCATGGCTGCTTGAGGTGCCCTCTACTTTAAATAGTCAGGCTTATAAATGACAGAGCGCGCCTAATTGCTCACTTGTAGAGAGCTGTGTTTAATTGGCTTTAAAGGTCGTTTCACTTATTCAAAATCCAATCAGTAATATAGCTTTGCTTCTTGCTTTTGTCAGTCAGCTTCACTCAACTTTGGCAGACATTTACTGTTGATATCATTCTTATTTTACATCATGAAATCAACAGAGGGGCTGTACAGGTGGTCATCAGGCTTTGGTCGGATTACTTTGAAATGTAGTCAGTTACTGAATACAAATTACATGGATTACAAAAAATCAAATCTGAATACTTTTGGATTTCTTCAACATCAAACAATGAAAATCTCACAAAAATACACAAAAATGGATGAAGCCACAAAAAATGTGCTTCCTCTAATATTTAATTTCTCTTTAAACATTTAAAAACATTTGGAACACAAATACATTGCATTTTGTATGTTTAACATTTACAGTTGGTCAAATCAAATTTGTAATTACAAATCAAGTAATCCTTGACAATGTAACTATAATCTAAATACACATTTTTCAAACATAATCTGGGCTGATTATACTTATTTTTTTCCTAATCTGATTATATTATCCTGATTAAATGTAATCCATTTCTAACCCCTGTGGTCATACACGCTCAGACAGGGTAATCCTGACCATAAAGTCTGTTTTTGGTTTAGGCTCAAAGACTGTCAGTGTTTCAGAGCAGAGGATAAATCAAAGAGAGAGTTAACCCTTTAAAATATGCTTGTGCCTCAAACAAAGCTTGGCTGTATACAGAGCGATGGCACTCAAACCTGATTTCATGTTGTTTTTAACATACATGTATCCACTGGCTCTTGTTAATACTCTCCATGTGGGTCTAATTTGGTCCGAAGAAATCTGATTTTCCTCAGTGTAGAAATCTCCCACTGACAACCGTCTTAACTTTTACCTTTAATGCCAGTTTATTGAGAACAGACTCTGTTTACCCCTCATATACACTCCAGTCCCTCATACAGATCCCATAGCATGCCTGTGTTCTGTTATCAGTGGCAGGCCATGCTATTTACGAAGGGCTTGGTCTGCTCCACTGCTGTAGTTTGATCTGCATAGTGTGTCTGTCCTCGATTTCGTGCATGGGCCTCCACACACAGGGCAGTAAAGCTCTGTTTGTGTGCGTGGTGGTGGTAAAAAGGACTCTAACAAGTGGATTATGGGAGCAGACGAGGGCAGGCAGACACCAGGAGATTGGCTTTTGGTCAGTGTGAGATGAAAGCAGCCGACACTCAAAGGTGGACAGTCTGAATGAAGTGGACACAGTGGTTTCACCCAAGGGTGGCTGTTAGAAGAGGATGTTTTTCTGTGTTCTTGGGAAATCTGTGTTCTCTTGGTAAAAAAAGCAGATTCCTTTTCATTGAATGCCTCCACTGTTATGTCCAGTCCCCTCAGGAGGAGCTTCACTAGAGTCAACTAAGAGCAGTGAAATATCCATGCAGTTGCAGCAGCCAAATCCCCCTTAGGCAAAGGCAAAGCATTACCCCCCTACACACACACACACACACACACACACACACACACACACACACACACCTCTGTCCACCACTAGGCTCCACAAACATATTCTGTGTAATGTTGAATTTTCACAAATCTGCCCTGTCAAGCAGCAAGCTTTGCAGACAGTCTCCACGCCCTGGTGCGTTTGAAGACCCCAGTCAGTCTATCGCTGCATAAGTACGTGCATGACATGTTTCTGTCTGAAGTGAAGCTTTTCAAGTATCTGGTGCCAGCTGCCTCTCTCTGTGCCATGTCTGCCAATCCTCTCTTCTAGCCATTCCTGCTTGCCACATCCTCCACATCCTCTTTTTGAAGCTTGACTATGTCCCACTATGACTGTGTGAGCTGTGAAGATATTCATTTTACACCACAAAGCCTGCTTTTCTCTGGCAGTCCTTTTGTGAGGCTGTTCTCGTGTGTAAGCACGAGGTCGAGGCTTGGTTATGTTACCATCATGCGCTGTGTATGTATGCATTGAATGGCCTGTGGGTTATGTCTCATGGTGCCAGTGTGTTTAGAGAGGTCAAAGAAGGGCACAGACCTTGGAGGAGGTTAGACACAGAGGCAAGAGGAGATGTTTGAAGCGGGACGGGATGCCTGCGGCACAGTTTTAAAGAAAGGGAGTGATTGTAAAATGAACAATTACCTGGTACCTTTTGTCCTTTAATCATTTTGTGCCTCTTTTAAGTCATTTTCTGGCCTATTTGACATTTTGTCTCCCTCTGTGTCCCATTTTGCATCTCTTTGTGGTTGTTTTGGGGTTTGTGCCCCCACTAACCTCCCATCTGACCAACCCTGAGAAAAGCAGCAAGATTTCTGCCATATTTGTCTATGAGCAATAATTTCATTCTTTCATTCCTGTTTCCCTCTCCTGTCTTTCTCCTGCCTATTTACATTTTTAGTTTTTCCTCCATCTTTCTCTGCCTATTTATTTCTGGTTCTCGGTTATAAGACTCATAGACGCTCATTCGAGGAGGAAGACCGTTCCTCCAGGCCTCACAGCTGTTCTTGGCATATCACATATTTTCATCTTTAAAGTCATAACATTTTCTCGTTTTCAATACGAAGTCCAATTTCTTTCCTCACTAAATTAGACATTAGTCAGCCCTTCAGGTAAGTGATACTAGGGAGAGAAATTAATGTGGTAGAAATTGTGTGGTTTCAGGCCTTTTATTTTATCAAGGATTCACGTACACTTGCGTGCTCACACACACACATCCAACACCCCCTTCTTATGCTCTTCCCTCCAGTCAGTTGCTTAAATTGTCCCGGTCTAGCCAGGATATGCCTCTTGAAAATGTAGCTGCCAGAGAAAATGTTTCTCTGGACATTTGATGGCCCACTTATGTACTGAGTAGGATTGAAAATCTATTGAACTTGAGCTCATACAATGTCAGTAGACCAATAAATTTGTGTGAAAAGGCCTCTTGAATGAGCAGATTTAACAAAGCTCTGTCTGTGTTCTGGCTCAGCAGAATGATTGACTTCACTTTTCTCCAGATCGTTTTGTTTTCTGAACAGTAAAAGCACACATGAAGCAGGATTTTTTTTCTGTCTCTCAGCCAAATTTGTACATTTTTTTTTTATATTATTTCTCTTCATTCCTTCATTCAGTTAACCTTATTCTTCCATTCTTCTTGCAGGTATCCATTCCCAACAGTATTCAGCACATGCAGCAAGAAGGACCTTGCTGCCAGTCTGGAGAAAGGCGTGGGCATGTGTTTATATAACATGCCCGAGGTCAAGGTGCTCTATGGTGGTCAGAAGTGCGGCAATGGATACGTGGAGGAGGGGGAAGAGTGTGACTGCGGGGAGCTAGAGGTAAGGAGAGCTGCTATGTAGTATAGAAAAGTACGGAATTTGATTTTGGTCATTTCCAGGTCTGGATAAGTATGGAAAAATATGGTATATATATATGTTCCAAAGGACACCTTTTCGGACAATATTTTATCAATCACACCTATAACTTCACTTTAAAAAGCTCTTCTCTTGTTACATTCTCATACACATACAATCAATAAACGTTCCTTGGGATTCCAAATGCAAAAAGCAAGTTAGATGTCAAATATGGAATATATGGAAAATGTGTAGGAACCAAGTGGAATGGATCGGTCTCCACTTCTGTGGTTGTACTGAACAGCTCTGTATAATTATGTGAATGTGAAACTGCATAAAAAAAGAAAATGTTTTTTGGAGGATAAAAAAAAGTTTAAACAAAAAATCATTTGGAAAAATCAATCTTAAGTCTTTGGTGAATCGGGATTCAGTGAAGTGGGTCCTTTCCCTCAAAAAATGTCCACAGTAAAAACAAGCTTTTTCTTAAGATTCTCATTTGTTCTTTCGGTAAACTACCCCCTCAAATCAATATGTCAATACTCAAAAGTACCAAATGCGCACTTTTCCAACTTGATATTACCCTTATAAAACCTGTTGTCCAAAGAAAACCATGTTAACTGCCCTGTAAGCAATCATCCAGAACCAGAACTGTTGAAAGTCTCAACATCTGCCTCAGACCCCCCAACAAACCACAACAAACTTCACGTTAAACTTTCTCTTGACATTGATTGTTATTGTGACTTAAAAGCACCAAAACCTGCTGTGCAAAAAAAGAAAGAAAAAAAAAAAAAGCCTAAAAGCTCAACAAACCACCCGGGGCCTCCAGTCTCCAGTTTAAGTGTTTTATTTACATCACACCTTCTCTGCCACATGTGCTGAACAGCAGTCTGACAGGCTGCCACGGTGATGTCATATCCTCGTTGAAGGCCCATTAATCAAACCACTGTCCAACTGTGTGACAAAGGAAACAAACAAAAGTGTAATCGGGTCGAGGCTGAAATAAGCTTTCTTTGGCTCCACCACCCAAACAACTGGCCACGCTCCGATGCACGTATCCAGCCAAACACACACTTTGTTTCCTGCTCACACATGCCTTGAAGTGAGAAACTCACGTGGGATGCACGCATCGCAGTTGTAGCCAAGGCAGCTGTGTGTCTCTTAAAGCCTAAAACAAAAGGAGGTTTGATGATGGCTATATCACTCAAAATTTCTTGAGGTTAATGGATTTCCTTGAGAATATTAGGTGGTGAAAAATGCTCCTCACATTTCTTTGAATTGCTTGCCCATAGATGTTCAATTTACTTTAGTTTAGTTAAGTTTATTAGTTTATTTGTAAAAGACAAGTACAGAAAACATTAACAGCTGCATAAGCAATGAGGCATGTACTGTACAAGCGTTTATAGTCAAAGCTAATTTCAAACACCAGTCCCTTGATTGGCATTGATAGGCCAAGCAAATGTCAAAATTACATGTTGTTGTATAAATACTTCAAATCAGTTCAGTGATGAAGAACAGGAACAACAAACATCCATGACAACACATAAACAAACACACAAATGAACAAATAAAGCAAACAAACACATAAAACTTCAGGAAACTCAATGTAATGAGAATAAGAACGCAGCAAATCCTTTCATTTAGAGAAGCTGTAACTTCTGAATGTTTGGCATTTTTGCCCTGACTCAAACAATTAATCAATTCAAGAAAATTGCTTCTGATTATTCTAAATTAATTGAATAGTTGTTTCAGCTCTGTATCTGACACCCAAATCTGAATGCTTTCAAATCCCATATCCAATATGATTAAGTTTAGCTTTTAACATTTGCAGGCGTGTAAAGTTATAAATAACAAAAAGTCAAATATTCAGATCAGTATCTGCCCTTTGTTGGCTGAGAAGGCAGAAACACTGTAGTTTTTGTGACAGCCCATTTAATATTCTCGACCAACAGCTACAACCTGAAAATGAGAGCAGTAGATGATATGAAATGTTGATTAAATGTGTATCTGATGGATTGAAAGAACAGCTGTAGCCTGCTGAATTTTACACCTTATTTTTACAAGCTCAGACTCAAAGTGCTGGAGGTCCTGATGCAGATCTATTAGGTTGATAAGATATGCATGAAAGTTTAATTAGGGGGTCTCGGTCATATTGAACTACAAAAATGCACAGTCCACTCACATACAAAGACGTTTCTTTTCCCTCACAAATGGTCTTTGACGAGCAAAGACACCAGCTTGCTGTCAGCACATAAATCAGACATTTCAAGAAGTTTCATAATAGCCATTTCTGAATAATGTTAGTTGTTACGACTGATGATGATCTACTGAAGGAGATGTTTGTCATTTCAGCCCAGTGGTTCTTAAACTTTAAGTGGCATGCCCCACTTCAGGAGCTGTTTGCTCATGTTATTAATATTTAACAATAAACTCTTCTTTATTTATTTTCCCTACATAAATCTGATTCTTTCAGCTTTGTTTCATTTGACGTTTTCCCCTGGTCACAGGCCACACACCCCCCTGCAGAAGCTCTATGCCTTTAGGCCCACCCCATAGTTTGAGCACCACTGTTTTATCCCCAGTAGTGCTCACCGCATAGCTAAATTTGACCTAGCCCAGCTCCGCCTCTCCGGGTCTAGTGAGGCTCCATCCAAACAGTGACATTGGGTTCGGGTAAGAATATGTAGGCCAATCAAACTGGCCTTCTGTCGGTCTTGGGCTGTGGCTGGACGAAGAGGATGAACTGGTCTAGGTCAAGCTCCTCTGTTGGGTCTGTAGTGAGCAGCTTCTCTTACCTGCAATGAGCCTGCCAACATCTGTATAAATCTGCTTCTGAGTTTAACGTATTTGTGTATTCTGCCGACTGTAAAATAGGTAATGTATTACAGAAACTATTAATCTTATATCTTTATATCACCCCAAAATCAAAAATACAGTTTTTCCCTTGGCCTGTTGTGTTTATTTATCCATCTAGATTGGTTTGGTGTGAGTTGCAGAGGTTTGGAGATATCGACCCTAGAGATGTCTGCCTTCTCTCCAATATAATGGAAGACTGGTTTAGAATTTTTCAAATGTATTTTTTGGTGCTTTGAGCATCACAAGCATTTAGTCCCATTTTATTGGTGAGAAAGCAGACATCTCTACAGACAATATCTACAAAACACCAAAAAAGTCAAAACAGGAGTAGTCTAAGATATTTTCCCCATTTACTATTACAGAAGAAAATCTTACCTGCTTCAGGAATCTTATATTATCTTACTTAATCCTATTTTATCTCTGGTTAGCAAATCTTAAACACTCAATCTAATACCAACTTTTATGCTGGTTACTAAGCAACCCACACTACTTTTCTCATCTCACTGAACTGAACAACTTTGTAACCTTTGTGTTTTCTCTTTGAAACATCATGAAACATACAAAAATTAAAGCATAATGAACAACTGGCACTTAATATCAAGACAGATGAGGATGACAGGTGTCGGTAACATCTGCCGTGAAATCCGAAGATGTTGTTTTTGGAAAATTTACAAAGATAACTTGGGAGATAAGATAAGACAGCAGACACAGTCTCTGCTATGTTGTGTAGAAGCAAGGAAAGAGCAGCCACAGATTAAATAAGTTAGCTAGAGTTACCTGGTGGAAAAGTCAGAACTAGGACAGCTTAACTACATTTTGGAGATTTTCAGAAGTTAGGATGCTTGTGTAATACACTTTTCCTATCTTAATTTTGGATAGGTACATTGACTTAGGAATTGTTCCTCTGTAATGTTTTTTTTTTCCTAAAACCAGATTACCATGGTTACCATGACCCCCAGATCCAAAATGAAACCCGCAATTGGACCCCCCCCGCCAAATCCTGATTAACCAGAACAATGTTTCTGGAAAAATACTTTTTGAGCGAGCCCATAAGTTTTTTGTTTTCTTGGCGAACTAATGACTAAAATCTAACTGACTCAACATTGTGTTTGATTATTTAGTTAAGTGATGTTATGACTTTGTATTCCATCATTTACAGGCAACTGTAGGTAGTATTTTAGTGGAGTCATTGTGTTTGACCACCAACGAAACAACTGTATAATTTACATTTGCCAACTCCATCTCTGCCAGTTTTCCTCTCCGTAACCACCATGATATCCCACCACATAGACCCGGCTTGTTTTATCTGCCGGCCCACTTAGACAGATAGATTAAAGCCACCTTTTCTCTCTTCTCTAAACAATAGGCTTACATCAGGGCCAAGAGGTAAACAGCCAGACTCATAAAACCACACATCAACTGGAAATTAGACATCCAACAATCCAGTTCCCTCCAGTTCCCAGCCTACAACACGTCTTGTCATTGCCTCAGAGCTCCACGGGCGAAAACAGCCACGTTGAAAGAAGATAAATAATAGTGGGAGTTGTTTTCTGCGTGATAGCGTGATCTGTGACACCATGTGGGAAACAAAGCTGATGCGTTTGGGCATTCAATAAAAGATAAACATTGCAACACCTCCCTGAAGTCTTTTACAACATTGCTCCCCTTTCAACTTCTCCCTACATATCCTCCCTTGTCGGTTTCTGCCAGCGGCCAGCTGATCTTGTCAGTGTGGTGGAGTGTCTGCAATCTTTGCCTCTTAAGGGCTTTCAAATCCCACTCCTGCTCCTGTCAATGATACCCAAATAGTTCAGTGTGCCACATTTTTGTTATGTCTGACTAAGTGGAGGACCCAAATGCAGACACAGGAGGCAGGGGGTAGACTTCAAAAGGTATTTAATGAACAAAAAAAACCAAACATAAGCTTACATGAATGACGAGGGTGAATCCAAAAACAGGTAGGGAGGAACAAAACCAAAAATCCATAAATCCGAAAACACTGGGAAACACTGACCAAGACGGAGACGAGACGCGAGAGTGACAGAAACAATGAACCGACAAAGGAAGAGGACAAGACACAGGATTAAATACACTAGGAAGGGGAAGGAAAACAAGACACAGGTGAGGGCAATCAGGAACAGGTGAAAACAATCAGAGATCACAAGGGGAGGGAACACAGACAAAGACAGGAAGTAAAACCAAAACACATGAGGGAGGAACAGAAACTATCAAAATAAAACAGGAAACAACCAACCAGAATCCCAAACCATGACAGTACCCCCCCCTTAAGGGACGGATCCCAGACGTCCCTTCATAAACTAAATCAAAACTCAGTCCAAAAAAAAAAAAAAGAGTCCAAGAGGAGCAGGGTGGGCGGAGGGGGTCCGGAGGAGGGCAAAACAAAAATCAGTCACGATCTCAGGCACCCAGCCTGGCAACAAGGATCAGAAGTCCGAGTTCATAGGCCCCGGGGACTGGACAGGGGTCAGACATGAAGGCTTGAGGGCCAGGCCGAAGCGAAGGCGAGAAGCAGAAGACCTCAGGCGGACGGCCTGAGTGCGGGGCAGAGGCGAAGCAGGAGACCTCAGGCGGACGGCCTGAGTGCGGGGCAGAGGCGAAGCAGGAGACCTCAGGCGGACGGCCCGAGTGCGGGGCAGAGGTAGGGACCTCAGGCGGACGGCCCGGGTGCAGGGCAGAGCAGGAGCAGAGCCCTTCTTGAGGCCGGCGACGAAGGCGAAGGCAGAGCCCCTCTGGAGACGGGCGACGAGCAGGAGGCCGACGGCGAGGGCTAGACCACTCTGGAGACGGGCGACGAACAGGAGGCCGACGGCGAGGGCTAGACCACTCTGGAGACGGGCGACGAGCAGGAGGCCGGCGGCGAAGGCAAGACCTCTCTGGAGACGGGCGACGAGCAGGAGGCCGGCGGCGAAGGCGGGACCCCTCTGGCGGACGAGCAGGAGGCCGGCGGCGAAGGCGGGACCCCTCTGGCGGACGAGCAGGAGGCCGGCGGCGAAGGCGGGACCCCTCTGGCGGACGAGCAGGAGGCCGGCGGCGAAGGCGGGACCCCTCTGGCGGACGAGCAGGAGGCCGGCGGCGAAGGCGGGACCCCTCTGGCGGACGAGCAGAAGGCCGGCGGCGAAGGCGGGACCCCTCTAGCGGACGAGCAGGCGGCCGGCTGTGCTGGCGAAGACGGAGGTGGAACTCCTGTGGCAGTTGAGGCGACAACTCCAACGGCAGCCCAGCCACAGCAGGAACTGGAGGCTGTGGCGATGGCTGTGGCGATGGCCGTGGCGATGGCTGTGGCGATGGCTGTGGCGATGGCTGTGGCGATGGCTGTGGCGATGGCTCAGCCGGAGCAGGAGGAGGTGAAGATGGAGGTGGCGGCTGCGGCAGTGGCAGCGGCCCAGCCGCAGCAGGAGCAGGGACTGGCGAAGACTGCAGTGGAGGCTGGGGCGGCAGCCCAGCCAGAGCAGGAACTGGAGACGGCTGCGGCCCAGCCGGAGCAGGAACCGGAGACGGCTGCGGCAGCAGCGGTGGCTGCGGCCCAGCCGGAGCAGGAACCGGAGACGGCTGCGGCAGCAGCGGTGGCTGCGGACCAGCCGGAGCAGGAACTGGAGACGGCGGCTGCGGCGGTGGCCCAGCCGGAGCAGGAACTGGAGACGGCTGCGGCAGCAGTGGTGGCTGCGGCCCAGCCGGAGCAGGAACTGGAGACGGCTGCGGCAGCAGTGGTGGCTGCGGCCCAGCCGGAGCAGGAACTGGAGACGGCTGCGGCCCAGCCGGAGCAGGAACTGGAGACGGCTGCGGCAGCAGCGGTGGCTGCGGCCCAGCCGGAGCAGGAACTGGAGACGGCTGCGGCCCAGCCGGAGCAGGAACTGGAGACGACCCAGCCAGAACAGGAACTGGAAATGGCTGCGGCAGCGGCGGTGGCTGCGGCCCAGCCGGAGCAGGAACTGGAGATGGCTGCGGCAGCGGCGGTGGCTGCGGCCCAGCCGGAGCAGGAACTGGAGATGGCTGCGGCAGCGGCGGTGGCTGCGGCCCAGCCGGAGCAGGAACTGGAGATGGCTGCGGCAGCGGCGGTGGCTGCGGCCCAGCCGGAGCAGGAACTGGAGATGGCTGCGGCAGCGGCGGTGGCTGCGGCCCAGCCGGAGCAGGAACTGGAGAAGGCTGCGGCAGCGGCGGTGGCTGCGGCCCAGCCGGAGCAGGAACTGGAGATGGCTGCGGCAGCGGCGGTGGCTGCGGCCCAGCCGGAGCAGGAACTGGAGAAGGCTGCGGCAGCGGCGGTGGCTGCGGCCCAGCCGGAGCAGGAACTGGAGATGGCTGCGGCAGCGGCGGTGGCTGCGGCCCAGCCGGAACACGAGGAGATGATGGCGGCGACCCAGCCGGAACCCGAGGAGATGATGGCGGCGACCCAGCCAGAAGAGGAGAAGGCTGCGGCGGCCCCATCGGGACACGAGGAGATGATGGCGGCGGCCCCATCGGAACACGAGGAGATGATGGCGGCGGCCCCATCGGAACACGAGGAGATGATGGCGGCGACCCAGCCAGAAGAGGAGAAGGCTGCGGCGGCCCCATCGGGACACGAGGAGATGATGGCGGCGGCCCCATCGGAACACGAGGAGATGATGGCGGCGACCCAGCCAGAAGAGGAGAAGGCTGCGGCGGCCCCATCGGGACACGAGGAGATGATGGCGGCGGCCCCATCGGAACACGAGGAGATGATGGCAGCGGCCCCATCGGAACACGAGGAGATGATGGCGGCGGCCCCATCGGAACACGAGGAGATGATGGCGGCGACCCCATCGGAACACGAGGAGATGAAGGCTGGGTTACAGGACAGTGGAGGCTCAGGAAAACTGGGCAGCTGAGGCTCAGGAAAGCTGGGCAGCTGAGGCTCGGGAACGCTGGGCAGCTGAGGCTCGGGTACGCTGGGCAGCTGAGGCTCGGGTACGCTGGGCAGCAGAGGCTCGGGTACGCTGGGCAGCTGAGACTCGGGAACGCTGGGCAGCTGAGGCTCGGGAACGCTGGGCAGCTGAGGCTCGGGTACGCTGGGCAGCTGAGGCTCGGGAACGCTGGGCAGCAGAGGCTCGGGTACGCTGGGCAGCTGAGGCTCAGGAACGCTGGGCAGCTGAGGCTCGGGAACGCTGGGCAGCTGAGGCTCGGGTACGCTGGGCAGCTGAGGCTCGGGAACGCTGGGCAGCAGAGGCTCGGGTACGCTGGGCAGCTGTTCTTGGCTCGCAGAGTCCAATAGATCAAGGTAGATCTGTAATTCCCTCTTCATGTCACCCAGTCCAATTAGGAGCTGAGCAATTGGGGGGAAAATCCAAAGTCTGGGTCTAGACGACACGGTCTTTTCAACTAAAGAATAAACAAAAAGCTTACGTCTGGGATCCGTGCATCCCTGGATGGCTGAGAGGAGCTGGCCACTCTCCTCAACAGTCTTCTTAAGTTCCTCTGCCAGCTCCACTGACACAGAAAAATCTGCTGGGTCCATGTCTGGTCGGTTTATTCTGTTATGTCTGACTAAGTGGAGGACCCAAATGCAGACACAGGAGGCAGGGGGTAGACTTCAAAAGGTATTTAATGAACAAAAAAAACCAAACATAAGCTTACATGAATGACGAGGGTGAATCCAAAAACAGGTAGGGAGGAACAAAACCAAAAATCCATAAATCCGAAAACACTGGGAAACACTGACCAAGACGGAGACGAGACGCGAGAGTGACAGAAACAATGAACCGACAAAGGAAGAGGACAAGACACAGGATTAAATACACTAGGAAGGGGAAGGAAAACAAGACACAGGTGAGGGCAATCAGGAACAGGTGAAAACAATCAGAGATCACAAGGGGAGGGAACACAGACAAAGACAGGAAGTAAAACCAAAACACATGAGGGAGGAACAGAAACTATCAAAATAAAACAGGAAACAACCAACCAGAATCCCAAACCATGACAATTTTTCTGTTATCTACATCAAATCAGATTTTAAGATCTGCTACACCTGATTTCTATCTTCTCCTCCTCTGCCTCACAGTTCCCTCTTTTTTTTCGTGGGTTATCGCATTAAGCACAGTCCTCTTTCTACAAGTCCGAAGGTCTCGAGAATTCCCAAATCCAGAACATATGAGCTTCAGTTAATATGTCTTCATGTCTCAAAGGTCTCCAGGTCAGGGCAAGCATGGCAGGAATCCCCCAGACAGGAAGTGCGCTCCCCTGACCTGGAAGTCTTGATCTGACAGGGACCGGCTGACAGAGAAGATGAGGTCCACATGTTAACTATTTTGTTTTCTTTTGCTCTAATTCCAGGAATGTATGAACCCATGCTGCAATGCCACCACATGCACCCTGAAAGGAGATGCCGTATGCGCCCACGGACAGTGCTGTGAAGACTGCAGGGTAAGACCTCGGTCTCCTTCCACTTTGGACCTTTTCCCGAGTCAAATGCCCTTGTACTATTCTCATAACTGAAAAAAGTTCTGAAATTGTATTTTCACTGCTCTTCTGAACATTGCACAAACCTTTACTCTGCCGAGATGGACATTTTTCATTTCCATACTGAAGGGCTAGACCTAAAACTTTCTGAAACTGTTAATTCGCTCTGGTAGGCTATTAAGAGACTCATAATAGCGTGCCCTTGGATAAAATGTAATGTCTCAGGTCAGTTCATTCAATCTGTGTATATTTTACCTCAATAGGCAGGTTTCAATTGAGGACAAGTTCTCAAGTTTGATTTCATAAAGTTAATTTCCACCAAGATATTAGTGGTTTTTGCTTTAACATGGAAATCTTTTTGTTAAGTCTCAGATGTGTCCTCTCTTTGAAAAGGAACATTTGTTGAAGATGATTAAATGATTAAATGTTACTGCACAGACCTCCATTTTGACACAAATGAGTCTTTTCTTTGCTTTACACGAGAGCATGTTTGACCTCATCAGCATTGTACAATGTTCATCATAAGTTAGTCTCATGTTGTGGGTGTTCTTGCTGTATATGTTTGTATAGCTCATTTTGGAAATGAAAATGAGCTGGCAATTTTCCATTTCATTTAAATATATGAATAAGTCCTCTCCAGACACTTTTTCAGGGCAGTCTTACTGGGCCAGATCAGATCTAGTTCCAACATGGCTCATGTTAACATAAAGGCCAAGGTTAAGTATGCAGAGAGATACTGTATTAAATGCATGACTACTCATTCAGATCACTTTAAGTTATGCACAAAGAAAAGAAAATAACATACTGAAATGTACACAAGCCAGCTTAACATTGTGGACACTCTTCTCATGGGCTTTCTTTCCAAAAGGTGAAATAGAAAATTCAGCCATTGAAAACCATAAGAATCATCAGCAATAATACAGCAAAACATAAAGAATGTGAGCAAATAGACATTAAATTGGAATCAGCTTAGAGTTTTCTTTTAAGTGTATAAAATCAATTTTGACTGCTTATTATTATTAAGGGATGCACCAGTGAGAAGTTGGAGTTATCGTCCGTCACACCCACCGTGGTCATTAATTAAACCTTCAACTGCAAAATCAATTTTAAAATCCATCACTGCTGCAGCCTGTAGACAACTGAGAGCACTTCACTGCCTTGATATCATATTTAACCATACTAACATCACAATGCTGGTCGACTGAAATACCTAAAAAAAAAAAAAAAATGAAATTAATGGATTGCCATGAAATTCTGACATCTCATCAGTGCCAGCTGCCCTTTTTATTAAGCACTAATTATCTCCACGAGCCTTAAGCCTGGAGGGGATCATGTGTTTGGTCATGTGTTTGTGAGTGAGTGTGTGACACATGTTCATCTGTCCATCCTTCATAGGTCATAGCTGGTTGAGGTTTAAAGCTAGAGTGAAGATATTTATAACATGTTAAGTTAAGCCAAGAAGGGGGGGGGGAAGTAACGCTAAAAAGTAGGCTAAATTTTGTTAATACAAAAAGTGGCTGTCCCTGAACGTCTCACCTCAAGATATCTGAATGAAAATGGGTTAGATGGGTACCCAAGGGTCTCCTCTTTACAGACATGTCCATTTTGTACTAATCTCATAACATACCATTACCATACTATTAATGTCATTATACTATTCTGTGCATCTTAGAAAACACAGACATCACTACAAAATCACTTTATTAAAGACTTTTCATGCATACATAAGGATATGTATGTTGTTATACTAGACAAATAAATCTCTGCTAGTTGCATCTGGCAGTTGTGGTGGCATTGCGGTAGGGGCTTCACCATTTGCTGCCTGATGAGATCTGCTCTCTACTGAGTGCACTGTTTTAAGTTAGCAAATGCTATGAGGCTAACATGTGAAAGTGAGATGGTGAACATGGTTATCATTATACCTGCTTAGCATCCGCATCTTAGCACTGTTATAGTGAGCATGTGCATTTTAACATTTAGCTCAAGGCACCCACTCATCACTGCTCTCCAGCAGCATTGCTGCTCTTTTTGTAACAGTTGTGTCGTGCTTGAATGAAGGCATAGCAGAATTATAACAAAGGCCAAAATGCCTTGACTTCAGTATTGAAGTCTGAGGTCTTGCAGACCAGAGAGAGCTCACTGTACTGTAATGTGTGTGTTTACAGTTGAAACCGGCTGGCACTCTTTGTAGAGAGTCCAGTAACTCCTGTGACCTGCCAGAGTTCTGCACTGGTGCCAACCCTCACTGCCCAGCCAACGTTTATCTGCATGATGGGCACGCATGCCACAATGTTGAAGGCTACTGCTACAACGGCATCTGCCAGACTCATGAGCAACAATGCATCACCCTGTGGGGACCAGGTAAACCAGTCTGCTCATCAGTCTGACTGTATGTGTACATAATCTGCACCTTTATAAGGGAATCCTTCACTTCATTCTGGTGATTATATTTTTGTATTTTCCTTGTTTGTCTTTGTCTGCAGGAGCCAAGCCTGCCCCAGGGATATGCTTCGAGCGAGTCAACTCTGCAGGTGATCCTTATGGGAATTGTGGGAAAGACTCCAAAGGCTCCTTTGCCAAATGTGATGCGAGGTAAGACTCTGCAGCTGCTCTGATGCAGTGGAGGTACAGAGGAGGTACTGTGCAAAACACAACTGATTAGCTTAAGTGGTGTCATTAGCAATCATCATTACGTTGTGAAATCTGACATGTGATCTTCAAACAAAAGTTTACACGGGTGAAAAATGTCATTTGAGAAAGATAGCAGCTAATTACGCTCTTAGAAAGTATTCATGAATCATTTCATGCTATTCTTGTTGGCTAATTGTGCTAAAGATCTTCTCCCTTTGGGTGAATTCTGTAATCAAGCTCTTTGTTAATTGATGTAATTGCTTTAATGGCCGGAGGACTGAAGCACTGCAGCTCTCTTCAGCACTCTTTCATCTTTCTCTTCAGTTACTTATCTCTGTCTGTGATTGACAGGCCTTTATGCTTTAGGCTTTTTAATTAAGTGTTGTACTATGTGTTTTTTAATGTTTGTGTGCACTCATGTGTGTTTCCACTTGCATGTGTGTATGTGTGTGCAGGGATGCGAAGTGTGGTAAAATTCAGTGCCAAGGAGGAGCCAACAGACCAGTGATTGGAACAAACGCTGTTTCCATTGAAACCAACATCCCGCTGCAAGAAGGAGGGCGTATTTTGTGTCGAGGAACACATGTTTACCTGGGTGATGACATGCCTGATCCTGGACTGGTTCTGGCCGGTACGAAGTGTGGAGACGGCATGGTGAGTCATCAGTTAATCATTTACCTGTAAGGAAATGGAGTATGAGGTCATATTTAATTTTACATAAGTAGCAGTGTTAATTTTGACAACAAACTTTGATTTAGTTTTTGTGACTAAAATTGCATTCAATCTTAGTTAGGGTTTCAAATTTTGTATGTTTTCCTTAACTGTTAGACGTTAACTGTCAGTAATAATTAATAAGATACAAAATGCACATTTCTTTTCTGATCTCATTTTACATTTAATTTTAACTTTGTTATTTAGCAATTCGCTCTGTCAGACAAAACAATGTCAAATGAGGCAGAATTACTGACATTTCTAGACTAGCGATTAATACATTTTTAATCAGTTAAATTTTTAATGGTGATTAAAGATTCATCTTTGTATCACTATTTTTAGTTATATTTTAGTCTGCTGAATTGTTTTAGTTTTAGTCTTGTTTTAGTTGACTAAATCTACAGTACAGTAGATTTTGTCCACTAAAATCTAATAGGTTTAGTATATTTCTTCAAACATACATTCTTCTTTGTTACATATTCATTTTTATTTGAGGACAGTGAAATGTTAGCCGCATTATCTTAACTTTGTCAACTGATCTTTTGATTTACGATCTAAAATGAGCAAGTTTGTGACATTCATGTCTCTAATCAGAACAAAACAGTGGCGGTTTCTTTTAGCTTGTGTTGTATTTCAAGTTAATCCAAATCACATTACCTATGGTTATAATAACGCTTTAAAAACAAAAACATTTAAGTTTGCTTGTTGCTCCACAGTTTACGAAGGGTCTTGTTTCCCTGGTCATCAAATGTGAAATTTATCCATACGTCTATCTGACATGTAATTTTATGGTAGTTGACTTTCCAAATAGATAAATACCATCCAATTGTGAGTATCTAACCTCCCTACCATGCAAAGAGATTAGTTCTAATTAGATATATTCCCATCTCTTCCCTCCCTAACATTTTCGTCTCATTTTTATTCATAGACAAATGTGTCAGTAGGTTTTGCCGTAATAAATTTGTTTTTGTTTAGTTATTTAGGTATCAACTCATTTTTATCAGTGAAAAAAATGCTTAAAAATACTATGATGAAAATTATCCATCAAAAAATTTTATACTGAAGTAGCACTGACAATGCTCAGGGTTTAATATTGTGGTGCTGGTGGTTTTTATTGAGCTATAACCACAGGATGCAGCTGTGTTATTTGTCCTGTAGAGATCCCAAAAGGCTGACAACTCTATGAGTCTACTGTAGTATTCCTTCGGGTGCAGAGCAAATAGTACTGTATTAAAGAGCCAGGGCAGAGGCTGGTTCTCCTTCCTTAAGAAAAAAGCTAATAAAGTTAACTCCTGAGTGAATACAGTGGTCCAAATGTACACATCATGCTCGGGGCTGGACAAATGGACAAGAACCATATGGAAACCAGATATTATATTAGGTGTGCCTCTCGACTTTTCTTCTTCTATGTGCCGCCCTCAAACCCTCTCTCACCACACCAGTGACAGTCCCTTTTTCTTCCGAGAAGGAGCCTCTAGCTTGGAACTGTGGCACTTGCATCCTTAATTGTCTCTCCAGATGAGCTGACAAGATCTGTTTTCATTCATATATTAACGGTAAATTGGTTGTGATAGCTCATATGAGCAGCGTCACCAATTTGTTGCTTTATATATCAGTAAGCAAATGGATAAACATTGATCTTTGATGCAACTCTAAAACATCGGCTGTAAAGTGCTGGAAGCTAATTCGTCTTATTTGTAGTGTACATTTCCCTGTGTATTCTCCTTGTGGTACCTCTGAACCATTGCTGAGGTTCAAATACAGCAAGGCAGTTACAGTTAAACCAGGGGTAGGGGGTTTATTTTTGGCGTGACTGGGCAATAGTTCCATAATAACCCTCAAGAAGAATGTAACTCAACTCAAGAGTTCTGCTTCTCCTCTTGGCTCTGTTTTAGATTTCAGAAAATATAGCCCATGACGGGAGACTTTGGCCAGTCACAGGTCGATAAAATTGTTGATTGTTGAGTCTCATAAGTATTTCACAACCTGGGAATCTTGACTGAACAATCAACCATCTTTGAGTCACCAGTTCAAAGCATCAGTAATTTGACAACCTGAGAATGAGACTCAACAATCAACTATCTTTCTCTTGAATCACCTTAAATAGTCTGTGCCTGAGGAGTCTTCCACATGCCAGCCCTTCTGGTTCGCCTGATGAAAATTTTAAAAAATCCAGTTGTACTTTCTCACTATTTCCTGTAATACTGAATTATTACACAAGTTTTGACATGTGGCCCAGAACTGGCCCAGCAGCACTTGCTCCTTTGCAAATACTCATAATGTCTCATAGTCATTCTTAAAACTAGATGATTGCATTTGCCAAAGCCCCTGCAGCTGTGGATTTAGCCTGTGAAAGGCCAGCACTCTGCCTGCGTGGTTGAAATCGGAGCCCAGCACGTGCCAAAAACCCGAGCCCTAGCCTGGCCCCAGCCCAACAAAGTCTGAAAGTCTTCAGCCCGAGCCGGAGACTAATGCCACTTAAAGCTTGTGCATTACACCTGTCAGCTATAATGCACATGAAAATATGCATGTAATACATGTGAATAAAAATGCATATGTGCAAGATTTGTAATAATCAGGAGAACAATATTTCATACAGTGTGCACTGCACATAGCCTGTATGGGCAAAAATGAAAGAAGGAAAGTTAAATGAGCCCAAGTCCAACCCAAGCCAGTTCTGTGAAAAAAAAAGGAAAAAGCCTGAAGCTGTCCCGAACCAACTCAGCATGTCTGGGCACACTTGTTAAATATTGAGGATAACAGTGCACATTTTCAGACAGTGTCTCCTAGAAAGCATTTGTAGTGTTGCACTCAGTTGTTCGCATGAAAAGTGACAGAAATAGTTGTGTAACAAACAAAAAAGAGAGACACAGAGAGAAGTTCAAACCCTGGCTCTATTCTCACCTCCACGCAGATGGCCGATCACAGCATGAATGTCAACTTTGCATTTTCAGAAAGTTGCAGGCATTGTAGGGCATGGATCATCATAATCCGATGGTGGAAGGGTTTCTGTAGCTACTCAGCCACCTGACAAGCAGTTCTGGAAAGGCATTCTACATCTTTAGAGTGTGGAACCAAACTGTAGGGTCTCTTATTCTTACAAGTACCCACAAGCTCTTTCAGTTACCTCAAGGAACCTGCCTTTGGTTCAAAAAGCCCTTTGAGCTTCGTGTGCAAAATGGCCATCTGCCAGGTTAGCTTGTCTCCTGGCTGTTGTCTCTGCAAAATGTCAGTTAGCTCTACACATTATCTCGTAATTTTGATGGCCTGAAGGTTGGTCTTTGTCACTGTCTTTGTTGTCCTCAAAAAGGTTGTCTATTTTCCATGACAATCAGGGCATTAAGTTGGCTGCACATGGCCCCACATAACAATTTGAAGGAGATGAGAGCTCCAAACTGCTCTGCCTAATGCAGGGCTTATTTTCTACATAAAAGCAACAGCTGGCTTTTTCCAGTCTTTATTTTTTGTTTGTTTGTTTGATCTAGATGCGGCATATTGTGCATCTTTACCTCATGAACTCTATTAAGGGTTGTGATATGTGTGGTTCAGGCAAACATGTCCACCAAGCACCACTTCAGTAGTTTCAATCTTGAAACTAGAGGAGAGGACTTAGTAGAGTGCAGATCTCCATCAGGCAACTCAAAAAAAATAATTGGATGTAACTCATTTGTAATCACCAACATTTTGACCAGTAACTTTAATTTAATTACATGTTTTTCTCAGTAACTACAATTGCAATTACATTTATTTTATAATTTAATTACATGTAACTAGGTGAATGTCAGTAGTTACTCTCCAGTACTGCTCGTATGTTATTAGACATTTGTGTGAAATTTTGTCATAATCAGCATATAAATTATTGAATTACAGCCAAAAACATGTATTCTGAGGTCCCAATCACGTTTGACCATCAAAATATAAGTTCAGTTCATCCTTGAGTGCAAGTGCTAAATTTGTGCCAAGTTTAAAGAAATGGTGTTCACAAGAAACATAAAACATAAAATGTATTTAAAAAAGGGTTTTCAAGGTTTTTCAAAAACTGTGAAAGGCTGATGGTGCCAGTAGTATTTGAGAGCAGCTGCAGAAGCGTACACTTGGCTGAGATAAAAAATATATGTAGCATTTACAATTGTATTCAGTTTATTCCACTTTATTCCACATTGATTTGTATATTTTCCATTAAGATTGTTAATTTTTTTATAGACAAGAAAGCTATGACTGCACCTGCTGCTTTATGGTACAGACATTAACCTGTGCACTTACAAGACAGGTATTATCTTGTGGCACTGAAGTGTACACACTTCTTCTTAGGTTTTGTATTCATCTTCATTTGCTCTCCAATGCACCTGCTCAATGATGCTTTTCCTGTTTATAGGTGTGCCTGAATCGGCAGTGCCAGAATGTCAGCGTCTTCGGTGTGCATGAGTGCTCTGGGAAGTGCAACGGACGTGGGGTGAGTGCAGAGTACCTGCTAGCTCAATATTTAGTGTTAAATTATGCACCGTAGCCTGTCGTGAAACAATCCTGTGAGGACTCTGTATTTACCCATTCAGTCACTTTTTCACTAACAAAATTAAGACGGTCTTACTGCCACATAACTGCACACAAAAACAGTGTATTTACAGTGGAGACTATGAGTCATGGCAGCTGCTCCTCTTCTCCATGATCGATCTTCATTGTCCCACTGAGGTTAAATCAATCCCATTTAACAGCATCATTTATGGCCTGCGTACAGTGTTGTCCATCATCTTCTGACTGTACAGTGAAAGAAGATACAGTGCAGCACTGCAGGTAGAAACCACAGTGGTTGTTGTGTTGCAGGATAAAAGCATAACTCCTCCTGCCAAGAAATGATCACCTTTCTCTTTTAGCATTACTAATCAATAATTCAGCACAGGGTGCTTTTATGTTTTATTGACTTTGTTGTTTGGTTTTTAGAATCAAACACTCACCAGAGGCTAAATCGGCTTACAGTAACTTCTGATCTTCACTGACAATTATGACAGTTTATGGTGCAGAGATTATTTACAGTGACTATGTTTACAAGAACCCTGATTTTCCACTATTAATCCAAATAGTGTAATATACTGAATTCATGTAAACAGCATATTCTGTTTAGAGGCCTTAATCCAAATATAGCCTTTTCTGATTAAGACATGTTGACATATTTTTCATTTTATTAAAGCATTCTTTAGATGTGTATACTGTGCATTCAGAAGTATAGAGTGTGTTCAGACACAGTCTGATGCCTGTTTACAATCAGCTCTGTGCGTGTAAGCAAACCGACTAGCCAACAAAACTGGGGTAGAGATGCATGCACAAAAGAAAAAGTCCACATTTCTAGTTGGAAGGATAGACACACTTACTTTTACACATTATGATAGGCTTGGATATCGACAGGTTTTTGGATAAGTGCAAATATTGCAACTAGATATGTGCCAGTCCGATACTCTGTACAATCCGATGAGCGGCATGTGTCACATAAACAGTAGCTAGAAGATGAAAGTTACTTTAATCAAGGAAGAAATAAGTACAAGTGCAATTTATGCAATTTCTTTAAAATTAAATTTTGAATGTCTGAATAGTGCTGACCGGTCAAAAAGGTCATGTGGTGGGTTACATATTTCTTCCTTCATGGGAGCAAAATCTTCCACCCTGGCTTATGAAGCTCATCAATAATGAACCGAGCCTGTTTTATAACCACTTAAAAACTCCTTGTAGTAGCTTTAAGAGAGGGAAAAGGACAGTATTTGATCAGAATCGGCAGATACTCAAGCTTGTGTTACCTGTATCAGTATGTGAGATGAAGAAGTGGTACTGAACTGTTCCTAACTGCATCGCCTACGTTTCAAGATGGTGGTTGAACAAAAAAGGCAGGGTGTGTTTGCGCTACACCAGGGGTGAAAAAATATTGAAAAAATCCTATTTTAATGCAGAGAAACAAGATGGCTCAGAGAGCTCCAGCCGTTCCACTTTCCCCATAATTTGAGTATGTACGGCTGCATGTAAACGGGAATATTAGTGGCATACCGATTTTCATTCATCCATGTAAAAATGTAAGCTTCGCAGGAATATAACTTTTTTCTTAAAAATGGCAAAAACAGGAATATTTTGTGCATGTCAGCACAGTCAGTGAGAAATTGAAGCAATGATCCTTAAATAATATTTTCCTTCTTAGAAGTGATCAAACACACCTGAACCAAATAAGTCGATCAATAAAAAATAACATTATTATGTTCAACAACAAATACAACGTTGTAGCTGCCAGTTAATCGGCTTGCGGCAATAAAAAGTAATCACATAAAAACTGCTTTGCAAGAGAATTGAGGTATAGAGAAATGGTTTCCCATTAAAAGTGTGGGCTTGAGCTGCATCTTCCCTCCTGCAGAAATATCTGCCAAATCAATTTGTCTGCCATTTTCTCAAACATATCGCTCTGTACGAGACCTGACTGAAAATGTAGTAATCCTCTGAAACTCTGCAGGAGTTTAAAGAATATTGTTTTCCGTTCCTCTATTTTATTACATTTTTTATACCTTATATACCCACATTAATACATATACATTACACATTTATACACATCTATACTTTATCCAGAAATAAACAGATCAAACTGTAAACTGTAATCATTTTCATTGTCATTATCTCATTGATATGAGATATTTTAAATATGATATATCCTTAGACAAAGTAAAATGATTTATAACTTTTAGAAAACCAGCATAAAGTGGATATAATCTGTCTCTATATAATTGTTTTTTGTATTTATCTTCACTCTGACTTTTAATAAGAGGGACAGACCACTTTACCCTGGCCTTGTGACAAATATTAAGGGATTGTATTTGCTTCAGGGTTGTAACATTTCCTTCCACACACACACATAAAACTCCCCCAAATCATACCTCCCTCCGAGCCCCCAAGTGCCTCTTAACCCCGTCACCCTGTGCGAAGGAGTGTCCATGGCCTGGAGGCAGTGAAGGCACTTGACTGTACGTCTGTGCTAAATGTAAATCCCCCACAGCTGCACGGCTCCCAGTGCACCTCCCTCCCTCTTCCATCCTCCCTCTAACTGACAGCTGGACTGCGTTACCTCACCAGGGAATCCTCCTGGATCAGACTTCAGCACTGGAAACCTGAGGCTTCGCGGGATGGACTCTCCCATACACATGTTTTATCTATTATGACTCTAAGTACACACATTTGCACAGCCAGTGTCCTCTTATATTGAAAGACGAACTCAGACGAACTGAACGAGAGAAGCTTATTTATAAAAAATAAAGCATCTTGTTGTTTGGGGACAGACCCTTTGTAGAGGGTGATGCATCATTTATATCTGGAGTTTAGCTGCTACACTCTCAGAAATAAGGGTTCCAGAAGGGTTTGTCCTGAAGGAATCAAGTTCTATCCAGAACTATTTCTGTCTGAAGAACCCTTTTTTTGAAAAAAACATTTTGTTGAGGGTTCTTTGGATGAAAATGGTCCTTAATGGAAGTCTTACAAAGAACCCTTTTTGGAAGAAAGAGTTCCTCAAGGATTGTTGAAATGCTTGACAAAGTCTTTAGTCAAGAGTTGTTTGTACAATAATTTTAAAGGTTCTTTGTAGAAAAAACCCTGGAATATAAAAAGGTTGGCTGTGGAACCCCCTGGGTGTGTTTTAGATAAAAAAAACCCTTGGAATTTAAGATATTTCTCTGTAGGACCCCAGAGAGGGTTCTGGATTGAACTATTACACCATAGAATGGTTCTCTAGAGAACTTCTCATATGTTCTGGGTGAAACCTGTCACAGATGGATTGAGATATATCCTTTTTTCAAAGGTTTCAAATTCATAAAAGGTTCTTCCCAGAACCAAAAATGGTTCTCCTATGGGGACAAGCTGAGGAACCCTTTATGGTTCTAGTTAGCATATTTATTTCTAAGAGTGTCTGACTACAAATGCATTTTTATACTATTTGAAGCAGGAGCAATTAAGTCCCTATGTAGTGATGTAAAACTACCCTGTTTGCAGGTGTGCAACAACAAGAAGAACTGTCACTGTGAAGCACACTGGGCGCCTCCGTTCTGTGAGAAAGCAGGCTTCGGCGGGAGCATCGACAGCGGGCCGATGAGACTGGCAGGTAGCGTGGACGATTTTATGTCTATCCTCACTCATCTAGACAGAGAGACAACAATGCTAACTCACAAAGAAGCAACAACACGAAGCTGCACCTTGTACATCTCTTTTCTTGCAGAGACAGTACTGGATTGATGTGTGGTTTGGACTGGAGTGTTACTTTCCGACAGCAACACAACTCCCCTTCCACCCAGCAATACATTACACAGCACAGTCTGTAGTCTTAACAGAGAAAGAAAATTAATGTTAGTCCTCAGAGTGAAGAACAGAAATTTGAATCACGAACTGTGCTGCTGCTGCTGACCGTGGCCTAGCTGTAACGGTCTTTGCGTCATGTCCTGTCATTGTTCTGTGCTGTAGATGTGCGTGTGTGTGTATTAATGTGCGTGTTGTCATATATGGCATCAGCCGACAGCGTGGTCATAACCGTGGCGGTCCTCATCACCCTGGTCAGCCTTCTGGTAACCATCGTGATCGTCTTTCTGAAGAGGAAGACTCTGCTCCGCCTGCTCTTCAGCAATAAGAAGAGCACCTTGGAGAAACTCAGGTGACAAACGGAGAGCCAGTGAGGTTTGAGTGTGCCTCAGTGACAGAAATTTAGATTATGGGATTAATCACAAGTTAAGATCTTATTTTTATTGTCTTCTGACATTGTTGCATTACTGGGTACACTTGGATGGCTATCTATAACACTGGCAAATAAAGTAAATACTTATTTTTGTCTAGAAAACAGATTTAAGTGCAACAATTTCTCAACAGTCAAGTGTGCTGCTTATTTTAAAGGTACAATTTAGGATCCAAATGTAAAAGTGGCACCTTAGAACCAAAATTTTAAAAACTGGTAACCGCAAACAGGTTTCTAATATGCTCCTTATTATTTACAAGAATTTTTGCCTGACATCAGACAAATTGTCAAATAGTTACACTCCATTCTTCATCTTCAGAGAATCAGTTAGTGGAGTGGGGGGGATTTTAAGGTCTGGCCCCAAAAAAACAAGGATTGTCCTTGGAAGAACTGTGTAATTTGTTTGTAATTTGGTTGTAATTATATGGAAAAAAGAGTGAGTGTTCAGTTGGTACACTTTAGGTTCATTAGTTTTAAATAATTGCTAGTGTAGCTAGAGGGCCTTTTAATCAAGACACAGCAGGTCCTGCAAAAATGTTTTGTCAGGCAAGTTGCCAATAATTTATAGTTTATACTATTGTTTAGACTCACAGGGTACAAGGTTAATTATTATTTAATGATCATTATACAGGGTCGTAATGTATGTAAAGGATTATAAAAAAAATTAATCCAGTACTCAGCTAAAAATACAACTATTTTTGATGGTGGGATACTGAGGATGAATGTAGGAGTCATTCATCTTGAGGGAAGAAGCTACTTCTATATCTCTTGCCAGACAGCAGCAGGGTGAACAGGCTGTGGCTGGGTGTGTCTTTTAGTATTTTTCTTTGGACTCTGCGCCAAAGGCCTCACCTCACTGATGTGTAGTTCTGGCTAGTTTTAATCACCTGCTAAAGAACCCTGCTGTACTGAGCCGTGCACATCGCATGCTAGTTTGTAATGTCTCCAGCAAGGATTTTTTATTTTTTTTATTTTTTTCAATAGAACTCCTGTTTTTTTTTCACCATAATTAGTACAGTGACCACCAAGTTTTTTCCAGGAAACTTGAAATTAAAGTGTAAGTGTAAAGTGTAAGCTTTACCAAAAAAAAATTTACTGGAATCTGTTTTCACTCACTCAGATTCACTGACAGGTTTTTAATCTCTGGTCAAAGAACTATTTCAAAGGCAAAGACTGAACTTTGATGTTTAACTATTTAGTTATACAGTTATCTAAAACTGATCTTGTTTGTATGAGTAATATTTATATACAGGAAAAACAACCATGAATTTTTTTCTTTTCAAAGTCTTTTTTTTGTATTTTGGGGGGTTTTAAGGCGAATACAATACAAATAAAGAAAAATTAAAAAAAAACCTTTAAAGTCCGTGAAAACTTGTATCTAAGTATTTCTCTATAGCGTTAATTATTCATGACTAAATAAGTAAGGATCAAAGTTGGAAAAAACATCCTTAGATAACATTTATGAGTAGTTTAACTCTCAAAAACTAATCTGCTTCATTGGGACTGTGTGGGTCTTGTTTGATCACATTTGATTGACAGCGGCCTGGCAACACAAACAAGCAGCCCACTAACGGTCATCACAATTTGACTCAGATGTTGCTAAACTATGATTTCTTCTGAAGTTGCTAAATGCTTGTTTATATGAGTAATCTTTTTAAAGGCTGGGGAAGAACAGGCTTATGTTTTCAATCATGATCAGCCGAAAAACACGAAAATACTCATTTTTATCTACAATTAAACTTTGCCGTAATATGTGAATCTACCTGAAATGTATACGTTCTAAAAAATAAACTACAGACTGAACCTTTAAGTACTTTTGTTGTGTTTGTAGATCTGTGGAGGCCAACAGGCCAACGAGCCCCATCAGGACTCAGTCTATGTATAGGCCCACACCACAGCGCAAGCCTCCACCCAAACCATCTGGAGCCAACATTTATAAGGTGAGTCACTCTCTGTAATGTGTCTTTTATGGCATCTATCAAACAGCCCGGTGTGTGTGGATCAGGGTACGCTGTAAGGTTATATACGCCCATCTATTTACTGTATATTTGTGTTTGTGTGCTCGTTTTTTGTTATGGCCCGTTTGATTTGATTTCTTTTTTAATCACACTCTATTAGAGCCCTGCACTAACCTGCAGCCAAGCCTTGCTTTAAAGTTGTCATGCTTCCAGGCTTGTTGACAAAACAAGATGACGGCGAGCCGAGTAATTGATTCGGCTTCACTATATCTCTCTCGAAGAAATATTAATTATGGTGCTATTGCTGTCGGGAGGCAGAGAAACTTTAATTGAGACTCAGGATGTTGTTATTTGAGGTTCTTTATTATTTGCTCGCGATATTTTTTTTTTATGAGAACAGAGCTGAGTTGATTGATTCAGGCAGAGGAGGAGTGCAGGTTTTGATTTGTTTGTTAGAAATGATGAGCACAGAGGGAGATTACCTATAATTTGTATGTGCATGACAAACTAAAGCTACGTGCATTTATATGCATGAGTGTGTGTGGATCTGATTTGTGTTTGCAGTGGCTTGTACCTGGAGCAACTGTATATAAAAGCTGTATCTAATATTATTAGAGATGTACAGATCCACTTTTCTTCAGTTCTAATCCAATTCCAATATCTGAATTTGGATATCTGCCAATGCTGATTTTTCTTGATGTTTATTATTTTTTTTAGTGGTAGTAAGATTACATGAGGCTGAAACGGAACATCAGCCTGGAAAGCTTGTGTAGTTTGTGTAATGTAATTTGTTTGATTGAGATTGGAATATGGATCAGTGTTGCGAGCCCCATGCACGATGAATTCTATATGACAATATCCGGCCCTGATACCAGTACTGGATCCAATCAGTTCCTCCTCTGTTGAGTGTAGAAGTTCTTCCGGATTTTGCTCAGTAGTATTGAGTTCACTTGAGAACCTGTTTGAAAGAGTCTGTCTGTTCGTATTATGGTCACCACTTCAGCCATTCACTCATGTCCAGATGTCAGTCAGCATCACACCAACTCTCTTTGGATATAACTCTGTTGTGTGTGTGTGTGTGTGTGTGTGTGTGTGTGTGTGTGTGTGTGTGTGTGCGTGCATGTGTGCGTGTGTTGTCCAGCCGCCAGATGCTTTCTTGCCATTTTAGGTGTTATTGGTTTGTTCTGCAGCGGAGGGATAACAGCTGGTCAGGACATGCGGTCAGACTCTGGCTTTTGCAATTTCACAACGTCATATCTAATAATGTTGTTTTCTAGCTTTATGACCATCTCTGACATCAGCTATTTCACACTAATGAGAGTTTCATGACTGAAATGGAATTTTACCTTTTATGTCTGCGCTACGCCTTAATATCTCAGGACGAGACAAGACAAGCTGCAACTCGTTGTTTTCATGGTCATTTAATGTGCTTAATCTTCAGGGTGTCAAAATTTTGGAAAAAAGGAAAAATAGAGTTGTACACAGGATTATGCTTCCATGAACATTTATTACTATACCATTAAACAAGTACCTATATAAGGGGTCACCTGACACGTAAATTGTAAATAGTATGATAAATATAATGGATCCTGTAAGTAGAGTTCATATGTGCAAAATATTTTGAACTATATACCATGACAAAATCATATATCGTATCATCGTATAATTCCATTTTATTTAAATAGAACCAAGATTGTTAATGTTATTAGTAACACCTGTGCTATGACCAGTCGTAGCATCCGCTGTGACAAAGTCTACAGCATGTGCCGCCGCCATAACAAATACAGACACATAACTGCTGCCATTACTGAAAATAACTTCCTCTCATCCTCTCTTTTAGCCATCTCTCCTGAGTGCCGAGCCTCTTCTCCCTCCACACAACTTCCACTCTCACAGCCTGCGCAGACTGCCCCTCTACCAGCCCCTGCACATCAGCCAGCCCATGCCGGTGTCCCTGAGCGTGGGTCAGCCCGCCCTGCCTCCTCTCCCGGCCCACCACCGGGTGTTGCCTGCCCACACGTCCCTCTCACCGCCTCGAGTGCCGCCTTTTCTCAGCCTGCCTCGCCAGCAGTCATCATACAGAGTTGACCAGGTTTGTTTGCATAAAATGTTGATGAATGCTCTTTTTAAAAACACAAATTCTCCACTGCATGTTAACTCTAGAATTCATAAATTCTGCAAAGTTTGGAGCTTTTACTTTGTCGTAAATTGTCTCGTAATACTTTAAAATGTCAATTTATTTTTGTAGACCACATCTTTAATGGACCATATACACAGCCTAGACTATTAAATTCAAGTTGTGTATATTTGACTGTACATTACTCCTGACCATTTTCTAAACCATACCGTAGGTTTATACATACATTGGTTTTCCACAACATGTTCCAAACAACCATCAGTTTTATTTCATTTTTAAAAGGAAAGTATGAAAATTAATGTGCTGAGAAATTAAACTTTCTTTCACATTTAACATTTAGTTTTCTATTTTTGGTTAGATTGTCATTGGATTGGAATTGATTTTTGGTGGTGCGTTAAAAGACACTCACACTGTTCTGGAGCTTTCAATCATATCAAATGATCTTCCTCTGCAGGTCAAGTTTGCCCAGGACTCTTTGTATCAACAGTCAACAGACATATTCATATTAATGACAGGTGTCGTGATGTGGCTATGACAGTATTATGCGCACGCCTTCAAATAAAGTTTTACCCAATTTTGTCAGCTGTTGTTATCAAGGTCAAGAATACTCATTTCTCCTTGTACACACAGATGGAGAATTTTAGAATCAGTCCCTGTTCACTCTGCATTACCACATGATGGTAATGTAACAAGCAGATTTTTAAGACTCATGATTGTCAGACTGTGTTCAAATGAACAGAAGGCAATGGAATGGAAAGTAAGGTAGGAAATCAATCTGAAAACCGGAGCTACTCTTTAAAAATGCTCTGCAGTAATGTAAAATACATGCAAATTGTATTTAATGATCTAAAACATGTACAGACACATGCGTGGTCATTTTTAAAGATTGTAGCAAAGTGTCGGATTCCGGAAACTCACTTCATTTCTGCACTGCGGTCGGCTTGCTTGCCCACATATCGACAGCAAAATTCAATCTGTCTCCCTCCCTGTGACCCAACTCCTGAGTAAGGCGCTGCTTTCTGCTGAGCCAGCAGTATTGGATGCAGTGGAGATAGTAAATCCATCTGTCCGCTGGATTTGGTTGTGGATCCAAATCCTGATACGTTCCTGTAGCAGCACAGCACGGAGAGTTGTGCCGGTAGGATGTCGGCACTGTGTGAACCGCAGCAGGGCGCACGGCTAATTGACAGATGTTTGCTGCTTCAAAAGTCAGGAAGAATTCGGCCTTGTTGTATGACACTTTGTGTCTGCTGGATAAAGACCATCACATAATCCCAGATGTAAAGCCAGAGTCTGAAGGACTTATAGGGAGGCGTGCAGAGATCCAATTTTATTCCTCCAAGGTTAATCATTCAGGTGCGCAGCAGCAGCAGCAGTGGTAGGGAATAGTTACTCAAGTACTCTACTTTATTACAATTTTGAGCTGCTTGTACTTGACTTTATACTGCTGCTTTATATTCCACTCCACTGCATTGTGGAGGCAAATATTGTAAGCTGCTTTTTACTCCACTACATTTATTTGACAGCTATAGTTAGTAGTTACTTTCCAGACTAATAATCTCCATTGATAAGATCTGATACAGTGTTAGCAGCTCGACCAAAGACACAAATCCTCCTCAGATCAGATCAGATCATTTCTTTTAAATTTGAGATGAAATGAAAAATGCATTTTGACACTTTCAGATCACATGAAATGTTCACATTATGCACCTATTTAACAGTATACACACAAAAAAACAATCTCTTGGCATTCTTATATCAAAACTACCAATCATGTGTCCTTCCTGTAAAACAAATATGTGTGCTGTGTAGGCTTGGACCAACTAGTTTCAGCCAACAATGTAATTGCATCCACCCATCAAGACATTTCCACTTTCCAACATTCAAATCAAGTCCCTCTCCAAAATGTATTGCAGAGTTTTGTAGCTGAACTTTCATTTTCTCTACCAATCAGTCATTTCATAGCCCCTCAGATTAATCTTTTTACCTGCTGGAGGTAGGAGGTAGTTAAATCTGGCTCCATTTTGACCAGCTAATGGAGTAAAATGATACAAGTATGTGCAAAAACTTGGCATGAATTATCTTTGGCACTGAATATTTGAATTATGTATGTACAACTGCAAAACAAAAACAAACAGCATTCAAGCAGTCCTTTTATAAAATAAAATAATTAACCATGCTCTCTCCAAACCAACCAAACTCCACAGGTGAAACCAGTCATTTTACCTTGCAGAACACATGGATTGCTGGTCTCCTGCTGCCTTGACGTGTTAGTTTGTTTGTTATGGAGTGACTTCACAGTACCATTACCATTACCTTTTGTTGCTGACCCTGTCCACAGCACTTACATTGCTTAGTTTCCTGCTGCTTCTCCAAACTGGGGGCGTGCCGACCACCATCTGCTGTAGGTAATACATTGATTATTGATAAGTACCTCATACAACTCTTCATCAAATAATTTAAACTGTCCCTATAACTACATTTTGATGCTACTTTTGTACTTTTACTCCTATAGGATGCAGAACTTTAAGTTGTAATAGAGTATTTTTTTGTACTGGTTGTACTGGTACTTCTAATTAAGCAAAGAAACAGAATACTTCCTCGAGCACTGAGCACCAGGAACAACTGGCATCATGTCCAGCGTTGCAGCAGCATATCACCCCTGATTGGTATGAACGTGTGCCAACTAAAGATGCACTTAAGCTGAAAGGCCACTGTTTGCTTTATAAATAGGCTGCTCACTGGCCTGCCAAAACAATGAAACCCTGCTACCTGCTAATATCAACTAGCTCATTTGGCTGTAATGAAACAGATGGAGCGAGCAGAGACGGCAAATGTACTGTAGGTCAGAAACAGCAGCAAGGATTCTGTTGAGATTTAATAAGAGGCCAGCAAGGACGTGCAGGACATCAATCTTTAAATAGAAAGTGTATTACAGGCTTATTGTAATACTTGACACAGCCTTCCCTGCTGTCTGTGCCAATATGTCTTACTTTAAAAGACTTTTTTGCAGCCTATCTTATGCCTGTGTGCCGACTTGCACCCCATTAAATGTTGAGGTTTTTCCAGGGGAATAAAGCCTACACTGCATTTATTACAATGAGGCAATACATAAAAAGAAAACAGTGTGGGAGCTGAGAATTTTCATAAACCGACCTGCTTGCTATTATCTTGGTCGGCTGAAGAAAAAATACACATCAGATACCCACAGAGTCAAATAAATGCGAAGCAAATAAGCTCCAACCCTGTTCAGGTGCTCTCTGCAGAAGTAAGACGGAGGAGTTAAAATCATGCCTTTCCCCAAAATGTCATCTTTTTCTGGAACTTAGAAAAATAGCTTTGTTTTTGGCCAGACAACCACGCATTTTTCAGTTCCTCCGGTGGGTTTTGAAAGGTGCCTGTAAGCCCAAGGCTCATAGATCTTTCTCAAGCCACAGAGGACAGCGCAATCCTTCATTCTGAATTAAGACATGTGAACACCACCAAGACTCCAGTTGTAGTGTGAGGTTTTCTGCCAAGAGCGGCATTAGAATGCACATGGGTCCGGGATTATTCTTGCATTTGGGTGGATGCGTCTGTCCATTTACATCTTTGTTTTCCTCTTTGAAAAACACCCCGATGTCGTGTTTCTGCAAGAGCTATTCTCCACTTAAACTAAACTGTCCATAACTCACACACGCACCCGGGGAGTTTGTCAGCAATGAATGTGTGCTTAAAGATTCACAGTGGGTGGTACGCTGTATTTGAAAGTCTGTGAAATGCTCCGTTGGCTTCACTTAATATTCTCACAGATTCATCTAATTGGATCACATGAATAGCCCACTGTGTACATTGTATCACCCCCAAACTCTCCACAAGTAAGAACAGTATCCACATGGGACTTTAATGCAGACTCACAGTAAAACAGACCTGCTGTGCTGTTAACAGAGCTCAATCTGATTAAAGCATTGTAACATCTCAACCTCTGCGGGGCACCTTGTGTTTTTAACTGCATCTGCAGAGCTGTGGGCTGTTGTATGCAGAGAGATCAGCACATTTTGAGTTTGTAAAAACATTTTTTTTTCTCCATAAAGAGATGACTACGGCGCACCGCAGCTAGTGAATAAAATATGGCATTAAATAATTGCTGCTTTTGTTTTTGAATAACTTCTTACTGGCCACCAGAAGACATATAACATTACTATAATGTTCTTTAAATATGATTGAAATATGGTATCTTTCAGGTTATTTGTGACATCACAAATTTGATTTCATAGAGCTGAAACAATTGGTCAGTTAATCAATTTTAAAATTGAACGGATTCTCTGTGCCGTCCCTGTGTCCGACTTCTTACCAAACTCGAAATGCTTGCCGCAGCTTGACGTGGCATCTATCACAAATAGACCTGGTGCGTATTGTCCACATACCAGAGTGGAGAGTCGATTCGGTGAGCCCTGTGGCGCTTCCTGTAGAGACACAAGCATTGTCTGCGATCAGCTCTGGCAGTGCCTAGTGGAATCAAGCCCTAGTCCTCTGTGATAATTAAACACATATCTTTGGTTTAGGACTCTTAGTTGGATGAAGCAATTTGAAAATGTCAGTTTGGGCTGTGGGAAACTGTGAAGGTGATGTTACCTAGTTTCTGATATATTATAGACCAAAATGATTTATTTAATTTATAACAAAAACAGTCATCAGTTGCAGGCCTGATTTTACCTGCAACAATATGCTAACATGAACAAAGTATGTGAAGACTAGAACACTGCCACCGTATGTAATCGTTGATGACGCGACATCTGCTATAGCAGCCTCCACTCCAGGAAGGATTTCCACAAGATTTTAGAGCCTTGCTGCAGGGATTTACTCGCATTCACGCACAAGAGCATTAGTGATGATGGACTGTAAGGACTGGCTCGCAGTCAGCTCTCACAAAGGTGTTGGATGGGAATGAGTTCATTGCTCTGTGCATGCCAGTCCAGTTCTACTACGTCAAACTCTTGGACCTTATGTTATGCCCAAGGAAACGGGCATCTTGAAACAGAAGAAGGGTTTTCCCCAGTCTGTTGTCACACGGTTTGAGGCACCATGCTATTTTTGGTAATATCGTTAGGATTTTCTTTAATTAAAACCAAGGGCAAAATCATGAAACACAAAAGTATATGGACAGGAGTGACTGTTCTGCAGAGTTGTGCTGATGTCAGTGTGTTTCAGTCCTCTGGGTCACATAACAGTGAACACTCACAGGTTTATAACTGTAAGCCTGTATGTTGATGTCTTGGCTACATTCATGAATGTTTTAAACCTCCCAGCTCTCAAAGTCTTATCCATGCATAATGTGAAAAACTTTATTTTTCCCTATGTGCATATTACTTGAAGTTTGTCCATGTATTCCTCTTGAGTGTGCGTTGTGGTGTGGTGGAGGCTTTGTGCATATAATGTGTGCGTGTGTGACGGTAGCCGGGCCGCCGGTAGCAGATGTTTATCACTGCCTCGCCTCCTTGCTGTAGATTAGTAACACATGATGGCACCTCATTCAGATAACCTTCTACACTCACACAGCACTGCCACAGAGGTGGTGGAGACGAGGAGGAGGTTTGAGATTCATCTCGTGTTGGCTGTGTGGTGTTCAGAGGAGATACTGATGACACAGTGCCCTCTAGTGAATCGTGTCTGCTCTTGTGTCCAGATAGCTGCTGAGCAGCTAGTCCACATTTAAAGGGAGTTAGGAGGTGACACATGCTAGATTATTCAGTTTTTTAAATTAATGTCAGTGGATATTTTAATGATGCTTAAATGCCACCTTAATACAGTGCTCATCTGTGTTTAAAAATCCATCAACACACAGGTGAACTTTGACCATGTACCCTCATGCTGTAAAAAATGGAAAGTTTAAATACAGGATGCATAATAATATACAAACGAGTAATGTGCAAATAATGCAGTGATATGCAAATCCTTTTTGGCCTATATTCAGTTGAGTACAGTACAAAGACGAGACTGATTTTTTTCTCTTTTTTCCTTTTCAGGATTTTGAGAAACCTAGTCCACCCCAGAAACCTCTACCCGCAGACCCACTGGGGAGGAGCTCTCGGCTGGGTCACAGTGCCACAGCAGCGGGTGTCCATATCCCCGGAACTGGACCTCTCCCTATACCCATCCCCACTGTGCCCAGGCCTCCCCCCACCATCCCTTTACCCAGCAGGTTGGTGCAACGTGATGTCTTTACAGCCCCTTTCAGACACGGAAAAAGTAGCATTGTTGTCTTCATTCGTACGTGATCGGACCCTTATGGAAAAACACAATGCTGACGGTGTCTGCTGTATTCTGTTGAATGCTGTTCAATACTTTTGTACCAACTTGAATCTCTCTCTGAATCTTTTGTTTCTCCTCTGCAGCCCTTTTTGTCTTTCAGGTTTCTGCCTTTCTTTCTTGTTTCATGTTCACTTTCAGCTGGATAAGAGGCAGTTGAAGTGTTCGGCTGCAGAAAACTCACATACTGTGTGTTTAAAAGAGAGAAAGTGGCTCATGTGCACGTTTATTAACTGATACGTTAACTTGCAATCAGATTAATGTACTGAGGTCCATGTCTGAAAGGGGATATTTTTGCTTTATGTACTGTATCGAATAAGAAGAATAACCTGCATTTGTTTCTGTTTCAGACCTGCACCGGTGTTGCCCTACAGACCACCAAAGACTCAAAAGGACTGCTGAGCTCTTGACGTCACGGGCGAGTAGATCTCACCACCAACAGATGGAGACTTTTCTTGATTTGCACTAATTGCTGAGACTCTGTAAGACTTTTTGAACACTTTGAAGTATCACAGAGTTTCTAATGAAAGGGGGCTAACATCACACCTCGGTGCTACGCCTCTAAAAGGTGCTTTGTTGTCCTCGCTCAGGTACCAATGAACTATTTATCTATTTAAATATTTATCTTCAGTATTACCAGTTTGTGCACGGAGCACTCTGATCAAGAGTGATTTTCCCTGTGGAAAAGTTTAACAAGAAGGAAACATGGTGTGATTTTATTTCTTTTGCATTCTTTGGTGATTTTTTATACTTTTTTCTCAAATGAAATGCTGAAATATAAAATGTTTTTATAAACAGCAAAGTTGCTTGAACAATTGAAGCGCAAAAAAGTTTGGTTTTGGTCTAAAATGGAGATAAAGGGAAATGGAGCACAACTCAGCAAGTTGTCAGTGTAGCTTGTGGGCCATAGAGCAGTGTTATTAATTCTGTTTTCATCATTTTTATGATGTATTGAATACCAAGTACATCTTTTCTATTCATGTCACCATGGTGCTACAAAGTAGATACTTATCAAATGTTTTTTTTAATTACGTAAGTACACAGACTCATATTAAAGCCTCAGAACACACATTTTTATGGGATTATTCAGATCTGCTTATTTTACAGCCTCACAGTCGGACTCCTTTATTCCCTTATAAGTTCACTTTCGCAGTGCAAACAGTAAAAGTACTTTTCACACATTTCAGCCCAGTTCTGACACACCGCTCGGGGCATGTGTTGGAGGCTTGACATGTTCTCCTCATGCTGGCAGACGCTGCAGAGTGTCAACATATTCGACAGACTGATTGTGTTCCAGAGAATTACAGCAACACCAAATAATTCAGCATTAGCTCTGGTGTTTGTATGTTTAACATTTACGCTCACTTTGTCCTTCGGTGTGCGAGCCAAGAGGAATGACTTCAGCGCTGTGAGCTTTCCAGTCTCCTCCTCGGCTGTGTCCAACGAGATGTTTTACCGTATCTGTCCTGTCTTTTTTTTTTTTTGCCTTCATAACATTCCATTAGGATTCTGTATGGTTGTGTTATTCCTGAACTCTGAGATTATTCACACATTCACTGCATCGCTCATTAGATTCACAGCTTGCTGTTGCACTTTGAGTTTCCTTGATGTTATTTGTTGTTGACTTGCTGTTTTAACAAGGAGGGATTCAAACTTTACAGCGCAGTTCTTTTTCCTGTGTCAGTGGATGATGCATTTTATATTTGCAGTGTATCCAAATGCAGTGGTTTGTCTTCTCACCCCTGCAGAATGATTGAAGCCCTGCGTACATGTGTTGCATTCATGTACAGACGTCTGAAAGTTTTTTCTTGCTTTGGAAGTGTTCAGATGTGTTTGATTGCTCCCCGCTGGGAAATATTTGTCAGTGCTGTGTCGACTAGTCGTTAAATGTTTATGCCATTTGTAAATCCTAAATGTAATGTGTTTATTTGCATAAGTGTAACATGTTTAAAAGCCATTGTAAAGTGTAAATATTGTACGTCAGTTATCATTTCTCGTCCTTTTTTTTTTGTTCTTTTTTTTTTACAAGCACAGTAATATAAGGACTGCTTTGAGGCCGTGCCCCAGACTTTGAAGATTTCAACCTATAACTCGTAGGACAGAGACAAATGTTAAAGGATAACATTTAAACTGAGAGTTTTTATTGATGAAATGAAAGCCAAATAAAAGTTCCTTTATGACTGTTTACAACAACTTGTTTTAATTTCATTCTCTTTGATTTTTAAATGTCTTTAAAAAAAAACTTCAAAAACATACGAAACTTTTTAAAACCACGAGTGGCTGTTAAAGAGATAAATATGGGTTTATAAGGATGTAAAGTTTCACCATTTGATGAACATAAATAATTAACTGACTGACTTTTGTTGTTTTGGCTCTGAGAGGATGAATGTGCCTAAAGCTCAGTATGCAAAATGCAACTCTTCCCATAACAAAGCAAGTAAAAAGCCAGAAAATAAAGACTTTGATCATTTGGAATATTTTAATTTGGAAACAACTTGAATCATCCTCTCATCATCCTGCTGCATTACAACAACTAGCAACATATGATACTTAAAAAATGTTAATATACAACACAAGAAAACAACAATAAAACTAAGACGATTGCTCAGCCTTTCCTCTAATAAGCAGCCACCAAAAAAGAGAAAATGACACAAAAGTAAATGTCATAACAAGCACTGTAGTTGTGTGTGTTCTGTGCGTCATTTTCACAAAGATCTGTGACGTGTCTCTTAATATGAGGGTCTGCTCTGTCGTCCAGACTTTGCTGTTGCAGCCTGTCATGGTTGTCCAACACTGCCACCTGCCAGACAACGCTGGTCATGACAAAAAAAAAAAAAACATTGCTCCCCTCTCTCCCTCGCTCCCTTCAGTTTTATCTTGTTATCTTGCCTTAATGTGCTCCCTCAAACCACAGGGTGAAGTCGCCCTTGAGTGCTGATTAAGGATCAGCCCCCCATAACACTTGTTAAGTTAGACTATCACAGGGAGAGAATACAGAAACAGGAGAGGCCTTGACTTCTAAACTGTCCTCAGAGTGAACTAAAGAACATGCTAGAATCAAACAACAATAACATAATCCACATCGAGTTTTATAGTCAACTAAAAACAGGAAGACAAAATAATCTTTTGGTCAAAGAAAAGTTGAGTGACCGAAAAAAAAAAGCTGCACTCAGTTAAAATTCATTGTGGTCAAAATAGCTTTGCAGTTGTGGGACATTTCATGATATCATGATGAAGAGACATGACTACAAAATGATTTGTTTTATGTTAAAAATAATTATGTTGTCTTGCTGCGACTGTTTGTTTAGGTGATTGTTTTATGTTGCCACATGGATGTTTCGGGCAAGGTGCCTTTCTTTTGTTCGCATTCTGGCAATTTCACAATCACCACAGATGGTTGCGTGGTAACTCTTAATTGACCACACCTGTGTATTGACGGTGAAACTGCCAGAATATATGCTGAGAGAGGGAGCCTTTCACAAGACTTTGTGTGGCAAATTATATTAAAAAGTCTAATTGGACAAAGAAAAGTCAAAATCTTCTGATTCCAGCTTCTTAAATGTGAATATTTTCTAGTTTCTTTGCTCCTATCTGACAGTAAACTGAATATCTTTGCATTGTCTGCAGAACAAGGCATTTGAGTCTGATCGGTATGTTTTACAATTGTCTAACATTTTATAGACCAAACAACTAATTGATTAATCAAGAAAATAATCAGTTAATTGACAATGAAAACAATAATTAGTTGCAGCCCTATAGATTATTATAAGCACAAGTTAAATTACAAGATGTATGAAGTCACTCATAGGTTTCCCTACTCATTTTATATTACAAAATTATTCAGTACATTTTTTTACCTTCTATTTATAAAACACAAAGGTCCCAATTTTGCCAGAAAGCAAGTTTCCAGGTTTAGCTCATACTGGAGAGAAGCCATGAGCAGTTAAAATAATAGTGATAATACAACAACAACAATAATGGTACAACCTCAGGTCACATTTCAAATGTCGCTATAAAACTGTTGCCAAAGAACATTTCTTTTGTTTTTTTCCTAGATATGATTCTATAATTGAAAAGCTGCGGGCTTTTGTAGGTGTAGGAACACTGTGGGGGCTGAAAGTAGAATCCAGCAGACATTGTGCTGACCTCTTATTTTTACAGGGCTTCATTTTCTGGCTCCACTGTTGGCTCTTTGGGTGTAGGAATAAATGAGGTGTTTGTCAACCGCTGAGATAATCAATTTCTAAACTGCTAAATTAAACCTCAGATGATAAATAAATGCATTTTGCACTATGTAGAGCTTGTGGCCTTTGTGAGTGAGCCAGTTCTCATTGTAAACACCAGACCCCTCTGAGCGTCTGCCCATCTATCTCTGTTCTCACCCTCTGTGTGTGTGTGTGTGTATGTGTGTGTGTGTGTGTGTGTGTGTGTGTGTGTGTGTGTGTGTGTGTGTGTCATCTGTTGATGACCGCACTTCTATGGGATTAGTGGCCACATGACAACACTGGGCTGGCCGCCTAGCGAGCCTTTCATTTGGCTTCACTTGTAGAGGCGCTCTGTGTGCTGTCCAACAGTTTACTGAGAGCTGGACTCTTCCAAACTTCCTTTCTGTGGATCCGTAAATGAAGTCTAAACCAGACTGGCTAGGAATGCACCTGTGATGGCGCAGGACATCACCAGTTCAACTGGAAAGGACGGCTTCGAGGGGAAATCACTCTGTTGTCCAGACACAGATGCTTTGAGTCAAGGAGACAAAGAGTATGATGACATTTTGGAGCTTAATCAGTTTGATGGACTGCCTTATTCCTCCAGGTTCTACAAACTGCTGAGAGAAAGGAAAGAGTTGCCAGTGTGGAAAGCAAAGTGTGATTTCATGGACACTTTGGCCAAAGGACAGTTTGTCAATGTCAGTGGCTCTGCTAAAACTGGGAGGAGTTCACAAGTGAGTATACTGTGAGGCATTTGACACTTAAGTTCGCACTGCCGTGGAAAATATTGCACATTTCATTCATGCAACAGATTTAACTGGATTTACTTGATTTTGATTTATTTCCCTTGACTTTTTTTTCAATTTGCTTTGATTCATACTGACTGTCTTTTTACTGGTTTTATCTGTTTTATTTGCTTGGATTTTTACTTACTGTCCTTTTGCAAGTTTTATTTATTTGCATGGAAATTGTTTCTATAACCTGCATGTAATGAAGTTGCTACTATGCGTGAAGCACTTTGTAACTTTGGTTTAGAAAAGTCCTCTATACATGGAGATTATTATTATTATTATCAAGCCCTCTCACTAGCAATAATACAGTGGAAACATCTGGGATATAAACAACTTATCTCACTCTTATTTTGAAATAGATTCCTCAGTGGTGTGCTGAATTCTGCCTGTCCGTCCAGTTCCAGCATGGCATGGTGGTTTGTACGCAGATTCACGCCCAGCAGGCAGTCGATCTCGCCTTAAGAGTGGCTGATGAGATGGACGTCAACATTGGCCATGAAGTTGGGTACAGCATCCCTTTGGAAACATGCTGCACAAACGATACAGTCCTCAGGTACGGCGAAGCAGTGATTCTCTATCTGATTCCTTCTCTCCTCTCGCTGGGCTACAATAAAGCAGAGTCCTGACACACAAAGCTAAATCACCCAGCCTTTTCTTTATTCTCGAGAGAGAGAAGCGAACAAAAGGCTCGAGGGGGCTCTTTTCAGGGGCTCCTCCACAGCTGCCCGGCTCCCTGTCTGCCCATATGTCACACTCCCTCATGTGGGTCCCTCATAAGTCAGCTGGGGAACAAAGGAACTCAGCACATTGAGGGGAGGGAGATAAGATAAACAGGCAGGCAGCGAGTACGAAAGGATCCACTCCCCAGACTAATTATCTGAGTAAATTACACTAATAGGGGCAAAGCTGATGTGTAGACAAAGTGGCTTTCATTAAGATGCCTCTCTGAGGTATGTTGAATGGATTTTCTGAAAATACAGCTCCGTTCTTTCAGCCAATGAAAGAAATCTGATGATTTATTTCAGGCTGTTATGAATTTGAATGCGTCTCTCGCCTCTGCGCGCCTCTGTGCATGCATTTGTTCCCTCCTAATGTCAAGCATCACTTCACCCACCACAGGTACTGCACAGATGACATGCTCCTGAGAGAGATGATGTCAGACCCTTTGCTCGAGCGCTACGGTGTGGTAGTTGTGGACCAGGCCCACCAGAGGACTGTAGCCACCGATGTACTCCAGGGTCTGCTAAAGGACATCGCCCTGCAGAGGCCAGAGCTCCGTGTGGTCGTCCTTACAGCTGTTGAACCTGAACCCAAACAGCTGGCCCACTTCACCGGGTCAGCGGTGCCTCTGATTCGCCTGGAAAGTCCAGGTGCGGGGGAGGTGGTGCACAGCAGCACAGGTGACAGCTACTTCTGCTCCGCTCTCCGTCTGGTGCTGGAGATCCACCACTCTGAAGAGGAAGGAGATGTGGTTGTGTTTCTGGTGACGACACAGGTAAAAAAAAAAAAAAAAGCAGCTGATTGAAGGAATGAGCAGTCTGAAAATACTTTTTCCTCTGATTGTCTTCTGTTTCTACTCTCTACCAGGAGATAGATCTGGCCCATGACATCCTGTGTCATGAGGGGCACAGCTTACCCCCTGACCTCGGGGAGCTCCTGCCCATTGCTGTGCACCCCGGCCAACCTGGGAATCTACCAGTCCTGGGGGAGGAGGAGACAGGCCGGACTCGCAGAGTATTCCTCACATCCAGCCCCAACGAGGACTTCTTCTGGGCTGTTAGCTCTATAAGCTTTGTCATCGATGCCGGGCTAGAGAAAAGATATGTAAGTTGGTCCTTGCTTGTTGTAATTTAAAGGGATACAGTGTGGGATTTTCCCCAAAAAAACCAATGCTTGTACTTGTATAAATATAATCCTTGTCAGTCATCACTTAGAGCCCACAAGAAGTGTGAGGCAGTGTGTGTCCTCTGCCTGTGTTGTCTTATTATCTCATATTTTGCTGTGTTCTGGATGCTCCTTTCTGAGCTAATAAAAGTGCTCAGATTGTGAGGTCAGAACTAGTGACCACTGTTCTCCATCTGTCTGCTCTGCTCACTGTCTGTGAGAGCTGCAAAGAGAGATATGTAGGTACAGGAAAGGAGGTTCCCATCAGGTACGAAGCTCACTCAGATGTTATTGCAGCGCAGAGAAAAAAAGGATTTAGCAAGAGTCAGCTCTCCATGTTTTTGTGCAGAGAGTATATTTCTTGTATTTGTGTGTGATTCTTGTGTCATTATATGCAATCAATGGTAGAAGAAGTATTTAGATTTGAGTAAAAGCAATAGCAGAAAGTCTACATTCAAAGTCCGTCTTGTGTAAAAGAAGATAAGTCTTACCAACTAAATCTATTCAAACTAAAAGTACTTGTTTTGCAGGAAAGTGCTCCTGTTACAAAAACTGTCAACTCCTGTAAAACCTCACAGAGGAGGAAAGCAACAAATACAGTGACGTTCATTGTGAGTGGGAAGACAGTTTCTGTACTGAATGACAGATGACGATCAAGAAAATGGATTTGTTGCAGTAACACAGCTGAAAGCACAGAGAAAGAAGTGAAAAAGAAAGCAGAAACAGAAATGTCAGTGTCAAGAGGAGAATATTTTAAATCGAATCATCTCACTGAACTGATCTGTGTTGTAGCTCTTTATATAGGAGTTTTTCTACTAAAAATGTTTTGCACTGATCAGAGGAGACATGGCTGAAAAAAGTAGCACCTTACTGTAAAAAAAGAGAAGCGCTGCATTAATTTGTAAGTAGCGCTGTGATTTAGTTAGCTGATGTGGTGGTAGCTTGTCTACTAAATGTTGGTTAGTTTAATCATCACACATTCAACCACTGTAAATAATCAAGGTCGACACACTGTGATGCTGTTATAGGTTTACAACCCGAGGATCAGAACAAACTCAGTCATCATTCAGCCAATCAGCAAAGGTCAAGCCAAGAGTCGCAAACAGCTGGCAGGTCCCACAGGTGAGAAGTCAGACTGGTACAGTGTTTGATGGATGTCAATTCCTCGCTGCTGTTCGGTCTAAAAATGATCTTTCTGTCCTGTAGGCAAATGTTTTTGTCTCTACCCAGAGGACAGAGAACTTCCACTTGAGACACGTCCACATATTGTGGAGTCTAACATCACTTCCACTGTGCTCTTCTTGAAGAGGATGGAGATCGCTGGGCTTCATCACTGCGACTTCATCGACAGGCCAGGTGAGGTTAACATCGAGTGACAACATAAACAGAGACAATATTTGTCTTGTTCTCTAAACTTCACATGTCCTCGGTGATAATGAGATAAATTTTGGGTTCAGTCAGTCCGTTCCCTTTTGTTCCAACAGACAGGAACTTTTTTTATTGGCAGGCAGTGAGCCGTGCCTCAGCTGAACTGACAGCTCGTGTTCTGCGAGCATCCTTTTAGAGCTGACCTGCTTCCATGAGCTTTTGTTCCCCCGGATTTATTCACCCCCACTAACACTAACACAAACACACAAACACACACACACACACACACTCAGCCTCCCATTAGTTGATTAGAGCATAAACTGGTGTGTGGGAGTGTCCTTGTCTCTTTGTTTCAACATGACGTTCATAGAAAAACATGTTTGTTGCAAAAACAGAATAGAAAATCTAATTTGTACCATGAAAGACTTTTTCATTTTACATAGTGATGCATGACAGATGTTGCTGAGGATTATAAAGTCCTAATCTTCTGCTGGCTTTTTGCTCCAAATGTGCCCACCAGGGTGCCAGTACACTGCAGGGGGATTGTCCCAGTGGGTCACCACTTTGGATTACAGTTTAGACAGCATGAAAACTGGAACATAATCCGTAACAGTTTTGGTCAAAATGTATTTGTATTTAATTAATAATCTCTGAGTTTAAATACTAGACAGTCATAAAGACATGTTCCTGGATTTCTGGGGGATTTAGTTGTCAGTTTTCAGCCAAATGTTTAACAAAGGTTTAATGTTATAAAAAAAAATAATAATAATAATAATAATCCAAAACCCTTTCCAACCCAGATCCTGGAGGCCTCATGCAGGCCTTGGAGGAGCTCGACTACCTGGCAGCTCTGGATAATGATGGCAACCTGTCTGAGATGGGCATCATCATGTCCGAGTTCCCCTTGGACCCCCAGATGGCCAAAACTCTGCTCGCCTCCTGTGAGTTTGACTGTGTTAGCGAGGTGGTCATCATCGCTGCCATGCTAACAGGTAACATGTGCAGAATGATTGTTTTCATTAGTGATTAATCATTTAGTCTATAAAATGGCAAAAAAAAAAAAGAAAAATGCCCATCAGAATTCTCAGAGCCCAGAGTGATGTCTTCATATTGCTGATTTTGTTCAACCAACAGTCCAAAACCCAAAGAGTCTTCATTTACTGTTATAAATGACATATAAAAGCAGCAAATCCTTCCATTAAGAAGCTGGAACTAGAGAAATGACTGAAATTGTTAATTTTCTTTCGATGGACTGATTTGAACAAATCTATTAGTAAACTTACACAAATACCATATACATGTACAAACATTTTGATGTGTCTTATGTAACAGTAAGTTGTAAAGGTCACATTTGTGTTGTGGATTTTTTTTTAGCACCAACTTGCTTCATGGTTCCCTCTGTGGACCTGAAGCCAGAGGCGACCCAGTGCCACATGAAGTTCCAGCACCCAGAGGGAGACCACTTCACCCTTATCAATATCTACAAGGCTTTTAAACAGTGCCAGCAGGATCCATGTGAGTTTAGAGAGCAGCAGAGGTGCCTCAAAATTTTAATTTGACTGAATTTGAAAAGACAAGTTGAGTTAATTTTACATCAAGTTAATGAGGAAAGATTAGTTGATTCCACTAAATTCCTGTATATGTTTTCTTACAGTGATTGTCACTGACTCTGCCCTCCTATAATCCTCTCTGTCCTCTGTCCTCTGTCAGACTGTAATGTGGAGAAGTGGTGTCAGGACTTCTACCTGAACCACGCTGCTCTGCTGATGGCTGACGCTCTCCGTACTGAGCTCACTGACACTCTGAAGAGGATCGAGCTGCCCGTCTCGGTGCCCGCCTTTGGTTCCCGGTGCAACACCCTCAATATCAGGAGAGCCCTGCTGGCAGGATTCTTCATGCAGGTCAGATATCATCGCTTCATTGTTCCCCTCAACACAATAAAATTATTCAGCGACATTAATAGCTAACAACTTTCCAGCTTACATCAAACATCAAGAGACGTGAAGACTCTTAAAGGCCATTATGCTCCCCTAAGTGGAACAAATGCATCATTGTGTAGTGTGTGATTATACTGTGATTTTAGCTTCCACAGATAATCATCACAGGGGCTCATTGAAATTTTGAATGTAGGTGGTTAATATATGCAGAAACAATCATGTAACTTTTTATGACTAATTTGCACACTTGAAATTGACGGATATACTTTTTTAAAATTATCAGCTTTTTTGGAACAGACAAAACAGTCACACAACAAATACAAGAAGAATCAATGAAGAAAAAGAAACAATACAAGGAAACACTAAAAGCAAAAACAGGACCTAAGGCTTATCCTAGTGTGATGAGCTACAAACAGAGAAATACAATAAGTAAATGTGACTTTCTTCATTTGGAGTTACCTTTAGGAAGGTGTTAGCTCTAATATAATACAGACATGGTTTTCAAATCCTTCCAAATTTATCAGAGGAGCCACGTCTCAGTTTCTTAAGTTGGTCTGTGCTAACAAAGTGACACATTTGCTTATTTCAGTTAGTTCCAAAAGATTATTATTGTTCTCTCCTGCTATGCTGAAAGTATATCATCATAGGATCCAGCTGAATTACCATTTTGACAATATTTGACAGTGTTTTAAAGACTGAACTGAACTGCTGGAGGCGCAGGTGAGAATCTACATCTGGGAACCTGTTAGAACTTTAGAGAATCTGAATTATTATCCTGCCATGAAAGACCTTCTTCATAACAGCCATTTTGACATGAAACAATAGAGTAAACACAGGTGTTAGTAATGAAAGTAATTATGTTTTTTTTTTTTTTCTATTCAATTCAATCAGAGTCAGGGTGCTGCTGTTGCACATGTTGGCCCACTGGAAAGGCTCTGCTACACTAAATGGAACAGGACCCTAATTATTCTCATTGGTAACACCTGTGCTTAACCTATTATTTCATATCAATATGGCTGCAATGAAAAATTCTAATTGTGCAGCCCTGTTACCTTCACTGATGCAATACACTGAATTGAACTATTGAACGTCAGCTGACATTTCAATTGCTTGTGATGCTACAATGCTTTTCAACTGAGTTTTCAACAGCTTTTATCTCTTACTCAAAAAACTGCCACGGCTCTTCTAGCTTTCACTGTTTTATTCGCAGTTGTCTCCAACTGCTTTCCGTTTCCGTTTTACTTCGGCTCACACTTCAAAAGACATCCTCTTTTAATTCATACAAATGAACTAGGACTTTTTTTTATTTTCGCCTCCTTTCAGCAATTTGGCTTCAACTTCCACTTAAGTTTCTCTCAGCTCTTCCATTTTAACTGTGATTTCAACTTCAGTCAGTACTTGCATTTCGACTGCTACTTCAACAGTTTAATTATTTCAACTTTCAAATGTCTCAACTGCATTTTTTCAGCAGCAGGCACAAGTGAATTTTCTTCAGAGAATTTAGCCTTTTCATTTTGTCTGTTTTGGCTTTTATTTTGTTTTCAAGATCAAAGGTGTAACTTCAGAGATGGATTTTGTATGTGGATCCTCCTGTCATCTTGGCTTATTTAAAAAAAAGTACTCTTGGGTAGTGACTCTTTGAAATACCGTTTGTGGAAATCCATCTGACTGTGCCTGGCTGTGATTTCCCTCAGGTGGCACGGGACGTGGATGGATCAGGGAACTACTTCATTCTGACCCACAAGCATGTGGCACAGATCAGTCCTCTTTCTGGCTATGGAGCAAAAAGCCCCAAGCTGGGCCTGCCGGAGTGGGTGCTGTTCCACGAGCACTCCTTCTCTGAGGACAACTGCCTCCGTACTGTAACACACATTACACCAGTGCAGTAAGTATCAGCTGTGTTAACATTTTGTCTGAAAATGTGCAGTTGGTTTGCGTTCACATAACTGACCATATGCAGTATTCTGTTACTTTTACAGAACTCAGTAGAACATCCTTGTATCTTCACATTTAAAGAAGCTTAAAAGTAATCAGACAGACACATTTCCTTTCCCTTTTGGACCAGATGTAAAGCCCCAGTTCAGCAGAGACTAGTCGTGCTGGTTATGAGGGGAGGTATCATAATCCTGCTTGCAAGTATCAGCTGGTTGGAGGGGGGGATTACGGATTGATTCCCTCTGAATGTGGAGCTGCAGCTTAATAGACGAAGAGAAAGCTCTGCAGCCTTTGTCATGCTCTTTTAGGTTTCCACATCCTGAAATGTGTGACTCTGTTTATTGCAGCTCAAATAATGTGAGGAGCAGATATTTACAGCACTGTAAGTTGTGTAATTAAGAACAAAACCCAAATTGAAAACAACTTTGCAAATGGAAACTAAATATGCACCAGTTACATTTAACACAAAACAGCTTGTTTCACTAAAATTGACCCTTCCTAAGACCCGCCCCTTTATTCCAATGTCAGTTGAGCAAGCTTGGCACCTCGGTCAACTCTCTCCTCTCCTGTTTCCTGTACTTAGATATGTTGTGTGCTAGGCTTGTCTATGTTGAGAAGAAAAACTAAATATGAGATTGTTAAAATATTGCCCTATGGCCACTTTGGTCTAAGCTGAATTAAGTTAATAATAAAATAAGTTAAATTCCATACTAACATGCCGTTTAGTACCTGAAAGCAGTCTGAGATCTTTTTAGTATATATATAGCATATAGCATAAATATCCCATAATACAGTGCAGTAGCTAATTAACTAATGTTTTGTCTGCAGGTAAGTATGTAGCTAGGTCTTTATTTTCCCCATGGCAAAATTTTATTCTCACAGCAGCAGGGATATGAAAGGATAGGAAAATAAAGAATAGTAAATAACAAAACAAAACAAAAAAAAAAAAAACTAGACAATGCAATAAAACAATACAGTGTAATAAAAAAGAATAAACATAATACAAATGTAAGAACATGTAGCACTCTACCAGCTAATCCACTTCAATCATTAGCTAGCTAGTTACATCTGATAGCTAATGTTATGAAATGTTGAGGGGAGAAAGATGATCAACGTTCCGCCCGGTAACAAGTTTGCTCAGCAGTTATTGGAGCAAAAAGAGGTGGGACTTGAGTCCATTTTTTTACTCACAGCATTGTCCTCTTTGCCTCTAGGTTCATTGAAATGGCCCCGCAGTACTTTTTCTACAATCTACCGCCTAGTGAGAGCAAAGACATCCTCCAAAATATTTTGAACCAGGGAGCCTCTCGGTGCCAGGAGGAGAAACCTCCAACCTCACATGAGGAGCCCCAGGAGGACCAGACTAATGACCGCTGTGTCATACAGTGACTGACCGACCCACCGCTCCCAGTGGTGGTGAGGACATAATCAGTAGGACTTGCACTATCCGGAAAGTTGTATAATTGATCCTACAATTTAATTTCCTCTTATCTGTGCCTGTTATCCATCATTTCCGTCACAATATCCTGTCCTGTATTTATCTTTTGAATAGTCAAAAGTGCACTAATCTATTAAATAAAAAAACAGTAATTTCTGTTGATTTTCAGTGTCATTGAGTTGGATCAATTCTTCCATTAAACTGAAAAAATAGGTTACTGGATTGTGAAGAATACTTAAGAATATTTTTTTTATTCTGCTCCAATGGGGTTAATAATTTAGTCTCTCAGTCTCCGCTGAGGATTTTAATGATTCTGTGGTTCCACATCCTGCTCCTCCTTTTCACATCTTACCTTCAGTCACTGTCTAACAGTCAGTCACCCACAGCACCCAGGGTCCAGCCTGATTAATGAGGTGTAGGGACAGTTTGGGCCCGCCTGCAGCTCCATCTGGCGTGGATACAGTTCAGTAACAGTGGGGTGACCCAGTTCACCAACACTGCATTGAAAACATCCCGTCCCCTCTTCAGTGACCCTGGTCTGAACAGTGCAGCAAGGACCAATGCCAGAACCCGCAGGGTACAGTGTCGCCTAACCCACTTAAATTATTTTACTCTGAATTATATTTTCAAGGCAGCAAGTGGCGCACAATCAACTACCACTCTACTACTTTTCAAGGACCTGACAAGTTCTTTCAGCCAGCAGTTGTCTGCGTTTCCATCACAGTCCAAGCTAAATTAGTCTGCTGGTGTATGAAAAAGCAACTGCTGTTTATATATGTCATTTGCATGTGACTATGACAATGCCATATAAAGCGATGGACAGTTCCTGTTGGATCTTGTTCTCAGCATAAATCCTCAATAAGGCCTGGACTTCATTGTGCCTCCCCGCTGATGAGGTGTTGAAACAAAACCAACAAGAAGCAAACTAGTTTGCAGGTGCAGTTTTTTTTTAAATGGTGGCTTATATAAAATGCTGCCAGTATGCAAACAATCAGAAATGTCCAGTACTGAAAGCCCCACACTCAAAGTTCCTGTCCATTTGGAAAGTACTTGCCCCTGAGCAGGGACTTTTTAAAGGATAAAATAAAGTCCCTGGACTTTAATTTAGACCCTGGTCCCTGTGCTGGAATTACACTAATAGGCCTTTTCCACAAACATGAAATCAGGCCATTCTGATTTAAGTACCTAATTTTTTTTTATGCTGTTCTGAGCATTTCCACCAGAAATAAATTGATTGAGAACCCAAAATGTTGGTTCCAACCTGGAACCAAAACATAGTAAGAACCTTCTCAGGTTTCTGGTCCCTGGGGGAAAAACATCACTGTGGTGGAAGCGCGGCTATAACCACAACTTGACCAAACATCTACAGAAACACAATACATAAAATTGAAAAACATTTTATTTTCATGTCACAGCAAACCATGCTGATATAAACTCACGTGTATACATACAGCAATGTGGACAAATTAGCCTCTGAGTTTGCATTGAATGTTGCCAAACTATTGCACACTGTTGTTTTGGAAAGCAAATAACGCATTAGAGCTTATTTCATCTTATCAGCCATCAGTTAAACTTCATTCTGTTTTATTCACAGCATTATTGGCATTATTGAATGTCAAAAATGCCAAATACATATGGAAATAAATCCTCATTTTACCAAGCATATGCTAAAAGATTTATCTAAGCCCCTATGTGTAGAAGTCGTATATAATACCATCTTTGAAATGTTTTTTATGCCGTATGTTTTTGTTTGTAGAAAAATGAGGCAATCCAGGTGATGTTTGGTACCGTCGACAAATCCTATACATAGGAGCTTTACATGTGATCCATAACTGCTAAAGCAATAAGAAAATTAAATAATATCCTCTGAATTTACAACGCTTTTCACAAAAATGTACAATTGTGATGTAAATGTTAGAAAAAGATGACTTGATTTTAAAGGCGGAGGAGGTGAAATTCGCTTTTAAACTGTAATTCAGAGTGGGACAGTGTTGCCTGAGCATGTGCCCGTTGATAATGGGATCTAAAATCACTGTTTCCTGTCACAGTATTTGTGAGAAGACAGCTTTCAAGTCTTCCCCAGAGTGGGGCTTCCGGTGAGGTGCAGAGTTGAAGTCTTGTTTCATTATCATGAACATGTACCCGTGTTGTCACTTCCTGTTTGCGGTGTCAGCTGCTGCAGGAGCTCTATGTAGAGCTCGACGCGACTGAGGAGAGGTGTGTTTTTTTCAGCTCGCAGCAGCTTGGAGTACACATTCTTATAGGTTTTCAACACCTCCTCATCCTTATTGCTGCAATAAAGACAAATATATTGGTCAGGAGGGAGCGTTGTGAAGGTTAAAGGTATAGTTCACATTATTTTGAAGCGGGGTTGTATGAAGTACATACCCATAGTAAGGCTGTCAAAAGTTCCCTAAGTATTGATTCTTTGTTCATTTGTTTAAAAATAATACAAAGCTATCATTTCATAGTAGTGAAAGCACCAAAGCTATAAAAAAAAAAAGATCTTATTCAAGTCCTCAGTTCAATCTTCATTGTCCTGCCTGAAGTTTGGCTGGCATCATCACAAATCTTGACAGTGTTCAGTTTTCTGTACAAGCACTGTGTACAGATCGTTAATTTCTTTGCCTAGGATTTTTTTTCTGTTTCCCATGGTATTGAAAGAGGTATAGAGTATTGGTTTTTAATACTAGTGTTATATCCAAGTTTAAAATTCTGGCATTGTGACAGTTGTGACAGTAGTCAGTGTATCATCTAAAGTACACTCACAGTTTAGAGAAGCAGACTAGAGTACCAGCACAGGAGCTAAGCAGTTACGTGGACATAAAACATATTTTAGCCACCCAGAAGAAAAAAATCTTTCAGTTTAATTTTTCACTGCTTTATGGTGCTGTCAGGCAGCCTTTTTCTGAAGGCAAACTGTTGTTATATATGTAGTTAATCTGTTGGCGTTATGTGATGAATGGTGGTGAAGCCAAACTAACTTTTTAAAACACAAAAGTTAAATTAAGAGAGGCAGTAGTACATCAGTAACTTAAGCAAGTTAATAATAAATATTAAAAATGTTCTGTATACTTAAAATATTGTTGATTATTTTAGGTGGCTAAAATATGTTTTGCTGCTGACCCTGTCCACAGCAGTAGCTTTCTATACCAGTACTCCTCTCTGCTTCTTCAAACTGGGGGCGTGCCGACCACAAGCTACTGTAGGTAATACACTGACTATTGATGAGTACCTCGTACAACCCCACATTAAATAATCTGAACCATCCCTTTAAAGGATATTCGATCTATACATAGCTGAACCTACCATAAGGGTTTTAGATTCTTGCTCACCTTGGTTTCCGTTTCATTGTCGTCATCAGTTTGATCAGCTGCAGCAGCAGGAAGGAGAAACTTGGCTCAAACACGCCGATTAACTTCATCACTTCCTGCAGGTTCAGTCCTGAGGCAGGGCCACTGGCCACATCAGGAGACTCTGCTGATCGGGCAGGGTCTGGTTCACTCAACTACAGGACAGGACGTGAGAGGAAAAACATGTTGTAAGTTACAGTGTGTGATCAACTGAACAAAGCTTTTCAAAGATGAATAAGCACGAGCTAGCATTCCCATCTGCTGCTCTAAAACTTACCTCTATCTGCTCCTCCAGCAGCTCGTGATGAATCAGCTGGAAAGCATGGCGAGTTTCTGTCATGATCTCTATTGCTCCAGTCAGGCTCTTTAACTTAGCCGCGCTGCTGCTCTGACCTGTGGAAACACAACATCACTGTGAGAGGATCGTCTGTTCGCCAGTTCAAACCGTCTCTTAAGACAAAACCAAACATTACAGACGACATCCCATCATTCACTGTGATGAACGGCGCCTCACCTGCCATAGTAAACTCAGCAAAGGCCACCCTCTCCAAAAGCGTGCGGAGCAGCTCGCAGGGTGCGTCTTTGAGGCTGAGGAACAAACAGACAGCCTTGCTGTAGTGGAGCTCTGCCAGGCTCCGATGCTGCTTCCTCAAGTGTTCATCCCCCACCTGTCACACAATTAGAGCCAGAAACACAGACGCCCTTCAGTGTGCATTATACTGTGGTAACTATGAAATACATCCCACCACCAGTGCCTCTATTCTAGCCACTGTGCAGGTCTTTTTTCTTAGAGAAATTAACAAATTTATCTGTCTCTCGCTATCTCTTAGTGGGACTGGTAATTATTGCATTTCATAGTCACTGGAGAAAAAAAAAGAAATGATAATGCAATATTTACTGGACTCTACACAAAACAAGAATCTTCCCTTATGTCTGGAAAATGATTTGTAGACCCTGAATTCTCTTAAGCACCACAATAATTCATTTATAATGGTCTGTTTTGACACATTTTACCTTTGCAGCTCCATCAATTTGAATATTGCACTTGGCCATATTGTGATATCAGTAATATTTCAACTGACCGTTCAGTCCTAAGAAAAAATATTAGATAATTGTACATGGTTTCTCACCTGGTTGCGGAAGCAGCTGTGGTACATGGAGGCCAGGCGGTGGTGGATGGTGGCAGCTCTGTACTGGTAGAGCGGCTGGCGAGCCGACTCAGTCTGAAGGTCACAGTACTTCAGGGACTTCATCATTGCCTCAGTCACCTCCCGCTCAATCTGGGAAAACACGCATAGGGATGGATGACTGCAACTGCTGATAAAAAACAACCGATGATGCACCCCTGTATAGTCACCAATTTCCAATTAATATATCCATACAAACATGTAGACTAAAGGTTGCCATTAGAAAAATGTAAGATTATTAAACTGTGTGGAAGAGTTCAAAGTTTAACTTGACTTAGAATATATCTTCTCTATTTTGTGTTCAAGCCCACCTGCTCCTGGGCCTTCCTAGACAGTGGAGCGTAGTCCTGCAGAAGTGTAGCCAAGGTGAAATACGTAGTGGACAGTTCCCAGTTTACACTGTCCCACACTGCTGGGTGGCTCTCTCGGCTTGCCAAAGACTTCATGGCCCGCAGGTAGTAGTCTATGGCCTGGGGTAAACATCAGGTGAAACGAACTTTTGATCAAGAGCATGCTAGGAAAAGGTTGAGACGTAGCGAGGTGGATAAAAACAGAGAGAGCATTAGGACTGCAAAAGAGCAAATCATTTTCCGTTGCAGCAGTGTCAATGTTCAGTGCAGAACTTCAGAAATAAAAGGTTTGACACGGCACCTTGTTATAGTACAGAGCCTCTTCAGGTGAGAATTCCCCTCTGCTCTGGTCAGCAGAGATGGCACAGTGGGCCTGAGCACAGATTCTCATTAATCTGCCCGTATTACACAGCAGCAGGGCTGTATTAGTGCTGTCGGCAATGGCTTCAAAGTCCTTCATGCCTTTTTCAAAGAAGGCAAAACTCTTTTTCCACATCTCCTGCTCTGCTACAGACACCGACTTCTTCACTAGAGGGGGACAAGGTCAGTTAGATACAGCAACAGGGACAAAAAGGGAGGTAAAAACTATTATATAAGGACAACGCAGCAGTTCCTTTTTATTATTTTCCACTTCCAATTGCTGCTGATGCAGTTGACTCTTTATATTAAAGTGCTTCTAATAATTTAATAAGTAATAAGGCACTTATAAGATGCTTATTAACAATAATAAGTGTTAATAATAGCATCATGTTAAAAACATGTTTATTGTTAGATTCTAAAAGATTTATGAGCAATTATTAACTGTTCCCATTGCTATTTGAGGGTACTGGATCTAAAGTGTGCTTATTAATTATTACTCTAAAATGCTTATTATGGTTAATAAAGTCTTCATTATACACTTATTAACAGTTAAAAGAGTAAGAGGGAATGCAATGTTTGCAATTAACATTTATATAGTCTTAATAACACATACTAATATTAAAAGCCATCTTATAAGGGGCCTTATTGCCTATTAAATAAAGCTTATTACAAGCACCTTAATATAACGTGTCACAGTTCCTTTGTTATTATGCTTCTGGTGCAAAGTATCTAAATTTCAATATTAGTCACACAAATTCATAAATTCTGCAAATTGTGTGAGTAAATTACATAAATACATACAGGAGCATGTACTTAGTTAAAAGGATTAGCTGTCATTCTGTTCACTTATATCAGTGGCTATAATTCCCAAAGTTCCATCTGTGGTCTATTGCTGTTGTCTATCCAACATACCTTCTTTCTCCGTCTGCATGGCTGCAGCCTGGTTCATGTAGTAGACTCCCATCTCGTTACGGATGTTTCCCAGCCTTTTGAGCACCTGAGCCAGCTGATCTGAGGCATGATCCTTCAAAGCCTCAGAGACGAGCAGTTCATACGCTGCCTCATAACACTTACTGCTAACAAACAGCTGGTACTCCGGGTCTGTGGCCAGGTCTGTTGCCATGTTGAAGGCTAGTGGGTGGAGAGTATTGACAAATGGAATCATCAATAATTTCTTGTCTTTTGAAGGTTTTCTATTTAGTTAAGAGACTAAAGCGAACTAACTGAAATTGAGTTGTGAATGATGCTGTTGGAACTGAAATGGACACAGTGCACTAACAACCATAATTTAAATACATCAAGCAGAACTGACCCTGGCAGCTGCTCTCTCTGTGCAGGCTGTGCAGGATCTCCTGGTCCTCTTTGGTCTGGTAGCTGTATTCCTCCAGGTAAGCAGCTCTGTTGTTGGCGTTCTGGGCCAACATCAGCTGGATGTCCCCACAGAGAGACAGGCACTGGCTGTGAAAGTGCAGCACCTGCGGGTGCAGCGTGCCGCTCACTGAACAATAGGCATCTGGAGGAAACAACAACAGAAGAAGAGAGGAGGGTCACTGTTACTGATGTTGTTACTTTTATTGTTCTTATTTTTCTCTCCGCCATGTTTAAGCCTGGGGAGGATCATGTGATATGTAGTGTGTGTGTGAATGGGTCTGGAGCTTCTGTCTGCAGCTAATCTCGCATATTATTGGACACCTAATAGTTTTTGTTGATTTATGACTGTATGCTTAAGGACTTCTTTTGGTTGCAGTGATTTACAATCTTTGAAAAACAACTATTTTATTAGCTGCTCTGTTTTACATCAACTGCTGACTCATCACTCCTTTTAACCTGCCAATAGGGGCCACAAGTTATCAACAACTGCTAAGCTAAAACCAAGGTTTAAGGAGTCTATTCCAGGACACATTTTGGCCTTTGTCAAGGCTCAACTTTTCACTGAAAACCAGAGCATCTGCAAAATAATTCCATTCCCAAAATGTTATGATCCAAGTTCGGCACAATGTGAGATGAATAAAACCTGAATTTGTCAGCTGCGCTGCCATCTCCACTATCCACTATGTATCTGCATGGTTATCTGCAGATTTCACTTCAAAATCAAATGCAACTTACTTAATTCTTAACTGACTTACAAGAAATTTGGTTTTGGTTTTATCATTATATAAACAGCCCTGTGCGAAAATATTAACCTTCTTAGTATCCTCAACTTCCACTGAGACATGCAGGCTCTAACCAGCATCAACTGTAAATAATTTAGAATTTCAGTTCTTGAGTCTCAAAAATGTACAGTAGATTTCTATTCCTATTGTTGTTAAGCTGCCTGGTTGCTATGTTCTACATAAATAACACAATGTTCTTAAACAAATAATGTTAAAAATTGATAAGTTTCACGTTATCATCCCTTTTATTGTTTGTTGTTTTCAGTTTATGCAGATGAACCCAGGACACTCAGTCACACTACCATTATTCTATGCATGTTCTTAAAGAAACCTGAGACTATACAAGTTGGATCTCACAGTTGTGTTGACATTGCAGTAGGTGTTTCATAATAATGTTACCTGTCAGAGATCTGCACTTTACTGAGTGCACTCTTCTAGTTGTTACAGTTATTGTTATGTTAACTGCTGTTATTGTTATATCAGACTCAATCAGATGTAAGGATTTGATCGGTTTGAAAAATTAAAAAAACAGTATTTTGTTCCAGTATGTTTCTTAATTCTTATTTAACTTAATTTTGCCTGAATTAACAGATCATGTTATTAACACTATTGAAATGTAAGCTGGTAGAAATGAAAAAACTACAAATTTTCACAACAATAAAGCAAAATGTCAGGCACATTCTTATTTAAAAAAAACACGAAAATACTGAAAAGCAATTAACTATTACAGTACAGTGACATTTTCCAATGTTTCACAGACTTAAAAAACCTTACCGTAACACTGTAGAGATAGCTTGATGTAGCGCAAAGCTCGCCCATACTTCAGCAAGTTCGTGGCTGCATCAGACAGGACGTAGTAGGCCTTGGAGGCTTTGAGGAAGAGCTGCAGCTTCAAACGGTGCTGCCACGAGCCAGGGATCATCCCTGAGCGAGTTGGGTGCTTCTGGTCTGCCTGGAACGGCCCAACTATTGACACACACACACACATTGGAAGACCAGGAGTAAGATACATGCAGGACTGAGAGATGAAGAATGTCCTGGTAGTCGAGTCATTGAGCCAAAAGTAGCAAATGGTGTATGCAATAGCCACATACCTATTTCCTGTTTTATTATGCTGTATTATATTGATTATCAATTGAAATAAGTAAACTGACCTCTTTCAAGAAGAAGAGAGATGCCTGTCTCAGCTGCACAGGCTCCAATTGCACTTCTGTCCTCATATTTGAGAGGGATGGGTGTGTTAGGGTCTGCAGCTGGGAGATCACTCTCCTTCTTGATGGTGCCATCCACTGCCTTTAGTCCCTGTGGATGTGTGTATTACAGCGATTATTAATAATAACACAGTTCTCTGGATACATTACAGTTTTTTAGAATTGCTAACATCCTTTTGTCCAATCTGTAGTTCTATTTTCAAAATTCGATTAGCTGAACATCCATCTGTTGCAGACCATACTATTAGCACAATTCATGTTGTTTTCATAGTATATATGCAGGCAATCACCATGTTTCTAAAATGCTTGAATACAAGCATACAAGCTTACCTAATACCAAAATTACTGATCTGTCTTGTTCCATTTACAAATCCCTGCACACAGCATGCACAAAATCAAAACAAAATGTTCAAAACCTTAAATATAATCTTAAGTCTTTACTTCTGTGACAACAAAACATGTTGGAACAGCTGCCGAGTATTTCTGAATGAACAGATGATTGAAACATTGACAAACAGCAGATTTCCTGTAAGTTGTGTAAAACTGACCAACCACAGGTGAATATAATGTCAACCAGAGACATAGCAGGTCCAATTACATGGAACTGAATTCTTCCTAATACATGGACATATACAGTAGAAAGTTTTGACCACTGGCAGCAACTTCATGCTGCTAATAAACTTTTACTGTAGCAATTCTGTCACTTACACTTTTTATTTGTACTGTACATTATATAAAGTAAAGTTGACTTGTCTGTTGCCAAAAATTCACTCGTTCGCAGAATGGTTTACAGTAAAAAGAAAACTAATTTATGAAAACAATGCATTTCAAATTGACCATTGTATGCAAGTTAAGACAAAGTATATTAAATCTAGGTAAACACTTGTTAGCAATTTTAAAAACTTTCACAGCACTGTATGAACAGGGACTTGCCTTTAATACGTAGCTCAGAACGTGTCTGCACTTCTCCTCCTTGTCTTGAGAAACAGGGAAAGCACAACTTGGCTGTGGGGATCAGAAAAGGGGAGATTATTTTGGATGTTTATGTGCAACATATTTATCTGTACATTCCACACTGTCCCCTCCGGTCTGTGTTGAGGAGAAACATTTAGAGAAGCGCTCACTCTGATCTGGTGAGTGGATTTGTATTTCTCTGGAACCGACAGCTCCCCTACAGAGCGGATCACAGCCACAGCTTTGCTATCATCCTGCGAGCTGTAGGAGCCGTTCTCATCGCTGTCCTCCATCAGCTCCACCTCCTCCTCCTCGTCCTCCTCCTCCTCCTCATCCTCCTCCTCCTCCTCTTCCTCCTCCCTGTCTTCGTCGCTGTAGCTGTCCTCTGAGCCACCGGCCCGAAGCGACTCCCCTCCGTCTTCCTGGGGAGGCTCGTCGAGCTGGAACAGCTCTGACAGCATGTAGTGGGCTGAGGCGATGATCTGAACAGACGGGAGATGAAGGAGATCAGAAGTGGAGTCAGGTTCAATCAAATCTGAACTAATGGCCATCTCAGATTTAGTCAAGTGGTTTCACTTTTTACTTCCCCGCTGTCCAAATCTAGATGAGAATACACTTTGGAAGTGGCAGTTTCTTCTTTGAATTCATGCTTACCTGCGGATGCCTTTCCTCATCCAGAAGTTTGACGCAGTTTAGAAGTAAAGTTCTGATTGTGCCGTAGTGTTTTCTGTTTTGCCTCGCCTTCAGCATCAAATTACTGGCAACTCTGCATCACAAAGCATAAAATATACAAGGACGCATTACAGTGTTGCACACTTTCATTGTTAATTCTGTCTGACTGAAGCATAACTTGTAGAAGGGATATTTTATTTAAACAAGGGCAAGTTGAAAATGGCCATTTATAACAACATTAAACTGTTAAAATTGCTCTTTAGCAATTTGGCTCTTTAGGCCCCTTATTCTTGCACTTAAACATACAATAGAAATACTTCTCCCACTATGGGGTCTCTCTCACATCAAATCAATAACAGAAGACATAGTTTGAGGATGTGGATCATGGGCATACATTGAGCATATAGCATATGTCTAGTATTTTTAGACATTTTAATGAAAATATATATTATAGCTTTAAATAAACTCCAACTTTGTTAATTTTGTGGACTTCAGGTTCAGTTAGGTGCCCTACCTAACTGAACCTGAAGTCCAAATATGTGCCCAACTACAGCAAATATTTTAAGCTAATTCAAATATAGCTACAATAGTTAATTGATTAGTTAACGACTATTAAATTAATCGCCAAATATTTTGATAAACAGTTAACTGGTTTGAGTAATTATTTTTTGGGAAGAACTGTAAAAATTCTGATTCCGGCTTACTAAATCTGATTATTTCGGTTTCTTTACTCCTCTATGAAAGTAGGGAAAACAACATTTTTCATAGACCAAACAACTAATCAAGGAAATAAATGACAGATTAATTGGCAATGAAAATAATCATAAGCTGCAGTCCTAAAGATGCATGAATATTACAGGTAAAATATTAAATAAACTCTCTGTGACATGTCAAAGCTCTTTTTGAATAGGAAAAATATTTTCAGAATCTTTTCAGTCCTGGAATTCAGTTCCTTGAACGCATTGATTTTCCCACTTTTCACAACTCCAACTCCTCTCTTGAGTCTTTCTCAGATACTCACTTGTACAGTAACACAGCCACAGGAAGAGTAAAGGGATTCTGACATTTCTCTTCTTCAGCCTCCTCACACAGAGTAGTGAGATCATAAAGCTTCACGATGTCACTCCCACTAGCTGCAGATTAAAGAAAAAACATGAGAAAACATCAAGATAGAAAAGCGCACAGCACTGAACAGTACAGACTTTCTACAAAGACAAATTCCTGTTCACTTATCTCCCACCTTTGAAAAGCCAGTAGGTGTGACCCTCTTTGGTGCAGTTGGATTTAAGGAAGGAGAGGATGTTTTGGGCGATGTCTTTCACCACCCTTGTGGAGAAAGTTGAGTTCTCCAGATGAGGGATGTCCTCTGTTTTTATCATCTCATATTTCTGCACATAAAACCACACAGGCAAAAACAATGAAAAAATATTACCACATTTTCAATAAAAGCTTTAAATGAATGACTTTAACAACACATTTACTGCCATTAAAATGACCACGATAGTAAATATAACTTACGTTCTACTATGAAGATGAACTCATCTATCAACAGTCATTGAACAGATAATAATAATAATACTTATTTCAACACTGGACTACAGCCAACTGTAATTTACCTGAACAATGCCATTGACGTGAAAGCACATGACAAGCTCTGGGACGTTGCACATCAGATTGTCGAGCCAGTAGTCCATACCAGTCAGAATGTTGATTGGTTTATTGTTGTCCCTGAAAATCGGAGTAAGAACATTCGAGGTTAGATCACACAGGAAAGATGTAATGGAACCAAAATGTGATTCTGATGAGGTTGAAGCATCCCAAATTAAAGTTCTGCTTCATCACCCAATGTCAGACAAATTAAATTTAAAAACTGTCCTGCCAAGAATAATTTTTACCATCTATAATAATGTGCAGACATACTTTAGGTCATCCTATCATTTTCTATGCTATTAATTGTGTATATAATTTGCATTATCTTGCTGACACAGACCTCAGACCCCAACAGAAGGCAAAAAAATCATAGAGCGCAATATAATTACATTATCACTCTCTAAATGAGTGTTAATTTCAGATCCTGGATGGAAGCAAAATGTTTTAAAATTCCAACCTGAGTCTCAGACTGACGGCAGGATAACGGCCACCTCCGAAAATAGGCATGTTGGACCCAACCAACATGTGGATGTCCTCAAATGTCCACATGATGTTTCGCACAAAGTCGTTTCTTAAACCCTGTTCAAAAAAAAAAAGAAAAAAGAAAAAAAAAACATGTCAAAATGTATATAACAATGTATGCAAGTATGCACTAAACATAAGATACCAACTGTATTGTCTTTCTCAGCTAAGTTTTTGTGTATTTTCTTGTTTGGAATACTGTACATATACACAGTATATACATTCTTTGGTTGGTTCGTATACACACATATACTTTATGTATACTCTTAGTTACTTCTGTGGCTATTATCAAGGATAATGGGGGAAACTGACTAAGTATCTAAGTATCTATGTCTGAATGCTGTTGGTTTATGTCTATAATGGTCATGGGATTCCTGGTTAGCAGGGTGGATGGGGATGAATGAATGGAGAGGTTGTACTGTGTAGTTTTGCTGAGATTTGTTTGCCGTTTCTGTTGTTCTAATCTATGTACACTAACTTGTAGGGCTGCAGGGTTGCTCTTTATATAAACAATAAAATCACATAAAATCATAAGACCAACTGTGGTTAGCAGACCATTAAGGAAGCTTGTATTACCTGACTGTTCTCCCCTTCATTGAAGAGCATTGGGAGGTTTTGCTCTTTGGGTACAGACGTCACCTGGCCCAGAGCAAACTTGCTGTCCACAGAGACACTTTCCTGGGTATTTAATAATAGCAATACTGTCAGTGCAAATCAAAATCCTCACAAACATGGGCTTAGCAGTCACCCAAGAGCCAATCTCATCTAAAACCACTGGTTACTGGTTTCAGATACATTTCATCCCACTAAACACAGAAGGTTTTGAGTGTCAACTGCACACATGATTGATTTCTATTCAAGAACAAATCCTTTCCAAAGTAACATTTATCTCTCCACTCAATCACAGGTCTGGCTGCCCTATCAGAGACTAGTAAATAACTGTCCAACAGCCAAGATGCCGTACTTGCTTGGGAGCATCTGACTCTTCTGCATCAGACGATGTGCTGGTGAAGGTGGTGGGCCATGAAGAATTGAACTCCTCTGCCTCGTTCTCTTCCTCCCCTTCATTCAGGTTGTCTGGTACAGGCTCTGCAGCCCCATCACCATTTATACTGGAGGAAACACACAAGTTGTTATAGGATAAGATATGGAAATATGCACCTTAAAGTAAAGTGGGAAATCCTACTTTTTTTTCCTCCATAATGCCAAATACTCACCTGTAGTAAAGGAACTTTGACAGGATTGCTTTCTGATACCAGTGCTCTTTACTCTTCTTTTTCCTCTGCCACTTCTGATCTATTAGCCGCTGGTAAAACTCTTTTAACCATGTCCAATCTCCAGTCTACAACATACACAAAGCAGGGAGAATACAATCTCTTAACCACATACTTATAAGTTACTGTCAGGAAAAATAGAAATAATGGCACAAAAGAAAAACAAAAGTCTGGAATCAGCCCCGCTGTACCTGAGAGGATCTCATGAAGAGCTCTTGAATGTCCAGATCATCCAAAAGCAATGTTCTCCCCACACGGTGGACGGCCATACTGACATGGGACTTGCTGTAGGGAATTTTCAAAAGCTTCTTGATGTTCTGAATGTGACAGAAAACAATGTTAACATCAGGTGCATGTTCCTGAGATAATTACAGATATGTTAGCTTTGCAACAGGTCCACAAACCTCAGAGTCTGACACCACGTCGACATCATCACCGATGCAATCAATGAAGTCGTAAGCCATCCCAAAACTACAGAGGAAGAAAAGGAATTTAATCACTTCTGTTTGCAAATGGTGATATGGATTAGGTTCAGACTGATTAAAGATTTACCAATATTCACTGACCATGAAAAGGCTTCCACAGATGAATCAGTACCTGTGATTTACCCACTGATAATCCCAATATAAATGCAGCTGATTTGAAGATCATTAGCACTTTCAGCTATGCAGTGAGAAGTTGCTTCTCATTAGTGGTGTTTTTGCTGTATCATATATAATTCTGTTTCAAATATAGTTTTGTAAAATCAATGAAAAAAGGCAGAATGCATTAAGTCGAAAACACACTGTGCCCATTATGGATAGAACAGTGAGTACTAATCAGTCTTCATGAGTGCATTTAGACCAACAACGGAGGCCATCTGCCAGGCAGGTTTCTGCAATACAACAGAGCACTGATGCTTTCAGCCTCTAATGCAAACTTTGACACATATCTTCTCTCAAGAAAACATATTCATAAGATCTCAATGTGTCATCAGACATACTGCCCTGTCAAACTATAGCAGATAAGTATGTTTCAAATCATTTTAAACATTACCCAACCACATCTGATGTAAAATATATCTTAAAATACCAACCTAGCGAGAGGTGATTCTAATATTTTGTTTACCCTTATTGACATAATGGTAGGCCTGTAATGATAATTATTTTATCAAATTATCAAGGTAATGTCAATATATTGTATGATATTGTATGTTGTATTTATGTGTTTGTTTGTTTACATAAGAATGTCACCAACATTTTATTGAACCTTAACACATATAAAAAGCAGGGTTTTCCCTACCATTATAAGACCTGGACACAGGATCTATACATTTTTTCACAATACCTAAACCAAGTGCACAGAAAAACACTATACCAAGACACATTTTGTGGTCACTCCTGGCCCTGCTGCTTTTCTCCACTTCTCTAAACCCAGCAACAGTGAACCAGATGAAGTGTATTTGCATTATTGTGCTACTAGATATTAGTGCCATGAAATGGTACTAAAATGACAACAACATTTATTTCTGGGACAATATATAGGACCAACAAATGTAGTTATCACAACAGGCCTATAAATACAGTGGACAAAAAATTGGAAATGCTTCTAAGTATAATGCTATACAGCTCAACAGCACCACAAACTGACCAAAATGACCATAAGGTTGAATCAAATCACCCATCTAAAACAGTTTCAACATCATATTTATAGCAGGGCTACAGTGCACTCCTTCAATCAAGAAAAAACACATCTATAGAGACCAACATAGTTTCACACTGGAGCAATACATTTTAGATGTAGCACTAGTATTTCTCATGATGTTATACCTGGAAAAAGGCTTGCTCTTGCTGCTGGACCCTAATATAGTGGTTCCAGCACTGCCCAGGTGGGGGTTTTCTCTCAGCCAGTTGGCAGGAGGCAGCTTCAGGTCTGTCTTCTCCTGCAGGAGGGCATAGCTTGTAGGAGGTGGGGCTGCAGAGTACTTGACCACAGCACGGCTCTTTATTTCACTGTTGCCTATGCATACTGCGGAATCCTTCAAGATAACAAAGTAAAACATATTGTAAGTATGTTATTATGGCCAGGAATCACTGAACGAGTTTGACTTGAGTTTTGTCCTTTTACATTAACCATTGACTAGTAATCACCTGAGAATCAGTGTTTGGTGAACCTGTAAATCAATTAACCAATGCAAATGGAGCAAAGGTAGACATGTTGATCATTATTTTACATTCTAAATAGCCAGGCATTCAGCAACAGCCCATGTAACCGTTTCTCCCTATTCTCAGTTCTAGTTACTTACATGTTTGCTGCTCTCTCCAGTACAGGTAGGGCCACTGATTTCTTCCTTTACATTATCCAAGGGGGTCCCAGGCTCTCTGTCCCCAGCTGGTGCGCTCATACTGGACACGCCACCGTTCAAACCAGCAAACACTGGCGATTTCTCAACAACAAAACAACCTGTCCATGGCTTGGACAACTAATGGATAATCTTTAAATAGAGAGATAACGAGCGAGACACGTCAATTATGTCAGTAAAGTTAGAGATATCTCTAGTTTGCTAGCTTGACAGCTAACCCCTAAAAAGAGCAACGCCAACTCCTAGAGCTGAAAAAAAGTGTTGTTATCCAACACTGTTGTTAAATAGAAGCTGAAAGACACTCACGTGAGAAGCTGTTGTTGCTTTGTTAACCTTAGTGATGTTTAGTCCCTACTTAACTAGTAAAATAACCCTGCAGCTTCCCCTCTGTCCATTACAGTCAGTATGTTGTGGTCCTGTCTCGAAGGGAACTCTACATTTGTGAAACTCTCGCGAGATTTGTAAGCGTTGTCCCTTTTTTGTGCATATTGTACGAAGTAGGTATATTTTATAATGTCGCAACACTGTAGTTAAGACCTATTTAGGTTTAGGAACTTGGTAAGGGTTAGAGAAAGACCATTATTAGGGTTACATTGATCACTCTCTCGAGATCTTTGGTGGGTCTGGGGTTCCCTTCTAGGCACGACTGTCTGTTGTTGTCAGAACACACGTTAGCACGAGTGGCAGGCAAGCAACAGCTTCCGGTTTGACTGTAAGCAAACTCTGAAACTCATATTATTTCTTATTTCTTCCATTGGAATTAGAAAAAATATATACGATAGCTTTTGACAGTTTGTAACGTAGAATATTAGCTCGTGTCACGGTGATAATTTCAGCTCCTGCAAATTATTGAGAAAAATGTATGAACCGGAAGTACTTTCCGAGCTGTACTACCGTCTTTCTAGAAAAGTGGAGCACATTCCGTTCTGGTCTGATGTCTTTTATTTTGAAACACACATACATAAATAGCGAAAGTTATATTATATTATATTATATTATATTATATTATATTATATTATATTATATTATATTATATTATATTATATTATATGCAGTGGGAGAAGAACTATCAAGATCTTTTAATCAGGTAGAAGTAGCCATATGTGACTAAAATACTTAGAATTACTATAAAATAAAACATTAATTCATAGTTTGCATATTTCTTGGTAAATATGGTAAATATAAAAAAAAAATACTAATAGTAATAGCAATATTAGTCGGTGTAGTGCTCCTTGTTAGAAAATATTGTTACATATAAAATATTTTGTTACAACGTATTGGCTACCTATAGCTTTCACTTGTATGTGGTGGGGTAAAAGTACAATAAGATCTGAAAGTGAGGGATTAACATATTATCTGATCTTTTTATTTAGGTAGAATTAGAGTAAACAGTGGAGTAAAAGAAAAAAAGGTTCCCTTCTAAAAGTGAGTGAAAATAGTTTAAGTAAAAAGTAGTATATAATGGAAATATCCCTGTAAAGTGCAAGATTATCTTATATTATATTATATTATATTATATTATATTATATTATATTATATTATATTATATTATAGTTTATAAGTAGGGGATTGGATCATGATCAGAGGTTATATGCAGCAGGGGAATGTCAAGCAGCTGACTGAACAGGGAGGAGCTGTGAAACTTGGCTGCAGCACTTCATTTCAGTGTTGATGACAACAGTTTAAGAATCCCCCTGGTCATCGACCACGCCAAAGTCCAGCAGGATCAGAAAACGTTGCAAACCAGCCGCTTTAGGACATTTTATTCAGACAACTTATTGTTTATTACGATGGGAAGCTGGAAGAACCACGTCCGCGCTCGGCTGCAGCAGAGAGACTTGACGGAGAAACTCCCGTACGTCGGCGTTTTTACAAGCTGTAAGTTTAATATTCTCTTATTTCAGCCGTTGAAATGCTGGTGTTCTCACTGTCTTGGCCTGAGGATATTTATCTCTGTTTTCGTCTAGTGTCTCAGCTGGAAGAACGTTTTGAAATTCGCAAACAAATTTTGGATGATATTCAATCTGAGAGGTTAGAAATGTGGATTTTCTCTTGACCCCACGTTTGGCCTTACTGTTGATGCCTAAAGCTTGGCTATTTCCCTTTAAATCTGTACACATGCTTTTTAAATTTATTTTCAGTTCAGAACGAGGTGGAGTTGAAGTTGGGAAAGACACCAGACTCTTTCAACTCCAACTTAGAGAGAGTGAACACCTGGCTGAAAAGGTGAGGTAAATCAAAGGTGGCAAAAGTGAACACATCTTTACTTAAGCAGAAGTACAGATACTTGTATTTAAAAAAAAAAAAAAAAAAAAGAGTGAAAGTAGAGGTACTGATTCAACTGTTTTACTCAGAAAAAAGTACAGGCTGTGAAATTTACCCAAAGTACAAAAATAGAAAAGTAGCCCACTGAAGGATATTTCTACTGTGTGTCTCTGTCTTTGAAGTTGTTTTCATCTTGCCACGTCTGTCTGTGTGATATGTACTGATGGATACACTCAGGAAGTGTCTTTTCTATGTATTATTGTCTGATCCATTTAGTTTGAAATCTGTCCTGATGTTGGGAAGGCAAGGAAAAGTTAAGGAGTAGAAAGTACAGATATCTGTGTGAAAATTGCTGTAAAACTAAAATGTTGTCAGAAAGTAGGCCTAAATACTCAAGTAAAGTATAGATGCCTGAAAACTCTACTACAATTCAGCCACCACCTATATTGAGGTTTCACTTATCATATAAGCAGCAGCAGTTTATGCAGATTTGTGTTATAAATCTTAGGCATACATCAAATAATCAGGAAGTACATTAATAGATTGTTTTAGGTGCCTTCAACCATGTAAAATTAGTAATACAGTATGCAAAAAAATGAAACTAGCCTTCTTCGATTTGTGTGTGCAGACAGTGACCTTTGAACCCATGAAATCCTCCCATAGTCCATCATTCAATCAATTCCTCCTTTGCTTTTTGTCTCCCCAGCTGTCTCAGACTGTGTCTGACCTGACCACCGTGCTGTATCTGAAAGGGGCTGAACTGCAGTACTGGCAGTCACGGTAATTTCAAGCTTTTAGCACACTGCTGCTGATGGTCATCAGAGTATAAAAATTAGGGGGGGATTTATTATTTAGCAGCTTTTTACTCAAAAATAGTAAACAGCTAAATGTATTTTGTACCATTTTCTTATGTTTCCAATTAGTATACCATTTGAGATATCAGGGGGAGCACATTGTGTCTTTTTTTTTGTTAGTTGTGGAGTCGGAACAAAGACAATACCAGTAACACAAGGGAAGGGCCTTGCTTTTTATTTAAAGTAAATATAAGATTCAGCCTCCCTCTAAAACCTAATATTAGTCATTCAATCCTGTATTAGCCATCATAGAGCAAGCAAAGTTGTGTTCAAAGAAAACCTTCCCATAATCCTTACATATGTTGCAAAATAAATAAATAATAATAAAATAATATAAATAAATAAATACTTGTGGCACTTACTGTACAGTGGGACCACTGAAACACTTTGATTAAGAAACATAAATCCAGTTTAAGCCACTTTGTGTTCTCCAGTGTTGGTGGATGAACTTGTGACGTAAAATCCAACATCTAAAAGTTTGAAGTACCACGAGGTGATTTAAGTAAATCACTATTTTTTTCATTACTTAACCGTTTCAGTGTGTCCCACTACCGTCAAGAGGCACTCACTCTGGCTAAAGGGAATAACACCCTGAAGGCGACCCTTTCAGAATTGGAGTTCACCATAGAGTGTCAATCCAAAGAGCTGACAGCGCTGCGTACAGAGCAGAAAGGACTAAAGGAAGCATTGGAGCAGGCTTGGACAGAGAAAGAAGCATTCTTACAACGATGGCTGGAGGAGAAGAGGGTGGAGGCCGACAGGTTGAATAAGCACAATGACACCCAGGAAAGGTAGGAGAGGTGAATGTATAATTTCTGCGTGACTTACAAAGCTCAAAAGTAAGAATCTACTCACGTTGAATGATGACAAAACCGCAGTTTTGGAGATTTTAAGTTGTCAGTGATTACTGCTTTTCACCAGGTGGCATCATTTGGCCAAACAGCTGAAGAAGCACCTCCGTAGGGAAGTGAGAAAAGAGTTTGTTCCCATAGTGACCGGTTCTTGGAGCGGCACAACAGAAACGTCTCAATCAGTTATTCAGAGTAAGAATTCACATTCTCTTCAACATATTAGAGCATAATGCAGTAGATGCAGTAGCATTAATTCATTTCAATGCTGCACACATGGATCCCTTGTAGGCACAAAGAGTCTTCATCAAGATCACTCCGTGAGGTCAGACAGACGAGGCTCCTGAATGGTGAATTGCTAATATGATCAAGAACACAATAATGGTGCTGATGATAGTCTGTTAAGTCTTCATCAAGTAACAATTCTAGAGATCAGCTCAAAACCATCCAGTGTCTCATAGAAAGTTTCAAGATATTGTCGTCCTCAACCCCAACTGAAAGGTCAGACTCTACCTCAAGGTTCTGTGATTTTGTAGTCTCATAGGAATCTAAGGCAGCCATATCCAAGTACCTTCACTTCATTTTGAAGTTTATTTTGATACTGGCTGTGGCTGTAGGCTGTACTACAAAGGAACCTCAACGTAGCTAGGCTTTCTTTTCATGAGCTGGCTTGCCAAACCTAAAACCCATGTCAGAGATAACAGGTATCATAAACTTTCTGGGGTTCAAACCCTTGCTACTGCCGTCGTCAGAAGGAGCCTCAAATTAATACTGTATACTGTAGTAGGAATGGGTGGTAACCTCTTCAGCTGTGTGTTAAATGCAACATAAAACAACCTCTTTGTCATGCTCATCTTGTCCTCAGGGATTAATAATACAGCAGATATACACCAGGGACGCTCAGACCACAACCATATCCCAGCTGCAGCAAAAGTCTAATATCCCCATGGGATCCAGGAAACAACAGTTCTCAGCATCAAGATTACCTCTCTGTCCACTTCCCTGGTGCTTGTAGATGAAAAACTAATGGCCCATATGTGACGCCAGAGCAATGGCCGAGGAGCGACCCCTTTGCAGCTAGCAGTGTTATGAAAAATTGTTTCTTATCTGTATTTTGAATGAATGTAAAATTGATTTAAAGATCCACCATAGTCTATAAATATGTTATTTAATGTGGATTTTGTTTGAGTGCCTAATTTTACATTTGCCCTGATTGATGCCCCTCAGTAAGGAATTTTTAAAATCATCTCAGTTGTACCATTTGAGGTGATAAGCCATTGAAACAGCTCTAGTTGATTGGTGACTATGTGCCTGTTTCAACTTTTAACTGTTTATTTGCAAAGAAAATCATGTGAATCACTTTTACTTCGTGGGTCAGAAAGTGTATTTGAAAAGAGTGTAATAACCCAGGGCCTTAGTTTTTTTTTTGTTTTTGTTTTTTTAAATATTAACAAAACGTGTGAATGTTATTGTATGAAATTCTGTATTGTTTTTTCTGTATTTCAAATGTAAAAAAAAAAATAAAGTGACTTCTATGTTAATTTACCACCTGTCACCTTGTCATCATGAGAGAAACTTTGCTCATTGAAAACAAAGATCTTCTTCTTGTAATTTTCAAATATTTGACCACACTGAGGAAGCACATCAATTCAATTACATTTGTGTACATTCTAATACTTAATTCAACAGAAGTTTTTTGGTTTGTTTGTTTGATGTAAATCACATTTCACAGTCAGAACTGCAGTTCCACCTCTCCATGGCAATTGAGATCACATTTCAGGTTGTTTGTTTACTGCAGGTTTCCATAGTCACCAGTGTTTGCATTAGTTGTTAAGTTGGGCAGTGAGTCTGTGGTGTGTTGGTGAAACAACTTGGTGAACTCAACCTCCCAAACTACGCCAAAATGGTAAAAGGTGGAAAGCGATATTCTTCAATGAGCAATGATGGCAAATGGGTAAGAAATTCTTCACCATATCACATAATCAGTTCATTACGAATCATAACAGTCAAACCTCCTGGATGTCTCATTAGCTTTTCTCACATTTTCCTCTCAGTTTGCTCATCCAGATTTACCAGAAAAGGAACCAAGGAATCGTGAGACTTGCACAAGCACTGGAATCATGCTGAGTCAGGCTAAATCCTCACTGCCTCAGGCTTTGGACTTCAAGCGCTATCCTAAATGGAAAACTCAGCAGGTGTGTGTGTGAACAGAGATGGACAGTATTCCTATTAAATGTGTTTAAAGTATGTATTTAATTACTTTTGAGTGTTTTGTAATTTGCAGTTTGCTGGGCAGAAAAAAAGGTTAAAACAGTTAGTTCAAAACAAATAAACTTTTCTAGTTAAATAAACACACACACATTCAAACCCTTGCACTGATGTGCTTTAATTTATGTTGAATGTGTAACAATTTCCTTGAGTTAGTAAAAGTAAAACAAAAAGTAATAACAAAGACAATAATTTCACATAAATTAAATACTAGACATTTTATATTTAATTAACGTGAATAAATAAAGCTGTGTATTTACAATACCTTCATCAGAAAAGATCAGGAATTGAGTGCAATTAGCAAGATGCATGATGTTTTATAGTGTAAAAGCTTTTATTTGTGTATTTGAAATACTTAAAATAAATCGACACATTTATATACATATTCAATATATGTTTGTATATTATGTATTTTTGGATTTTCAACACACCACTTGTATTTGAATTAAATACATGTTCCACACCAGTACTTTATATTTTATTTAAATACACTGGTGAGCAAGTATTTGTAGTTTATAACAAGTTAGGTTTTTTTTTATATGTTTGTGCTGATCTCTGTGTATGAAGAGTCTTCAATGCAGTGTCCCTGGGCTTAGAAAGATTTCATTGCACTTTCCATCAGAGCACTTGTGCAAAGAAAGAAGTGGCCTCAGTTGTATATACAATATACTGTCCTTCCAATATGAGTGTCTTTATGTGTGTCTTTACAGGAATCCAGAGGGTATCCATTCTCAGACCATGACAACAAGCTTACCTTAAAATATGACATCTCTGTGTTCTCTCATGTGAGTATGAAAAGAAATTCAAGGCTTTATGAAATGTTGAGATCCATCAACACATTCCTCACTGAAAGCAAACCATGTCTTTTCTGTGTATGCTTCAGGGTGTAGGACGCAGGAAGTGTCCTGATGATCGCAGACAACAAAACTCCCACTTCTGCCTGTGCCATGATGGAGCTGACAACAGCGCTGGAGAGACCGGGAAGAACACTACGATCTACCAGAATGATTTTTTGGTAAAGCAGGCTGTTAATGGTCCAACTAGCGCCAGACGGTTCCCCCGCAACCACCAGCAGAAGTCTGCAGAGGCAGCTCTGGCACAGGCAGGGGAACAATTCATGTGGTTCGGACGACATGACTCTAATCGCTCAGAGACCCTGCAAGTGCTGGCAGCTAACAACTACAGATACCCAAATGTTTAAAGGGATAGTTTGTATTATTTGATGTGCCGTTGTATGAGGTACTTTCCCATAGTCGGTGCTTTAATTTACTTCACTTCTATGGTGGTGCTCCTTTCTGCTTCTCCAAACTGGGGGCTGCCGACTATCATCTACTGTAGTTTAATACACTGACTTCCTCATAGAACCCCACTTCACATAATCCAGATTTTCCCTGTAAAGCACTAGATGGCATCATTGAGGGGGCACAGCATAGAGAGGATCAAGTGAACTTTCTGGAGGTTTCAGCTGCCAAATAAAGTCCTGAATTAGAAACATCAGATAGCATTTTGTCTTGTTCTTAGAGCTGTACTCCAGGCAGGAAAAGTAAGATCCTTACCAACAAGGTTTTGTTCCGCAACAACCCTAATTAGACTGGAAAGTGGATCCACTTAATGTACTAACAATATATAATTAGTGCATCTTATCATGACCTTGACTACATTTAAGTGCACGTGATGATGCCATTTTATCATCATCAAGTTGTATGTTGTATTAGATATGCTTTTAATGCCACGTTCTGTCATTCAGAAATAACAGACCATAACTGGCCAATCAGAGTCGAGCATTTTACAAAGCCACGTAATAAATCTATGTAAATAGTTTCCCTGAATTGATTTTGGCACATATAAAGTACAACAAAATGGTAGGCGTACTTTACTAACACACTTAATTATTATTCCTCTGAGTTGCACTCACAATAGACAGCTTTTTTTTGTTTTTGTTTTTCTAAGGTATCAGAATCACAGCAGAACCGGAGATATCTTCTTATGTATTTCAAACATTCTTCTTCTTTGTCAAAACCTGACGTCTACATTACCCACAATGCAAACCTGCAACAGCTCAGTAATGCAGCCTGGAGCTACTAGCCTCGAGCAGAGAGCTGATAACTTCACTTCTTTCTAACTCCACACCCCCGTATTGTTTTCCTTTTCAAACTTGTGGTCTTCAGACCCAGCTGCTGTTGCCTCGAGCTATGTCACTTGAGGCGATTTATCAGACTTGCCATAGCTCCCTGTGGAACCAACTTTTTCCACATGAAGTATTCCCCAAACCGTATCAAAACCTCCTTAAGTAGTGTCTCGAAATACCAGGGTCAAGGACTTCACCTACGTGGGATGAGAAAATATAGGCAATAAAACTGTAGGGAATGAAACTATACACAATCATGACTGTATTTGTATCAGGAACTACTAGAAGAGTCTTATGAAGACTGTTGGTAGTTCATAGTTTTACCAGCAGAGGGCAGCAGGTTTGCATGAGTCATCAAGTTGGCCTGATGATCCACTGAGTTATTCAACAGCCAAGTTGTGTTAGAAATGTAATAACCAAAAACCCCTGTGTAATGTGCATGCTCTGGAGAAAATGTGGGGGGAAATAATTAGAAAAAGAATCCAGCTATTTTTATTCAATGCATATCAACATGAAGACATTAAATTAGAGCATGTGAAATAAATTAAGCTTGATTTGAGTCATAATGCATGGGTTTGTTTCACCCCTGGGGATGAAAGGGATGCATATGTGTGTGAGTGTGTGTGTGTGTGTGTGTGTGCCGCCCATACAAGAGAGGAGAAAGCGTGGGAGCGAATAACAGAGAACACTGCTCTGAGAAAAGCACTTAAGAGAAGAGTATCCCCAGCCACTCTCTCCAATAGCTGATGTTTTCTCCAGAGTACGGTCTGACCAGCTGCTTTCTTTCTTTAAGTACCCACCGGGGAGATGAGTTTTTCTCACAAGCTTTCTTTCAGCCGTTGTAATTAGCTGATCCGCACACGGCGCCGACCTTGTAGGAGTTTGTTTCACTTTTAAAAAGGTGACATACACCTCACAGTTTTTATATAGCAAGACCAGAAAGCTGTGAGACATCCATCTGGAGCTGCCGCCCCTTTGTGATTTCACTTTGAGATTATCTCACACATTGTTGCCTGCAGGTGCACGACTGACAACAAGCTGCAGGGCGAGGGGTTTGTAATGACCATACCTTTTGATAAAATAGGGAAAAAAACAGGTGCACAGATGGGAAGAAAAAGGTTACCAGCTCTATTTTAACCCTATCTTCACCATATCACAAACAGACACCTCCTGTATATGACGATAACATACTATTAAGGTGGAACAAGCCATAGTTTGTAGCACATTTGACAAAAAAAATAAATTATGGAATTTTTTTTTTTTTTGAGACATTAAACAGACACTACTGTAATAAGACACAATACACCTAACGGTACACTAGTAACACATCAAATCAGACAAAAACTAGAAATATGTTCCCTATTAGACAGTTTTAGACACTTTATTAGATCCTTAGACCCTTATTGGACTGTCTTAGAAGGTAATTTAGGACACATTAAAACAGAATTGTACTGTAAACTAAAGTGAAATCACATATCTTCTCCTTCACAAAAAAACAACATATAAACCAGATCTACCAAGTACAGGCTAAAAATATAGAGGTAGAGGAATATTTTGTCTATGGATGACTGCACAGACTCAAGTAGCATGTCATTCTGCTGTATTTAACAGGTCAGGTCTGTTTTAATGCATCCCTAATTGCCCTCTAATAAAGTCTAATAAGGGTCTAATAAAAGGTTTAATACTGTCTAATTAAGAACATATTATGAGTTTGTCAAATGTTATACAAAGTACAGCTTTTTACGTCTTATTAGTGTACTGTAAAATAAACTTGGAACAACATTTTTGGTGGTCAGATCATACCTAAATTATTCTGAAACACTCTTTAAAGAGGCACAGTTGCGTTGACTAGAGGGACTGTGGTGTTTTATTAATGAAAAACACCTGCGCTTGTGTTTGACAGTTGGTTCTGTCTGGTCTTGACTGGTTGTCTGTCATCTCTCTGTCCCTGTGGGTGCAGTTTGCAGACTACACTTCCCTTCGGACTTGCCACAACTTGAACAACTCCTCCACACAGAAACCACAGACACTTCATAATCAGAAACTCTCATTAGCTCTGTCAGAATGGCAGTGAGGCTTTTTTTTTTAATATTTTTGCAAGGGCGAGAGAACTCTGAGAAGTAGTGTGTGTCAATCATTAGTCAGTATGTGGTCGTGCGTACTGTATGTGTCATGTTAGGCGAGATACGTGTGTTATATCATGGGGAGGCAAAACCGCAAGTATATGTAAATACAGTTACTTGGTGGAATATCAAACCTTCCTCCCAAGGACAAAAGACACATCTCAGTAAACAAGCATTCAACCACCAAAGCCTTGCACTTCATGAATATTAAATCAGACACTTTGAATCCTACCTCTTTGGTGTTAGGAGGCCCTAGCCTGGATTCTTACCATTTGCTGTGATTTATTCGCAGGTGCATGTGTCTCTTTGATGTGTTGAGTTGAGAGGTTTTGCACCTGTTAGAGAAAAAAAAAAAAGCTTTGAAAACAAGAGGTGGATTTGCCAGACAGTCAAAAATGACAGCAACAGAAGGAAGATTTGTGTTGCCCTGGTACATTGTATGTGTGAGTGTGTGTGTGTGTGTGTGTGTGTTTTCTATTCCAAAAGGCTGCTGTGCTGTTTTGACGTACTCTGTTGTGTGCACAAAATCATTTTTTGTCAAACAAAAATCTACCCCCCCCCCCCCCTGCCAGTTTTGGTGTCTGTTCTGACGTTATAAAGTTGTACATCTTGCATTTTATCCATTACCTATTCATTAAAGATGGGACTTGAAAAGAGAGTTGCCATGGAGATGCTGCGGTTAAATCACATATATCAAATTTTTTTTTTTTTTTGTTTATTCTTTTGCCAATTATAACTAATGTCTATCTTCCCCCGATCCCTTTAGAGTTTTCTCCTCTCTTCTTACATCTTTTTTAATAAGGTGTCATGGCTCACAATATTTTTCCATGTTTAACATTTAATCTAGTTCAAATATTCAGCATTCTGTCCAAATAGCAACAGCAAAGTCCAAAACAGCCTCGTAGACACGGCGTTGACTCCCTTGGCTGGGTTAAACTACCTAACCGTAAGACTCCTTCCAATCTCCTGTCAGTCATTCCACTTGCAGCACTTGCAGTTCCCTGGCAGTCTCGTTTTTTTTTTTTTTTTTTTTTTTTTTCAAGCAGCCAGTTGGTTACTGTCCCCTGGCAGCCCAGTGGTCCTTTTTCCAGTAATGGTCAGGGGCCCTCCAGAGTCTGAGGGTGGTGATAAAGGTGGCTGGCTATCTCATTTCCACAGAGGACAAGATAACATCCTGAGAACATTCCCATCACTCGAGGAGTTTGTTCAGAGCAGATAAGAGCTCCCGTGCTGCAGCTCAGCTACGATTCAGCTCTGGCTGTGTGTATTTTGTGTGTGTATTTGCACTGTACATGTGGTTTTAAATTGAGTACTTTGGACCTTGTTAGCAGGGTTGGGAAAATTACTTTAAAAAAATATTCCAATACAGTTACTATTCAGCTGGTAAAAAATGTAGTCAGTAATCTTTTCCAAGTGTCACAATATTAATGTAACTTATTACTTTCTGTTACCTTTGGATTACCTCAATTATTTGTCCATCTATTCCTCCCTTTACTATGCAAGAATGCACATTTAAATGTACGTATGTTATTCACAGCCACAAACCATCCCAGTCTCCAGCATCACCACTTATAGTCCCAAAATAAGTACTAGTAGTAGTAGTAGTAGTAGCAAGCTATCAGGATTTCTTTGTAGCTAATGTTAACAGTTGGTGTGTGTAGCTAATTTTAGCAGTTGTTCTATGTAGGTAACATCAGTGGTTGTATGGCAGTGGCAGCATATGTAGGATGCAGCGGCCAATAGCTCCTTCAATTTTCACTACTTTTCTCTTTTTAATCTGTCACCGATGACAGACATACACTTGTAGGCTTTGGAAATTAAGATGAGGGGTTTGGATTAAAAAGCAGCAGAGCCTGAAACGATTGACAAGTGCAGTTATCATCTTTTGAATATGCAGTCAGATCAGCTGGATGCAATGCTTCAGGTGACCACAGGAGAGGAGGAGGTGAGCAAATGAAAGCCATGCTACTGCTGGGACTTAAGGCTGCTCCTGATAATCACCTGGTTCCATTCTGAATTTAATTAATCATATATTTTGTATTTTGTGTGTATTATGAAGAAACTTCAGTCCAGTGATGATAATATCCTTGAATCCTTGTTTTCTGTAGCTAAGATTAGCAGTTCATCTATGTAGCTAATGTTTGTGGTTGTTCTATGTATTTAATATTAGCTGTTGGTCTTTCTTGTAAATGTATCTTTAAATTAGATGTTGAATCATTGGATGATGACAGCATTTTCACAGCTTAAGGCAGAACTTGTATGGTACTTTGATGTTGTTCCTCTTTTCTGATTTAAAGACAACAAAATGTTGAAATTTGCACCCAGTGAAGCATTTTTTTTCACTAGAGGTCATGATAAAGAATTGACTGTAAGATTAGCTGGTTTCACTGAAACCAGAGTGGTGCCATGAGACTTGTGAAGTTTAGTAATGTGTGCATTGTGGATGGTAGTATATTTATTTATTCTAAAATGTAATCCTGCTATTAATCCACATTTTTACTAAATGTGTCTGAAATCTGATTATATTTTTGTCTGTAACTATAATGGAATACATTTGCCTTTTTTTTTTTTGGTACCTTAATTGTATAATTATGTTACATGTAATCTGTTACTTCCGAAGCCTGCTTGTTAGCGCCAGTCCTGCTCAGGCCTGCTTCCTATGTTGCAGCCGTGAGGTCCACTGACCTGGTATCAGGGTGTTGAGCAGCGCTGCAGAAACATTGCCTCAGAAGATCAGACCTATCCATGCACTAAATCACATTCCACCCTGTATTTTTCAAACCTCCGACACAGTTTGCATGCTAATTTGTGTGTAGGTGGTGAGTATAATTACATTAGGCTGGTTGTAAACAAAGACCTACAAGCAGCAGTCTGTTCAAGTATCCCACCCGGGAGAGAACAAGAAAATAGTTTATACAAGGATGAATTTATCGTGCATAATTTGCAAGTAGAAAAATGTATTCCATACTTTGTCAGTTTGTACACATCAATGTTGCAAAAATGTGCTAAATAATTGTAAAAAGGATTGATTATTGTCATTTAGCTTATGTATTTACTATGTGAAATTAGATATTTGCTAAGTGGCACATGTTTGAAGCAGAATCAGCCTTTTAAATACTCAACAAAAATATAAATGCAATGTTTTTGTTTTCACTCTCATTTTTCATGAGTTGGAGTAAAAAAAATGGGGACTTCTACTGTGCAACCTGTCTCAAATTTTGTTCACAAATTTCAGAAAATCTGTATTAGTGAGCACTTATCCCTTGCCAAGATAATCCATCCACCTGACAGGTGTTGCACATAGAGATGCTGATTAAACAGTATGATTATTGCACAGGTGTGCTCTGGACTAATCGCAATAAAAGACTGCTTAGTTTTATTTGGAAAAGAAAAGAATTTTGAAAAGACTCTACTTCTGATTGGCTTACCCTGATATTCTTACCCTAACCCTACCAATCACTCCTAATGCTTAAACCTGGGCCACGTTCACCCCCAACAACACACTGCAAAACTTTTTGTTCAAACAGAAACAATGGTAAAATGATGGTATGCTGAACACCCAGTTGAACCACTGCACTGCAATGCATTTTTAATACGGTGGTGTAACATACATGTTCCTGTTGATTGGGTAATGGCTCTGAATGAGGGAAAGGGTAACTAAAACCCTGTTGCACACCGTTGTACACCGTTTTGAGGAAACCATAGCAAAACAGTGTATCAGGGCAGGTTAGGATGGGTCATGACTTTGCCCTCCTGAGAAAAATATATAGAACTACATTTACCAATTTTTCCCCAGGGCAGCAAAGTCATGACCTGCCCTTTTGTGCCTCTGATTGGCTAGAGCTTGCCATTTTTGGCTGAGTAAGGTTTCAGCATGAGGAGTGTTTGGTTAGGGTCAGGGTGTGAATATCAGGGTAAGTCAATCAGGGGCAGAGTAGGGCAGGTCATGACTTTGCCCTGCTGAGAGAAAGCTGAGAGTGGCCTTTTACTGTGGCCAATCAAAGGCACACCTTTGCAATAATTATGCTGTTAAATAAGTATCTTTAGATGACAGATCTATCAGGTGGATGAATTATCTTGGCAAAGTGCTCACAAACAGATTTCAACAAATTGTGTAATTGTAAATCGAAAAAGTCCTTCTTTACTTCAACTCCTGAAAAATGTGAACAAAACAAAAGTGTTGTGTCTATATTTTTCTTGAGCATATTTAGAGTAAGCATCAAGAATGCAGAGACAACCTTAAGGCGATGAGTATGGACACCTCTATCCTCCTCTCAGAAACACACTTCTTAGCTCAAACCGTGGCTCAGTTTGGCTTGCCACATTTGTACAATATTACCGAGTATTTCATCACTACTTAAGAAGCTCCACCTCTTAGTTTCATCTAGTCTGCTCCTTCTCAACCTCAGCATCACAGCTTTTTAATCTCATTAGGTAAAATGGATAAATCTTTTCCAATTTACAGATCAGGAACCAGACCACACACCCCACACAATCTTCATGTTTAGTCTGTCTTTCATACTTGACCAGACGCAGGCTGGAGCCTCATGAAAAATGTGTCAACAAGAGAAGTTAGTCGCGTCTGACATGATCCTGTAATTGGAAGAGACGTGTGCAACTGAAACAAAGTGACACTTCAGACAATTTATCTTAAATTCTGCTTCCTTTTGCTGGTATTTTCTGTGCACAGACTGCTGCTGTTTTTCAGATGTGACTGTGTAACTTCCTGCTTTCAGCTCCATTACATACCATATCTACAGTTTCAGTAGTCAGACTGCTTTAACATTGCACATAAACATTCACAGCTCTCTATTTCCTGCTGTAGGAGGAAGCAAAAAACATCCAGAGACCTCACAACAAGTCTAATTAACTGTTTTCACACTTATTCTCCAGTCAAAGGGGTAAATCTGCCTCATTTGCATTCTGTTGGGAGGCATAAATATAAGCCAATGAATGTCTTTTAAAGGGCTGCAATGAATGTGTCAGAGGCCTTAACGTGGTGGGATATAATTAGATGTGAGTGCGGTCAGAGTGGTATTGTGTGGCTTTGTTTGAACCATATTATGCCATCTCTCAAAAGCAACGTTAAAAGACATTCTGCTGCTGCACTGTATGCACACTCAGTGGAGGAGGTACATAACAGTACAATGGCACACTCTTAACAATCTGACATCATTATCAAATGTAAATTACACTCCCATGAGCTGCTCATTACAATATCCCATATGTAGTGTGTGTCATAAATTGTTAAATTCTCAATTTAACATGATCTTCACTTTTTAGCTGCTGATAATCGTAAGTGCTCGGGTAGTGATGTTGAAGTTTAATTAGCTGCACTTCCCTTTCTCAAGGAAGACGAAAGATGTGAAACGATGTGTAATGTTAATCTAAAATCACAAGAGAGGTCAGTAGAGAGGTAGAGGAGTTTTCCATAGTGATTTAGTCAAGGTTATATTGAATAGGAACCAATGATTTGGTAGAATAACGACTGAGGAATGGTTGGGCTGAATGAAGATTAAAAAGAGTTTATTTTGATATTAGAGACTGTAAAGCAAAAGACCTAAGTGTTATAGTACGCATTCAGGACCGAGTAAAAGGAACTGCTATGCAATAAGGTGATTTAAGCATGAGAGACTGATTCAAGGTTGCGGTGAAATATTCATTCAAATGAGGTAAAGAGTGGAGCAGCATAAGAATAACCCGTCTTTAAAGATTAACATAACCCTTGGAGATGTTATTGTATCCCCGTAACCAAGTCTCGACTTCAGCAGGTGCAGAACAGCTCTCCCTCTCTGTGAGTTACTGCATTAAGTCCCTCAAATTTAGTGGCACAATCATGAGCCTCCCGTTCACTCTCTGGAGTAGAAGAATCGCTTTGCATTTTAAAAAGGTCAAACACTCAGATCTCTGCCAGGAGGAATTGAGGGAAGAAATAATGTCTCTCTGCAGAAATATGCAGTCGCACACAACTGATCCTCTCAAATACCCTCTGTACAGTGAACAGATTAGAGGTGTATGTGTGTTGACTGTCATCCTTGAACAACTAGCGAAGAAACAAAAATCATACTATCAAACCCTTAATGTGGTGAACATTTTAATTATTTTCAGGCCTGTATTGATTTAATACAACCAGACTCTAATGCTAGTGGCTTGAGGATAATAAAAAAAAGAGGAACATAGTGTAAGTGCTATCTGAAGACAAACAAAGCACAGTAAGGTCCTTTACTAATTGACCTATACTGTAGTAAACACAAGAGAGGATAAACTTATAATTAGCAAACACAGCCTTTTGTAGGTTTTAAATCTGTACCAAGAAAGCAGATTTTGAAACAATTCTTCAAAATGACAAGAGGGGAATTCAGACACATATACAGTTACTGATCTGAGGATACCAACATATATGTTACATACTTTTTTATACAGCATTTTACATCATTACACAATAAACCGCATCATTGACTTCATCATTCATTGAATTCATCATTGGATTTTGAAATGTTGGTTTGGTAGTTGTTTAAAGGGACAGTGGATCCTGAGTGCCATCTAGTTAGATTATACTTGAGAGAAGACAAACGTGTGTATGGCTGGATAATTAGTACTACAGGTAAGAGGAAAAATATTTATTTTTGATTTGGGGCCGAACTATCCTTTTAAATGCATTTCTGTGTACTGGTTTATTTAAGTGGCAAAAAGGGATGCCCTCATCTAAATCAAATTTTGTGTTACAGATACAGCCTCCCAGCAGTGATTCAAATAGTTTCCTCAGCCTCTTCCTCCTCCTGCCATCCATCCGCTGTGCTGCAAAACATATGCTTCAGTTGGTGTCCTCTGTTGGCTGGTGTTGGTCTTTGGAGGGTTTGGGTTCATGCCCAGTAGTTACATTGTGCTGAAGACAAAATGACCACAGGGAAAGATGCACTCAGGACAGGGCCAAGAGCCCCCAGGCCTGGGACCACACACACACAGGGTGCATGGTACAGAAGCTATGGCAAGATACAGAATAGAAGATATGTAAATGATTCAACTACTGCTAATGGTGATTTTCTTTGTCTTTGAGGAAAGCTCCATTCAGAGATTACAGTTTGCTGGAAGTGCTGGAAAAGTATGCAAAGACCGAAGTGACCGGGAAATCCAAAGATGCTCTCTGCCATCTGTGCCGTGTAATATGGCCGGCACCACTGTGTGAATGAAGAGAGAGTCCATAATCTCTCTGCTGCTGAGACTGGAGCTAGAAAAAGGGGGAAATATAGATTGCATGTTTTAAGCATGACATCAAGGCACAGCTGCAGTTGCTGCTATCTGCACCTGTGGCATAAAGAGGAAGAATGAAGTGAGTAAACATGCAGTTGAACTCTATCTATCTATCTATCTATCTATCTATCTATCTATCTATCTATCTATCTATCTATCTAAGTTATACAGTAAAGCGGTCATTTAAATTCTATTTCCCCAAAGGTCTAAATACTATTGCAAAGTCACTGGCAGGAAAAAATATTTGTTTGGGAAAACTAAATTTGTCATTCATTCAACAATTGTTTTAATTACCCTAAAAATCAAATTTAAATTGATTTAATTTAAATTTAAATTGATCAGATTCTATAAATGAGAGCTACAGCTCCTTTTTAGGTGAAAGCAGCTCCTTTAATTTGAGCGGTGGCAAATGCAAAGTCTGATGAATTTTCCAATTTATTAGCATAAAATAATATACCTTACTTGTTCTAGCTATTATTTAGCTATTAGCCCAAATCTTACGGCCAGTCAAGCAAACAATTATGTTATATTATTGCTGCAGAGCATCAAAGTGAAACAGGAACATCCCAGTGAGAAAACATTCAAAATCCCAGTGACTTTTCTAATAATGCTAATAACTAAACAGCTTGCTTGGAACATTTCTTTTCTCAAGAGTACGTTGTTTGGCTCACTTCATACATACATCTAGATAAGGATGTTAGTTTTTGAGTAATGATGTTGACTGTAATAATGACTGTTGTTTATTACGTCCTAAACCTCACCAGCTAAACGTCATGACTTGACAAAACAGGTGAGTCCGTGGATGTTTTCGTTTCTAATGGTGAGAAAAAGTAGCTGTAGTGGATGCTGATAAACAAACATCAGAGAGATTGATACAAGAAATGTTACATGAAATGCTGAATGAGCAACTGTAAGAGTTACAACAGAAAGTAGAACTGAAACCTCAATGACTTCGACTCTAAATCCTCATTAAATAGGAATGATTGATTAACACATCACTAAGCTAGCTGGTTGTTTTTTTACTTGGAAGTTACTAAGGTTTGCTCCCAGGTTTCTGAATGAACCAACTGACAAAACCATTTAAAAAATATTTCCTAATATTTGACCAGGGGCACGTTCATTTTTAAAACGCCATGCACCGTTTTGCTTTGGTTTCTAGATTGAATGACACACTTCCTCGAAGTGGTGTCCAACGGCCTTTGAGGTGTGTTTTCATTTCATTCAGAGGTGTAACCCGAGCAATGTGGTGCGCTTTTGTGAAGAGGAAAATATATGGCTGATAATTGATAAAAGTGCTATTTAAACACCCACCAATCAAAAGCAATGAACAAGGCTAAGCTAATGCTAAACAGGAGGCTACTTCAGCATTACAAGTTATAACATCACTTCCTCATTTCATTTTTATAATTAACTCAACTCAAGCATTTTAAAATAGGCATGATGATTTATATATTGTCTATATATGAGGAAAAAGATATTTTTTGGGTTGGTATTTCAGCTGAAGTTAGCGGGAAATGTTACGCTAATTAAATTAACCCAGAAGATGCTCTTTAGTCATTTGGCTAACATTTTTAACATAAAATTTTGTAATTTAATGTATATTGTGTTATTTTTGTGTAATCTAAGTAATGAACTTAACGTGTTAATTTACACATTGATAAAGTCTTGAGACGTACCTCAAGTTATAATGATGCATTTCACTTTTTAAATCACTATAAATTAGTTATATGATTTTGAATAGCTATTCTCTAAAAACCACCATATTAAAATGACCAGTAACATTCAGTGCATATATGGGTATTGGAGAATCGCGTTAAGATGGACTTAAAATCTTAAATATGTCCTTTAAACTTTTTTACTACAATAATATGAGAAAGAAGAAAAAAAACATGATCGAGCCTAAAACAACAGATATCACAACCACAAATCGCCTTTTCTCGAAAATTCCCACTGTCCCATCTCCATCAACTGCAAGAAGTGTCTCTCATCTCTGCTGTGTGTGTGTGTGTGTGTGTGTGTGTGAGGGAGAAGTGGGCAAAGGCTCCGCCTCACTCAAAAAGCGAGAGAAAAAAAAGGAAAAGCAAACTGATACACACCTCTCAATTCTGGCAGGAGGAAAAGAATAGGAGTGTTTATGAAGCGTATAAGTAAACAGCAGGATAACCAGGCACACCGAGAGCCGAGGCTACTTCCCCCCGTAAAAAGCGACAGCGGGCACCGTTTCCCAGCGCCGGAGATTGTCCCGTTGCGTTCAGGATTAAGTTTTTATGTCATCTAAAGGTGGATCATTATCTAAATCCGAGATAACAAGCGAATTTGAAATGCGTAGCCTGCGATGCTATTTCTGGAGCCCCCAAAGCCGACGTTTGAACTCTCAGTAAACATCCAGTCGAGGTAGGATTCAAGATTATTGCAAAGGGTGGTGTAAAATATTTCAGTTGTGTGCTCCACCGGGGTGTAGTTTAGAAAAAGCTATACTCGCGTCGCTGTCCATGTGTCCCTGCGCCATCAGCAAGGAGGGACAAGGGAGGGTGGGAGTAGACATTAGCCGATACTCCACTTCATAGTGATGTGGGAATTGGCTTTATTAAGTTCCTAATGAGCTGGGCAGTTACAAAGGTAATGGTGAGCATATTAGAGATCCCTGTGAAAATCAATTAATGGGAATTTTCTGTAAATATTTGTAAGCTCTTTTTCAAGTGAAATCATAAAGAATGCTGACATGTGTTTGGAAGAGTTGCATCAAAAGTTTGCATAAGTGTGTTTTTGCAACATTTCTTGAGAGCATGTGTGCCAGCAAACAAATCCAGTGTGAACTTCACTTGTCATCTGTAGCCTGCTAATTAATGGGTGCTTAATTAGTGACCCAATCAGGCATCCATATGAGCACCTGCACATGTTGAAACAGGAGGATAATCCTTCTATTTCACAGTGTTGACAGGCATTGGGTCTCAAAACTCTCCACACTCCCTCTTCTTCTGTTTCTTCTTCTTCTTTTTTTTTTTTTTTTTTTTTTTTTTTTTTTTACTGCATTTGGAGGCTCCAGTGGAGGAAAGCTTCAAGTGGAGGAGGAGGAGGAGGAGGGCGGCTCCATTGTCTGGCCAGTGAAGGGGTGGGGATTGAGGCTGTATGCAGATGTGCTGCTGGCAACGGACATCTGCTCTCCCCCCGTGGGCATTGTCACAACAGGCAGGGGAACTTAGAGTGGAGCCTGCCCGCAGAGAAAAGGCCTTTGTGAATGATATACAGGCCGTGGCCCACATGGTTCACGTGGCGAATGTTTGCATTTAAAACTCCATGCTTGTTAGAATATCTTGATCATCTCAAGAGGTGTATTTTCAGCTAGAGATTATGAAGTGTATTAACCCCAAAAAATCATTTTCTGGCAATGAACAGACAGAGCAAGGGCGTAGAAATCATTTCAACTATCGGGGAGGGGGACACATATGAATTTGGCGGTCAGAGAGTCCTTCCCCAGGAGATTTTGAATATCAAATACTTAATTTCCTGCATTCTGGTGAATTTCATGCACCAATGCATGCATTTTGGCATCAGAATATAGTGGAAATGTCTATATTTATGGAAAACAAGATATGGTACCTGAATTTCCATTTTTCCAACTGTCCCATGCTGTCAACAAATCCCATGCTGCCATTCTCTTGAATGTCTTTGGACAGCAGCTTTATAGCTAATGCTAAACTAGCTTGTCCACTGCTGGCCTAGCAAGCTTTAATTCTGGGCACAGCAGGCAACGTTGTCTTAAGATTTTGCCTTAATTAGCAAACTGGCAAACAGCACTTCTAAAAGTAAATTAAAAAATATCACCTTGTAGGACATTTGCTACCATCCCAATGCACAACTTACTTTGTTTTCAGACTTTTTGAGAAAAAATGTCCTAATATCAGACCTCCTCCTTTCGTCTTCTGGCTCCCCCATTAACCATATTCTCAAGGCAGCCATCTTCCTCTGATGTCACGCTCGGGGTGGGAAGCTCACATGTCGTACTGCTGTGTTTCAGTCATATAAACGTAGAGAATCTGACAAACTGCTTTTGTTTCATCGCTTCCAGATTGATTAGCAAATGGAAGATAATGAATAGTGAAAATCTGAAGGGATATGGAGCTATATTTCAAGATTAAATAACATATTTGATAACCCATTAGTTCTGATAGCTAGCAGTAGCATTCAGCCACTTCCTAGCTGACGCTACCATTTGATAGTGTTACATAATAGGATAGGAAAGACGTAAATTAATAATGAAATATCAGTGCACTCTTGGACACATTTATTTAATGCTAAGCCTGGAAGTAAAACACACTGGATGTAATCAATCTTGCAATGTATGCAATCTTAATGTTCATTGTCTTGCTATCTTTTTCCCCCGACCTCAGGGATGTTCTGGTTCAGTCAGTAACATTATGTGACATTGTGTTTGCTAGAACACACATTTCTCTGTGATTCACACAGATTACAGGGTTATAAAATGTGTTATTTTAGCTTTAAATGTCCTATCCATTGTGTTTTCGGTTGCTCGCCAATCAAGAAACGGTAAAATGATAATGATTTGTCAGATTCCCTACCATTACAAGACTCGCAACCCGACACACAGCAGTACAAGCATCACATTTGAGAAAAATGGCCACCGTGTGAATGATTATCAAAGTTGTGTCTTCTTTTTCTGTTTTATGGCCGATTGTAGCCATTGCTTTCGAGGTTTCATACTGCTACCACCTACTTTACCAGAGGCGTTGTTGCATCACATTCTAGCTGATCGTTAAAACAAGTCCTCTGCTACTCCTGTGTTTTTACTGGGAGGACAAATTCAGGTGCTCTAAATAGGCTATTGAGGGGGGACACGTTACCAGCATCTGAAATCTACACCTTGCTTGATTCCTCCGTCCCACCTGGAGCACCGCCCTCCCCGTTTGCCTTTGCCTTCAACTCCGCCGGGGGTTGAACTTCTTCTCACGTCTCCGTGGCCTGCATGTGTTTAGATATGAAAGCTGGCCTCCCAAGGCAAACGCATCACAGGCAGCATCACAATGTACATGGCAGCTCCTATCAGGCCTTTTGATTTATCGCTGTGGAGGAAAATGCCAAGAAAATGCAAAACCAACCCTTTAATATTTATGATATCATGCGCACGGCTTGTGCTTGATGGTAGCTATCAATGTTGATGCTTGTGTGTGTGTGTGTGTGTGTGTGTGCACGCATGTGTTTGTATTGGAAATCAGGAGTCTCATTTGCCTGAACAGATATTCCCTGGTGACTGGTGGAGTCAGTGTACTGTGATTACGAACATGATTTGTGCTTGTACAGAGCACTGTTGTACATGGCTGATCTGCTGTACAACATGCTTGTGCAGGGACTCATTTGTGTGTTTCTGCTGTATTATAACACGCTGGATAGCAGAGAGGCGAGCTGGGGAGCGAGTGCACCGATGCAGGAAGAGATGATGGTTTTTGAAAGCACAGGTGCTGTCTCTCACTTTGCTCACCACTCACTCATTTGGTGTGTGGTTTTCTTTGGACGGAGAACGCATGTTATGTTTATTTCGTGAGGCTACCATCTTGAATTGCTGCCTTGTCCTTCTTTTTTACTGACGTAGAGCTAAAAGCAGCAGAAAGAAAAAAACAGAATCGTGCATTGACTGCCTGTTTTGAAGTCACAGAAGGAAAGTAATTACAATTGGTTAATCATATTCTCAGAGCCTAATACTCCATTTAACACAGTAATTTGGACGCTGCTGAAATAGCTCTCGTGAACTCTTCGGAGAATTCCCATAATGGCCAGGCCACTAACGGCTCCTAAAAGTTCCCATAGGAGTTGGTCTGAGAGGATTTTACTGTCATGTGATTGTGCTATGCATTGTGGAGAGGAGGTAATGGGTGTGAAATTACACTGTGCCATCTGCAAGAGGCCGAAAACGCACGGCCTGATGTCACTCACACATACTGCTTTGCAGAATCACAGAGCAAGAAAGAAGCACGGCTTATACCACTGGTCTTTTGATGTGGCTGCAAATCATGTTGTATTTCATAATTATTAGCTTGTTTTTTTTGTGTCGGATTTTTGAGACTGATGCCGTTATAAACATTAGTGGGGAAAAACTCACAAATGGACAATATGGTGGCTGATATAGTGAATTTTTAGACCTTTTCTATGTGGACTGTGTACCAACATGACTATGCAGAAGCTGCTTTCTTAAACAATAACTTTACTGATGTTACTTATGTTATTTACACCTGTGAGGGAGCTCCTCTTGTCCCCATAAGTGTTGCCCAACATATATAATTATATTTGCATTATAAAAGTTTTCATATTTGTGCATATTGGAAAACATATTTATGCCAATACTGATCTAACTGTGATAGGCCCTTATTGGCTGATATATTTATATTTGCTTCATTTTATTTGACAGTTTTGTTTAAAAAAAAAGAAGAAAAAAAAAAGACATAAATTCAACTATAGCTCATTAGCCAGTTTAGCTCTGAAAAGTGTCATAGTTTCCTGAATATTTGAGTGTGAAACATTGGGCCTCTTGCAAGAACCACTTGTACTAACAGATTTATCTTCAAGTGGTTTTCTGTTAGCCAATTTTCTCATAGTTTGATTTTTCTCTTGGGTACAAATACAATTTATGAGTAGTCCAGACCTGTCGTAGAAGTCATGTACAGTCAGTGTGTTGTTATCCAAACACACACTCAAGTTTTTTTTTACTAATGGCTGTATATTTCATTAGTTTGGAGACAGTTTGAGTTATAATATAATGAGTTATAATTATGTTGACATTTTCCTGTTTGACTGCATTTCAAATTAAAATGTAATTGTAAATTTACAGCCTGTCATCTTTAATTTGACCCCTACCTCCCATTGCAGTCAGTGATTGCCGTGGTGTGGGGAGGCGTTTTATTTTTCTTCTGTTTTTAAGACGTTTTCATCAGAAATGGGACCAATCCATACAATATCCATATCAGGGCCCGGTAATGACGAAAGGCATTCATCGGGTATTGTGATCATGAAACTGATGCATATTCCCTGCAGTGGTTGAAGGATGCCATTACGCAAGTTACACACAAAAACTAGACAAGCTTTCCAGACTGAGAGTCAGTTTTAGCCTTGTGTGATCTTACTGCTACTATTACTACTTCTACTACTACCACCACTAATAATAATAAATAATCATAAACGTCAAGAAAAAAGTGCTGGATTGGTGTAGTATCAGTGTTGACTGATATCTAAATTCAGATAGCAGAATAGGATCAGAACTGGAAAATAATGGATTAGTACATGTTTGATTTTCATATTGAACCATTTCTTCTTTATTTCAGTGACAATACGATCCTCAGGTGACTTGTCATTAATAGCACTCGCTTTTTCTGATCCTCAGCTTTAACAGGGTCCTTAATTCCACTGCTGATGCTGTTAAAATGTTAGGATCTCCTTTATGGATCTCTGGAAGCAGGACTTCAAACTCCAAATTCATTCATTTCTGTTTACTCTTTGACGTTATTTTCATGAACAAACACTTCCTCAAATATGTAACAGGAAGCATAGCCTCATACGGTATTATTGGGGCGGTAATTATGCTAATTTACAAGTCTCCGCATGTGCACCCAAATATGCACATACAGATTATTTCCAGGTATCTGAAGTTAGGAACATTTGCTGAATCTGACGTGGCATGTTCGCACCCATTGTACGAAAAAAGTAAGAGAAAGTTAATATAAGAATATGAAAGTGCTCTTACGTGAGTCCCACTCATTCAGCTACAGCTCATTAGCCAGTTTAGCTTTTAAAAGTTTCATAGTTTCCTGATAAAATATTTGAAGGGGAAACATTGTTCTTTGTTTCAAAAGGTCCCGTTGAATTTCAGTCACACAGATCTTTAGACATCTTAAAACTTGTATTAAGGCTTTGATGTTGAAAACAAAGATTGTGCTGTGAAGTAGAGAACTGTGTTTCAGAAGCATTACAATAATGAGGGAACATTTGTACTTCAATTAGTCTTCGAGCAACTGTTGTACTGTATCTCATGCTGGCTGGTAATAGTTTTGTCTCAAAGAACAGACATTTTAAAATCTTCTGTGTGTGTTTAGTGTAATTGGTGCCGTCTTCAAATTTTCGGCACCTGTTTCTTGCTTGTTCTAACACGCTCTGTTGTGTCTCAGTTGCTTCTGAGTCAGTCGTTTGTGTTTGTGGTTTTGAAGGATAGTTTTGGGAGAGTGGATGTGGACTGCAGCAGACAGCAGCAGGTGTCTGATTCTCTTCGCTGATACGGCCTGTTTGCACAGTGTGCTTAAAAGATACAGGACGCTCTGAATCCTTCCCTCTGTGTGTCTGTGTGTGTGTGTGTCTGTGTGTGTGTGTGTGTGTGTGCATGCGCGCACTCTTGTCTGCCAGTGATATAATACATACAGTATGGAGAAATAGATACATCCTCAGTTGTTTGCTTTCAAGTGCAGCCGGAGTCAGTTTTCATCCTCTCACAGCTTCTCTGTAGCTTGCTCCTGCCACGTTGGCATCCTACAAGCTTGTTTGTAAGTGTTGCCAATCCAAAATAATGTATTTAATAGTCATTCCCAGTTCAGCTGGCATAGTGGCCAGAAAACAAGCAAATTATATTCCAAGTTTTTTAATTGAGATGATCAAACACAAAACTGCAGAATCATATCCACACATTGTTGCCAAATATTAACTATAATATCCAAAGAGATTTAGTGAATAAGTTGCACTGCTGTTTGTATTAGATATTCATTACTGTATGTATTGTGCTGCGTCATTTCCCTGCTTGTCATGACCTGATTATACTCCCAGCCATTGTGTTTAATGGCTGGGAGTATAATCTTGTAACTAGTGGAGAAAATGAAGATCAAACTTTGATCTTAATTCTTCAAAATCTTTGATCTTTGTGTATTTTTCTTTCTGAGTTAAAATGTAAATTTTTGGTTGCATTTCATTAAAAGATATAATTAATTATTTTCATAATTAATCTCATACTTCTTGATTAACCAATTAGTATTTTGGCAGAAAATAGTGGAAAACGTCTATCAGATGTTTCAAGAGCCTCTGGCGGCTTCTTCAGATTGCTTGTTTTCTCTGCCCAGCAGTTCAAAACCAAAACAGATATTTACAGCAATATAAACAAAGTAAAGCAGAAAACATTTGACTTTTTGAAATAGTATCACAATATTAGATATCAATACCAATTGCACCCCTGATACTTAAAGTATTGGAGAAAAATGAATGCCATCATGTTTTCAGAATTTTGGCATTGGCTTGGTAAAGTATTGGTTGTTGTGACAGTCCCTTCAAAAGCAGTGAATGTTCCTGTTGTTTATTTTGAAAAATGAATCGCTCAATCACTCACCCATGTCAATGTTCAGCTGGAAAAACAAAAAGTACAGTTTAAGTTGTGTCATTTGTCTATGATTAATGAGAATATTATAGGATTTTGACATGTAACAGTAGAAAAAGGGACATGAAAATAGGACAGAGTTGTTGTTAATATTACAAGTAATACCTGTGCTAAAAGATCTGCCGTGAACAAATTCAATTTTTTAAATGACTGTAGCCTACAGTATAGTCAGTGTGGGTATAGTATGTTGTGGATGCATAAATGAGCATTTCTCTAAATTATTAACTCATTATATGATTGGAGGAAAGTGTTCAGCAGCAGTGGGGGAACAGTGGAAGATGTTTACTGTTGCCTGTATTTATGACCATGGGAGTTTGCTCTCACCACTCGGCTGTCTAATAGCCTCCCACCTGGCGTAAACCATCACACTTGGAGTCCCCGCTCCTCCTTAATGACTGGCCATTTTCGTCCAAAGAAGTCCTAATTGCTCTCAACTGCATGCATGGACATTATGCCAGAGATAGAAAGAGTGAGGATGGATGAAGGGGTACAGTTTGAAGATCTAAAAGGGATGTAATACACTGTCTTTCTAACATGGAAAAGTGTGTGTGTGGTTGCCAGCAGGAGGGGGAAAAAAAAGAGCTGATCCTCTCCCACTCACCTCCCCTCCTTTGCTTGGCATTGCCAGAGCTGCCATTAACTTTCCTGCAAACCACAGAGGATTAGGAATGAATAGTGGCACCGTCTTCCAACTATGTGTGCATGTACATGTGTGCTCGTGTTTTGTGTCTGAGCGTCACTTTTTGCAGGAACTAGCAGAGACAAAGCACCATCTGCACGCAGCAGGCTGTCCTGACTGCCTGCTCCTCTCGCTGGGGCAGAGAAGAAGCTTTCTGTGAGCATTGTTATGAAACCAACTCTGCCGCTGCTGCTGCTGTTGCTGCTACACTGCTTGTTAATGCTGACAGCTAATAATGTCCTCCTGGATGACTGTGCCTTGCTAGAGCCACAGAGAAGAGACAGAGATTAATGAAGAGAGGCAGGAAGTGAAGGAGAGAGAAAGACAGAAACAGATAGAGAGGAAGATAGCAGTGCGGCGTGCAGCTCTCCCTGTCCGAGCCGCTGATGTTTCCCGAGGAGGATTACAGACATATATATACGGAGTTGACAGACGTACACACATCTGTACTCAAGTAGAAATACAGATACATGTGTAAAAAAAACACTCTGGTAAAAGTAGAAGTACTGACTCAACTCCTTTACTCAAGTAAAAGTGAAAAAAGTACAGGCCTTGCAAAGTACTCGACTGCACCCTGCCTTTTCTCTGTGTTTAAGTGTCTCTTGTCTGTTTTGTCTTTTACCTTGTTTTCTTTTTGTTACACCTTTTACATCGTTTTTGTCTTGTTGCATCTTTTTCATCCTGTTAGGTCTGTCTTTTATATCGTTTTGTGTTGTCTTTTTCATCTTTAAGTCTTTCATCTTGTTACATCGTTTATGTTGTTTTCTTTTTGTTACATGTTGCGTGTTGTTACTTAATTTTTGTTGTTACATTTTTCACGGCATTTTAGTCTAATTACGTGGTTATGTTTTGGTATTGTTGCATCTTTTATGTCGTTCTGGTCTTATGTGTTTTTCATCTTGTTACATCTTTTACATCATTTTGGTTTTTGTTATATCTTTTCTTTCATCTTTTATGTTGTATACTTCTGTCTTCTTTTACATGTTTTTTTCTGATTACATCTTTTACGTCATTTTGGTTTTTTTTACATCTTTGACATTGTTTTCCTCTCACTACATCAGTCTTGTGTGATATGCGCTGATGGATACACAAAGGAATCATCTTTTCCATGTTACTGTTCCAACCACTTAGGTTGAAATTGATCTTGATGCTGGGAAGGCGGCGCTCAATGATGCAAAATAAACATAATCCGTGATTCCCCTAAATGCATTGAAACTAAAGTAACAAGCTTGTTTTGACATGTAAGAAGTTGAAAGTTCAGATTTTTCTAGTTATTTATAGTATATATTATATTTGTTATATTGTATTTATAGTGAAAAGTTGTCAGAAAAGGAATACTCAAGTAAAGTACATATACCTGAAAATGCTACTGAATAATTGAAGTTACTTCCTATCTCAGAATATATACACACAGAGACGGGCATATGTAATGTGTTTTATTTCCTCTTTTTTTTTTTATGTTCCTTCCTTCCTGCTCGCTCTCTCTTCACTCAGCGTCTCAGGAGGGAGGTGGCATGAGGAAGAGGAGGAGGAGGAGGATGAGGAAGGGTTCCATTGTGTCTCGGCAGAGCCCCTATTCCAGTCCAGCTGACATAGTCTTGTGTCAGGAGGATCCATCCTGCTGATGTTAGGCAAGCTGTAAACTGAAAGAGATGTCTAAAATGCTGAAGTGGGCTCTGGCCAGTGGAGAGATGGCTCTGTTTGTTTGCCATTCTGCTGAGCACCACTTCGCAGAGAAAACTTTTCTGCCCAAATCTGCTGACAGAGAGAAAGGGCAAAAAAAGAGTTGAAGTTGGGGTTTTGGGAGTCACTTGTGGGCACACAGAGCCTTGCCCATTGTGGTTCTGTGACATTGACATTTGGAAATGGCGAGGGGGAGAAAAGAGTTAAAAAAAAAAAAAATAGAAAAGCTCACTTTTTTCAGCTGTCTCTCGCCATACAAACTGTTTTGCCTCTGCTCACAATTCTCAGAGACAGCAGTCATTGAACCTTCCAACCACATGAATATGCATGATAAGTCCGCTCTTCTTCTCTGCCCTCTGAGCTGTTTTTTTTTCCACCCAGAGACCTGTCGTGTTGTGTTTGATTGGCCCTGACATTTGAAAAGGTCCTTGAATAAAGAAAAAAAAAGTTGTTTATGACAACTGGAGAACTCTCCTTGCAGCAGAGTAAAAATGGCATTTTGAAAGGAGCACAGCTCCTGCATATTTAAATGCTAATGGCTCTGTGAATGTGCAGGCTAATAGGATGTTTCAATCTGGAGTAGTGCAGTATGTACACTTTCAGTATGAAGGCACACTGAGTGCTACTTCTAATAGCTGTGGAAGGTGCATCAGCTCATTTTATTAACTGATTATGTGGAGTCTGAAGATTTTTTCATAAATGATCACTTTCGTTTTTTATGGCAGCATGGAGATTATCTCAACACACAGGCACAAAGAATAGGCTTGTAGTGAGAAAAAAACCCTCCGGGAAATCTGTTTTTCAAATTCTGGCATCTGTGGTGTATTATCGCAATGGTTATGATGCAGATAAAGTTTAACAGCTTGTTTTACAAGCTTGCTGATGCTGTGTGGCAAGAGCAGGGCTGCTAGTCTAAGACGGCGCCCCTGGGGCTCTGGCTGGGCAGCCCTGTAGTGAGGCGTCAGGTCCTTGGTTTATTATGAGCTGTTTTGTTAGCAGTAGCCAGCCACAAGTGCCATGGATCTCCCCGGACTTTGACCTGCTTATGGAGTATTTGGTCTCACAGTCCTGCCTGCTTTCATTGTGTGGACAATTGATGAAGTCATTAGATAAGAATTTGTATTGAATGCGAGCCTTTTATCCCACGTTTTACTTAAAACATGGATGTGGTCATATCTATGAAAAAAAGTATCTTCATTATTGTTGATATTTTATACCATTTCAGCCCTTAATTGATAGTTATAGGATGACTGTTTTATTTGTTTGAGGAGAGCTTCATTTATGATGGGCTTAGTGTACGGTTGTGTATTGGCAAGCATCTGGCGATATGACACAAATTATGATGGATGGGTTAAGATTTAGTATATTGCAATAAATTACAGCACTGTAAGCAAAGTGATCTATTGCTATCTTTTAATCTAATTTTAGGAATACTGTCATGATAAAGGAACACACAACCATTTGTATAAAATCTGAGTTAAAAAACTTTTTCTATGCAATCAGAACAGTGAAGATAGATAACAACAATATTATCTAGCAGGTGGGATTTAAACATGAACCAAAAATTAACCACTCCCATGAATCTTTGCATGTATCATGATATCACAATGCAGTGTTTTTAAGAATCACAGTATTACAGTGTTGCAAAACTTTCTTACCGCATTGGGGGTGGAGGTGGGGGGGTTGAATGGCACGCGTCTAACGTTCTGGTTGATTTCTTGCGGTTTCACCATTGCATGGCATGAATCTGAGACCATTAAGACCCATTACACCAGCAAGTGACACAGCAAAACTTCCTCCAGGTGTTGTGAAATATGTTGTCCGGGAAGCTTGGTGACGCAATGACAACTTGCAGGACTAGTTTGTAAAATGCTGTATCTGGAGAGCTAACAACTAAAATGCTAGCGCTAGACAGTCACAGTAGCTCCTTCTGAGCCGTTTACTCCTCCTTCACATCTTGTTCTCTGTATTGTACAGAATTTCATTCGATGAAGAGGGTTATTTAGGTGCAGTAAGCAATTTTGGAGAAAAATAGTTACTTGTTGACTCTCATTACCTGGTTATCAGATTACCAACACTTTGGATTGGTCGCTCAGGTATGTTGAGTCTTGTTCCCAGGATGTCAGATACTTGTTTTTGGAATGAGACTCAGCAATTAGTGAGCACTGATTGGCCAAAGTCTAATATCATGGCCTGGATTTTCTAAAGCCTGAAAACAGTGAAAAGGAGGAGCAGAAGTTTTCTCTCAGACCAAATGAATTACATTATGGTTAAAGGTTATTATTAGAGCTGCAACAATTAATGGAGTTTTTTTTTTTTTGATAAAAGTCAAAAATGTGAATACTTTCTGGTTTCTTTTCTACTATAAACTGAATATCTTTGAGTTGTGAACGAAAAAAGACATTTGAGTCCATTACTAACTAATCCATTAATCAAGAAAATAATCGACAATGAAAATAATTGTTAGTTGCAGTAGTTATTATGGAACATTTTCCTAATGGCTCCAAAAATAAACTGCCTGTCCCGGTTTTAAGGGGAATGAAAGCTGTATAAGCTATATCTCTTTAATTTTAGACTCTTTTCTGTTCCCACTAAACTCAGCACTGTCAAGACAGCTTGCTATTGAGAATTTCTGTGTCAAAGTTTGCCAAAAGTTGAACTTGACGTGAAAGATATTTGTGGATTTACTTTGCCCCTGCGAGCGAATCCACTGATAGCAACATTTATATTGGAATGAATTGATTTCACCGTGAATTTTTTCTCCCTGGCCCTTAGGCCAGTAAGATAATTTTTAATGCCGTAAGTTTATCCTTGCAGGCCAGGTTAAATCTGTCTACATACCACACTTTCATGCATCTAACAGCCTCTTTGCTTGCATAAATACTGGCAGAAGTCCAAACAGGGAAATCTGGCAGATGTCCATGAAACCATTTGACTCCTAAACCACACTGTTAAGTGAGAGACTGCACTTCCCATTGATTTGAATGAGCAGCGGCCATGCTGATGTCCGCTGCTACAGAGCGTCAGCGCTCATATATGCACATACTTGCACAGTGTCACACAAAAGCATTTATCTACTTGTTGCTGCACAGAGAGCTAAACAGGGTGAGCTGTCATCCTGCTCCTCATCACTCATGTGTGGTGAAAAGTGGCATATTATCTACTCGTTGCTAGCAGTTATGGAAGTGTTGACAAAGTGAGTGGCGGAGCTGAGTGAGCGATGGAGTCTTTATCACCTCAGCTATCTCCATTATGAATATGGATATTACCAGTGTTTGGTGAGCCCGAGGCTAATTCTTTGATTCTCGGCTGCTGAGAAGCTCAGTGGGATGGTTGGCTTTTTAACTCGTCAGCTTGTTCGCACAAAGACATGTTTGATTTTCACCCGTATGGAGATGTTTGATTCCTGATCCTGAACAAAAAGGATTTACTGTGGGTTAATGTTTCACTGAGCCAGAGAGAAGCCACAGCCTCTCAGTCCCTCCTACTCAGTCCTCTGTGAATACTCCCCTCGGGACTCTGTGTGAGGTTAGAAATAGGTGTCCCTGGGGTTTTCAGACAGCTTTAGCAAATGCTATTTTAAGGCGTAATACATGTGTATGCTGCAATCTCTGCAAACTATATATCTGACATATCAAGCAGACAAAACTCTATAACATTTACTGAACAGGAGTTTGTTCCCAGACATAAAGTGCACGCTGCTTTTTATTTATAGCTCCCAACATCTTTTGACCCAAGGTGAACATTTTTCCAATAATGAAGTTTTGTGCCATCAGGAGACAAGGGAGTGCATTAGTACGATAACAGAGCTGCAGTTCATTGGTATTGCCTTGTCAGGGATTTTGCTGATGCATGAGGCCTCTGTTTTACCTACAGCCATACTGAATTCGCTGTTTAAAAAAGCAGCACAGCCACATTTGAATATGAGGAAACTGAGAAGTCCTATTATCTTGTTCAGACATGCAGTCAATGCAGCACAAGCTGGGAAGATATACTCTATTTTGGGGCTGCGACAAGGTGTTTTTTATTTTTTTTCTGACTGCAGTGAAAAGTATACGATTCAACTTTTCCCTCAAGTAGGGTTTAAAAAAAGGCAACAAAAATCGCAATTCATAATATTGAATCGCAATACATATTGAATCAGCACCGAAGTATCGTCCCAGTCCTACAGACAAGCCCTGCAAGTTGTCACTATACATCACCAAACTTTTTGAATCAATTATTTCACAATGACTTTTGTTCTGCCACTTTCTGGTGTGATGATGGTCTAAGATGCTTTTCAACCAGGAACGCAGAAACTCATATGTCTTCTACTATCAATTAAAACATCATTATATCACTGCTGGTCAACCTAAAATAACAATGATAATTGGAATACTTTTTATTCAGAGCTTATCTCTATGGGATGGTGATTTACTGCGATTGCCCAACTAATTGCGTTTTTTTTTTTTTTGACTTTATTGAAGGGTACTGGCTCATGGCGTGGCAGTGCAGAATCTGCATCTGACCTGTAAGTGAGCAAACTGTTAAGTTCGGCAAATGTACAATTCAGTGTTAAAGTGTGTCAGTTAATAAACACTGCAGCTTCTCAAGGCCAAGAAAGGTCATGTCTGTTATTTCCCGACTGCTGGAAAAAGAAAGGAGCAATTGTATTTATTTCAGAAACTTTGTAATACAATCTTGAACTGCTGCAATTTAAAGTCCATAATGATTAAGTCCAACACGGAATGTTTTCTGTGATAATTTATCGATTTTTCCATGTTTAAAAAAGTTGTTGTTGTTAATAGCCATCCACTGGCAATCCCATGATGCCTTGGGTTGAATGCTGACTAATCAGAGGCTGTATTCCTGACTTGTCAACCAATCAGAGGCTGTGTTCCTGACTTGTGGCAGTGCTGATCCATAGATGTATTAATAGATCCATGTGCTGATCCTGATCTCAAACACATTGCACAGTGGATTAACTTGAGACTGACCCTTCAAAAACATCACATCACATGGGGATGTTAATGAATAATCATTAATCGATTTATCACTGAAGAATTTAAATGATTCAAAACTTTAATTAAAAAAGTCATTGATGATTAATTGATAGTCTAGAAAGGGTAGTTATTGTTTTGTCGGGTGGAGGCATTATTAAATTTGGAAAAAAAGGGAAAGAAATCTAGGAAGAAGATGAAAAGGAAGACGATTAATCGATTGTTAACATTTTCATCTTGGAAAATGCACAAAATTTGCAAAATATATAATATGTATTTTATTTTTAAAATTTGATGTACTAAGAGAAATACCATATGAATTCCATTCACCATTCACTTTATGCAGGTGTTGTTGATATTTCACATTTTTAATAGATTCCAAAACCATTTTTTCCTCTTCTTATGAAGTTTTCTTTTTAATTTAATCTTGTCTAGAAGGTTCCATGAGAAAACCTGTTTTCATTTGACTGTACACAGCAAGCTGAAACGATAATAACCCGGAGCAGAGGCTATATGTTTTCCCGTCTTTTCAGCCTCAGGAGAAGTTTGAATCACTGAAATATTTCAAGTAACTCAAAGAACGTAGCTTTTTTTGTTCCACTTTTCACCCATTTGTCCGCATCTTTTCTCCCATGGTTAAACCTCATCCCTGACCTTTTTCTTCTCTCCTTTTTTTCTGCTGCTAAGCTCTCTTTCCCTTATTTTCCTCTGAATATCAGTAGTGCCCTTATCTCATCTCTTTTTTTTCCCTTCAGTTTCATCTCTGTGTGCTCTCGCTCACAGGTGGCTGAGGGGTGTGCTGGCTCCTCTGTGCTGGCTGTGTGTGTGTCTTCTGTTTGGTATCCAGTGAATACCAGCTGCTGTCCTTGGTCATGGAAGCACAGCTAATACATGCGTACATATATATAAAAACATACACATACCTGCACACAGACATAGACAGAAACACACACACGCACAGCGAGGAGGCTAAAAAGAGACTATCACAAGCACAGTGCTCATCAGAGGCGGAGTAGAGAGACAAAACCTGATGTTGTTGAAAAGAGGTCTTTTCAGGATACTCTGACAAAACGTTGTGTGCAGTTAGTTCTCGGCGCTGAAATTATTAGGCCTCATAAATGAACACTGCTTTGTACGATGGTTTGCTGCTGCATGATGCACCACAGTCGCTTTCTGTCGTCTCGCTCCCTATCCTCAAGGCTTTCACGCTGGGCAGAGTTTTTCAGAGCCCCCCCCCCCCCCTCCCCGGAGGCTGGATGCAGCCAGACACCCACCTTGGCCCCCGTTCCCAGCCGACACGTCTGTGTTTTTTGGTGTCCGTCTGTATATATGTGTCTGTGTGTGTGGGCAGCAGCGTTCAGCGGTGTTCTCACAGCCCAGCTGAGACTGACAGATGGAATCATTTCACACACAGACAGAAAGGCAGGATACAGGAAACCAGGGTGTGTTTAATAGTCCTGCCTCTGCTGTGGTTGGTATTAATCTAGGTCAGTGGCGTTCAGCTCCCAAGGAGTCTGCCTCTGGGGCGAGCTTGGCCTTTCTTTAACCCCGGTTACTCAGCTAACTTACAGTCTACTTACAGTACCTCATACGCAGTTTGCTGTTAAAGAACTTGACGAGATGTTAACGCTGTGCAGTGCTGGGTGGATTAGTATCGTACCTGCCTCAGCCGGCCCTCTGCAATGGGAGCAATGGCGGCTCCTCCCAGCAGCCCAGATGGCTCACACCGTGGAGGCCCCTGGACCTTGATAACACACTCCAAGATGTTTCCAAAGGTTTCGTTTTGTTCTTGTAATCACCATATGTGTCAGAAATGTGTGCCAGTAGACAGATGAATATGAATTTATGTTAGCTGAGCTAGGCTAACTCAACTAGCACGGTTTAGTTAAGTATAGAAACACTACCAGTCGGTACGGCTGCAAGATATTGTAAAAAAGAAAAAAAATCATATTAGAAATATTTTAAGAACTTTGTGATATGATTCACTTCTTATATCTGGAGAACAAATTTGTTGGCCAGGGCATCTCAGCAAAACTTCAATACTTCATTATAATGCTGTTTCGTCACAGATTTTACCTTAATCAAAAAGTTTTTCAGTCAAAAAGTAATTGTGCAGCTCCACCAGTCAGGCTGGGTAGTAAACCCCAAAACCTCAAATACTGAAAGCTGTCAACAAAAAAAGTTTGCATGAAACATTGTACAAGATTCTTAGTGTTGTTTACTAACTCTTTGATCAAATATTTCCTGATCAAGTTGAAAACTCTGCTTAGTTCAGACAAAACTTTGGATACTTGCAGGGCTAATTGATCAATATGTTTTAATACAAAGCTAACTAGTTGACCATTAGATAAATGCGGCACAGTGACTTGGGAGGTTAGCAAGCTTTTATCATTGTTGTGTGTTTTCACAAGTAGGCTGATTCCATGGATGGATTTATGTTGGGGGGAAAAAAACAATAATTATTGATAAACAAGTATTTGGCAGCCCCCCCGCAGTAACTCTGCAGCCCCCCTGTTGAAGATCCATGGTTTAGGCTGGAATTTATTGCAATGAAGTTCTTGTTTGGCTGCTTGTGTGAAGGCAAATGCTAATATTTTGCTCTGAGAAGTTTGACATGTTTTGTCTAATAAAAATAAAATAATTTCTTGTATTCCCAGAACTAAGATATTGAAAAAATATCAGGTGGACCTCACACTTTACACTTCTGGTTCATAGGGTGTTGCAAACTGAAAGAAGCTGTGTGCGGCCTGAACCATTATGTGTACTGTTACACCCCAAAATAAAAATATGTGTGTAGCATGTTCCCATAGATAATGCATCTTTAAGACTTAAGTTGTCTGTATGTTCATATGTTTCACATGAAATCCCCCATTACATTGAATACGAGCCTAAATTATAAAACTAAGATGTTTAAAAGAGCTGCTATTCGCTGTAAAAATCTGTTGTGCTGTGAAAACTATTTATTTTTAAAGGGTTCACATGACAAAGATCAGATTTAACGTTACAGTAGTTCAAAGAATTAGAGATACTATAGTAACAGGGGTTCAAGAAGCTTTTATAGTACGAATCACATTTCTGTGTCATGATTTACCTCCTGTAGAAATGTGAAATCGTGAACCAGAGCTCGTTCAAAATATGAGCATTTGCACTCACATCGTGAACTCATCTCTACAGTTAATTTGCAGTTTAATTGCTTTTACTGTTGTTGCATATGCATCAGGTGCTCAGTAGTTAATTGGTAGGAAAAGACAGATCATCAAGTTCAACAATTAACTTGCCAACCTTAACACACAAAAATGTACGAGTGTATCTAATTAGACTAAAACTATTCTGAGGGGATTTCGTGGAAACGACTTACAATTATGCATTATGCGGAGAGAAAATTTTCTCACTAATGTTGTACCTGATGAGAAATATTCAAATAGATTTAGCTGCAAACTGTTGACAGTGATCATGATGAAAAGAAGGTATTTGTGGTTATCTGTCTTCATTCTCCTCGTGTGTTTTGCCTTTACAAACCCTCACTTTGCTCTTTACACCCAGAAGCAGTCGTTTTTATAGTCTCTCCTCATTAGTCATGCTCGGTGCTTCTTTGAAAATCCTAAATTTACTCCTGAAATGGGACTGTGGCATCTTCATTCTTCAATCAGCCATTGGTTGAGGGAGTTTTTAAGAGATTGGCGCTGTTCCAACACAATCTTTTTTTTTTCTTCTTCATTTAATTTTTTTTTTTTTCACGAAGGAAGAATTTGAAGTTCCATCTCCCAGATGCATAATTATTCCATAGCCCTAAAATATAATTGCATTTTTGTTGCTCGTCTTTGCTCTTTCCTTGGGGTTTCTATCATGTTACAGCTAAATGGTTTTAAACATTTCACTCTGGAGAGGTGTAAGAAATCAGTCAGCATGAGGTTAGGTATTTTGAGTAAATGGAACTAAATTGTTTAGACTCGTGCTAAATGATAAGGTGTCAGCTTTTTGCTCTGGCCTCGTGTTAATGAGCTGATAGCGGAGGAATAAAAAAGTGCTAAAGAGCTGAGAAAGACAAGGTGAGGTGGTAAAGACACCAGCTGAGTTCAGTTTCACACACACTGCAGACTACAATGTGTCACTGGCAAGACTTTAAGAGCAACACTCACGATCTTTAGCTAAATTAGTTTGTGCTGTCTGAAGCGTTATGTGTATTTCTGTCCACCCGTTTTTATGGACATTTTCAACAACTCACTTTAACTTGGCCTGGGAAATTGTAAACATAGGCTCCTTTCAGCTGATTTTAAGGAGAATCTGCTGGCAGCCATTAAGAATAAGCATATAGAAATAGCTGATCTTCTTGGGGATGGTCTCATGTTTCATAACCAGTTAAAAACTCTCCTAGAAAATATGTTTGTATATTACTAATTTATTTCCAACAATTGATGGGAGGTGTAGAAAGCATGGGACTTTAACACCAAAATCCAGAGTTCATATTCACACTCCTACAATGAAAGTGCTTTGGTTCAGGTAAGGGAAAGAGGTAAATGTTACTTGAAAAAAAACCTCATGTCTCAAGTTCCTGCTGATGTTGTTTTTGCTGCCATGACCACATATCAGTTAATCAACCTAGTGTACATCCTACTTAGCAGTGAGCATCATAAGTTCGCTTTCATTATCATGTTCAGCTCTCATCACAGAGCAGTTTGATCTTACCTACCTTAATGAGAAGTTGGTAAGCTTTGTATGTCTGTCTTAACTCTCAGGACTGGTCTTTGTCCCTTAGAGAAAAAGGTCTGAGGTCATTCTCTTCATGTTGAATCTCAACAGGAAAGTAGAAAAGACAGATTTATTACCACAATAAAAGCATCTTGGACACAACCTTTTACCTGTCAGCTTAAGCACTGCAGGTTTTGGTGCGATTGCTTGTGTGTTTGTGTACACACAGATGTTTTTATTTCCAAGTTTGCTTTGTGAGTTGAGATGGGTAAATATGTGTTCAGTATCTAGTCTATCAGGTAAAGGAGAAAACAATAGCAGCATAATATTTAGAGACATGTTTACAGTCCTTTTTATTTAATTCAGACTCTGAACTCTGCATTGTTCTAAGTCATCAGTGGTCTGTGTTTTGTAGTGGTGTTGTGCAAAAATAAATTGCCAATTATCCCAGTGGAGATTTTATGCCAGACTTTGTTTTAGTTCATTAGATGTAAGGAGCTGGAGAGAGGAGGAATGCAGGCCACGCCGAAAGCCTCAATGGGTTAGGCTAACAGGCTGCCGTGCACAATAATGTCACCATTATGCGTTTCCTGGGTGACTTAAACGAATAGGCATTATTACAAAATTGTGCATTAGCCCAAGTCAGCAGTTAGTGCTGCTGCAGTCTCATTTCGTTTAGAGTTGAGAGAAAGATGGCGAGAATGTGAGAGGAGGAGGGAGGGAGAGGGAGAGGGAAGGGGGAGGATGGGAGAATGGTTCAGAGAAAAGGCGATGTAAAGGAGGAATGGGGAATGAAAAGGACGCTATCTGCCAGAGGCTGACAGGACATGCAAAAGGAGGTAAAAGGAGACATAGAGAGGCACAGATGGACCGATGGAGTTGGGGGATAGTGATGGTGATGGAGAGGTAGAATGAGAAGAGCTGTAATTGTCAGTAACTGGTGTATTTAGACAAGGAGGGTAGGAGGAAGAAAGAGGCAAGCAGGGAGGAGGAAGGTGTAAATCAGCGGTCTGAGCGACAGCTTTACGTGCCCCTCGGAGCCCCAACTATCCGATTAATGAGAGAAGAGAAACCTTAACCACCTTCCCCTCTCTGCCTCGTCTTTTTCTGCTATCTTGCACTTTCAGGGACATAAATCATAGACTCTTAAGCAGTCACTTTAGGGAGCTGCTACACAATTCTTCCTCAAAATGTTGACTGTAAGGTATCCTATCCCGTGACGTGCTGCATTAATGAGATTTTACTGCAGCTAGTGTCCACTGAACCACGTTCATTTCAGCTACAGCCAGCACATGGTTAGCTTAGCTTAGCATAAAATCTGGAACAGGGCAAAACAATTAGCCTGGTTCTGTCCAAAAGATAAAAACAGCTGCCAATCAGCAGCTCTAAAGCCCACTTATTAACATATCTCATTTGTTTAATGCCTATTTCTTGGCCATACTTGGTTTTAAAAGTAATCAGTTATGTTACTCATTATATTACTTTCGTACCTCGTTGGCAGGCTTGTTGCTCTGCAAAGCTGATCTGCTGATCCAGTGAACTCTTAACACCCAGAAAGCTTTTGCTGGTAGCTGTCCAGATGTCGGCCGTGGTGGTAACAAAGGTCTGCGTCTTAACGATGCATGGACCGCAGTTACAACTGTGGACACTGTGGGCCGAGTCATAAAAATGAACACACTGAATGGGTCACGGGTGGGAAAGAGGGTGTGTCTCCCCAGAGAGAAAGCAAGGCTGTGTGCATCTTTGCGCACAAGACAGCAGCACATCTAATTTGATTTTTTAAATTCTGTGTCATCTGGAGAGTTTCCTCTTTCCTGTCAAATTCATAACTATAGTTTTAGTTTTCCTTCTTGAATGCCCCACATTTTTGATGGAGTAGCAGTACTGTAGCATGGAAGCAAAACTGAAAGCAACTCTAATCGGTAGTAAATCATTAAAGAAAACACTCATACATCAATACAATACATGCAAACATCATTCAAAGGGTAATATAGCCTACAGATATGGGAACTAATAAGACAGAATGTACTAAATGTTTAAAATCAATCTGCATCTTGCAGGGAACCTGTATAATGTTTCAAGGATGGAGCATATATGGTCTTGTCTCTTTGTCTTTGTTGAATTTGTTAGAAGTCTAGCATTCGAATTTTGAAATGAGCTGGAGATGGTTTGACTATGACTGAACTCAGAATGCAAGGAGTTGCAATAGTCTCTAGTCATGACAAGACAAAAACATGGATGACTTTTTCCAGATCTGCTCAAGAAAAAAAAAGGAGGAGAGGAGATGAATAAAAGGTCCTCAAAAAATATTTTGGGGGTAGGGGTTACAGTTCAGTGCACTTTTACACACTTCAAACGAACATGATATGTGTTAATTATGTAACTTTAGAGGCAGATATCGTTACTTTTAGGCAGAGTCAGGCTAGCTGTTTCATAGCCTTTATCCTAAGCAACTGCTGATTATAACTTCTTATGCAGACATGAGAGTGATATTAATCTTCTCATTTCACTCTCAACAAGAAAGTGAAGAAGTGAATTTCTCAAAATGTCAAACTGTTCCCTCAAAGGGATGGTGTGTGAAGAAGAGACAAGGCTGCACTTAGAACAAAGATAATTTAAAAGTGAAAGATGGAAAAGAAAGCAAATTGAGAGATTTTTAGATTATTGCCTGAGGCAAGAAATTGGAGGGTTTTTTAAATAGACTTCACAAGAAAAAAGTTATTTCCAGTTTATCTAAAGGGCACCAGGTTTCCCCTCAGCATAATTGTTTGACTGCAAACCCATACTTGTGTAGCTCTGTCACTTCTGTGTGCGTACCGACTGGTGGTCATCAAGTTCACATAGTTAAACTAGGTCACTGAGGTCAAGGGCTGGGAGCTTCGTTGATGATCTAAAAAAAGGAAAGAGCAAAAAAAAGTGTCTTGCTCTTTTTCAAGATGAAAACTCCCCCTTGTAGTAAACGCCTTCAAAGATATTTCAGTCAAACACGTGTTATGACAAAGTCAGAGCTAGCTTTACTTCGTTCTGTGCCTCTTTACCCTTAGCCAAACCCACAGGTTTCTTAATCTGGTGAGACGGCTCCTCCGAGAGATGGCCTCAGTCAGAAAAAGACCTCTCTCTCTTTCACTTTCTCTTCCCTCCCTCTGTGTCTTCTGTGCTATAAGCAACCTAAACAAGATCTCTTGGGCTGCCTGCCTTGTTATGTACTTTTCATCACAAAAGGAGTTGAAAGGAATAAACGCGACTGAAAGAGATGTAACATAAAGAGCTGAAGGAGAGATGTGTTTCTGAAGTGTACAACTGGCTCTTTCTGCTTGTGAAATTTCTTGATGTACAGTGTGTCAGATGGAGAAGCGCTGTATGAATTCATAACCTCTTGGAATGATGCAACAGCTGCAACAATGCAATGTAACGCCTGGCACGGCTCTCTGAATTTTTTTGTGGCGTTTTGATGAAAATGTTACTTCACATAGAGAAGCTGTGGTAGCACATCTGTGGTGTACATCTGCTGCATTTCACAAGCATTACAAAGCTCTTAACTTTGAACACCACTGAACTCTGTGCCAGTAATTTAGTCACAGTTAAAGTGTAAAAAAAGAGCTTTATTTTTGCAGTTCGTCATATGAGTGGCATTTAGGTTACTTGTTGAAACTAACACCTACGTCGAAGCTTTACAGGGAGGAACTTCACGCTTCTGTAGCCCAAACATGCAACCGTATGAAAACTGTGAATTTCTAGAAAGTTTAAACAGCTTCATTACCCAGAAATCCTGGATGTTGGTGGTGGGTATAATGTTTTGGACGCAGCTTCAACCATCACTGGGGAGTTAAGCGTTCTGTCCCACTGCTGGTGAAGAGACATTTTTAGATTTTGCTTTTGACTATAGATGGTCACTTACTGCATGGCATGAAAATGTCCACTATATTTTCCTGATATAGGGATTCTGCAACTAACGATTATTTAAATTCTCAACTAATCTGCACTGTCACAAATTTCTGAAAAAGTTACGCACCTAATACATTTGGGAACTGCTGCTTTAAAAACAGGCCTGCCTCAGGTTGCGAGTCGAAATAGAAAGACAAGATGTAATCACAAAACAGTATTTGGCTGTATTTCACAGATATGTGAGTGTATGTAGGTGTGAGAGTGTATACTGAAAGTCAGATAAAGATGTTATTGTCTTCAGAAATCATACTGTAGCTCATAAAAGTCAGAATTTTATATATTATAAAGACAAGAAAAAACTTCCATGACCAAGAATATTATGTGGTTTAGAGCATTTGTCATATCAGACAACAGTTACTTGGTAACATTCACAGACTTGTCAGGAAACCTGTGAACATGACTACAATGTGTTACCACACAGCTAACACAACACACTCAGCGCTGAGCCAGACAATCCCTGGAGCTGTGTATTTCCTGTCATTTGCATGTGTGTTTGAGAGTGTGCGACTTTCTCCTCTTTTTCTCTCCCTCTCTCAGGTCAGTCCCCCTATTGTTAAGTTACGTAACAGCACTTAGTCAAGTAACAATCCAGCAGCGATGGTGCGAAAGGGCTGCAGGATAACTGTTCCTCCTCTCTGACACTCCTCAGGCTGAGAGCTCTTCTCAAACTTGTTGTTGACTTTTCAACCCGCTTTGTGGAGCAGACTTTTTTTTTTTTTTCCCTCTGGAAACAGAGCGGATCTGCTTCTTACTTGAGTCAAATCTCTGGAATTAATTTATGGAAATGAAGTCATGTATACCACAGAATTGGGTTTTTGGTCAAAATGTAGCTCTCAAACTGCTGAGTGGGCCATTCTTCTACGCCGCTGGGTTTTGCCATCCCATCCATTGAGACCACCAGCGAGAACAGAAGTGATGAAATGTGATGTTTGAAATGATTCCAGGTGTAGATGAGCGTAGATCTGCGGTTGTAAATGTAGAGGTTTGGGGAGGTTATATTTATCAAAAAACATTATTAAAGCCACTGAAAACCCAAATCTACAATAGCCTTCTAACTATGTAATTTAACGTAACATCACAAAGCATCTAAAAAGTATTAAAAAATAGTTTTTAATCCAAATTCAATATTGTCATTGTGTGCTTATGCTCAAACTTTTATTACGAAAATTACTGAACTGTGAATTGTTCATAAAAAATCCACGTCAGTTGTTCTGCTCAGTCTGCCTCTTTGAATCTGAGCCAACTCGACAACATGGAGTTGAAGCCGTTATATCACTCCAGACTCCTTTGACAAAAACAGTCATTTTACCTCGCAGAACACAGGCATTGTGGGTATACTGCTGCCTCTGTCCACAGCAAATAAGGCTACTTTGATTCTGAATTAACGCATTACAAACACCAAAGTCACGCGATAACACTAACAAGCTACAACATAACGTGCACTAATTCTGTTTTGACTAAAACACGTTTTGTTGCTGCCTCCGTCCTCGTTCTAAGGATGATGTCGATCAAATCGCGACTTGCCGCACTTCCACAGTCTCATGAAATGGTCTAAACAGCAAAATGTGCTCTTTTCGAATGTTTATTTTCACTCAGATTTTTGTGGGTGCTTAATGAGACAGTCAGCTTGATATCATGTAAATGTTTCTACTATGTCAAGCCAACTTACCAGGGACTTTAAATGATGTATTGAGGGATATTATTTATGTTATGTCTTATCAACTTATTCAGTATGCTCAGCCAGTGAATCAATCAATACTTAACATGTAGACCTAAATTATATATGGCGGACAAAGAAACACCTCATTATAGGGCTCAAAATCATCATTTGAACCTTATATATGATAATATTAGGCCTGTGTGAACTTAACCTCTTCATTTATCAATACAGACGGGTAATAGACTCTGTAGACTTTAAAAACAAAAACTGCCATACTGATGTAAGTTGATCTGCCGTCTTTTATTAATTTCCTCACCGTATGAACTCATTTTCTCACTCCTGACTGTTTCAGTTAGTGTCACGTTCATGGTGCAGCTAAACAGCACAGCTTTTAAATGACTGTCTGTTTGCATTGGACTCTCAGTACGCTCCATCATCAAGGGATTTGATAGGCTGTTTGTGAGCCAGGGCATATTGATTATGTGCTGTCATGGTGGTCTGCATTTAATACATTTAAGTGAAACTATTGAACGTTTTACTGAGCAATGTTTTTTTATTATTGCTATTGATAAAGTGTCTATTGCCGATACATATCATTATTGCTTTATTGCCTAAGCTTACATAATATGTGCAATCAAATATAGATGATCAAAATGATGTGCATTAGAATTAACTATCTTCCCCTTTAATTTAAACCAGATAGCATGTTATCAGTCTGTCACCACAGTACAGTTTCTCTAAGTGTTGGTAAAAAAGATAAATGTTAATGCTGGATTGTTGCCAAGCCCTACCTCTAATTTAATTAAAGTTATTGCTGTTGACTTTAGAAAAAATAGCGTCTGTTCTGGATTAGACTGTATTTTATTGTGATAATACCTTTTACACTCATGAAATTGTACAAGCACCATGTTATTGTACATTATGAGTTTGAGAACTAGTTTTGCAGGCACCTGTGCACCAGAGCAGCCTATATTACTGTTTGTGAGCTGTCAGTGAAGTGAAGTCTATATCAGGAGAGTTTATAATGACTAAATGGCTGGAAGCACTCATGACCTATAGTGTTGCCGCTCATGCAGCACAGAGTAGGAGATGCCCATGCATGTCTCCTCCGGTCTATTCATAGCCAAGGCGGTGTGACTCCCCCGCCTCTGACTGACTGTTTCCTGCTTTCCCTCTTGCTCAATTACTTCTCCTCTGACTCCCACATGTGGGTCTTCAGCTCTTTGGCAGGAAGGCTTACCTTGTGGAGGAGGGAAACCGAGGCACAGCTGACTGGCGGAGCGAGCCGAAATGTGTTTGGTTAAAGAAAGACATGCAGTGTGTTTGTCGAGGTGAATGCGGGAGAGATGGAGCACCCACTGTAGTGTTTCTTTTAAATTCACTTAGCTGCAGTGCACCACCTCCGCCACCCTCTCCTCCTGCCCCAACAGCTGGCCAAATAAAAATGCAACATCAATTCATCATCCAGCCATATTGCTGCTTAGCCTGCCCTCCACCCCCACCGAAACATAACAGTTATAATTGCAGTTACAGCGCAAATATCAATATATCATCATATAAAGAGTCAAGTGAGAGCCATTCTCAAAGTGCAGCACTCTAGGATTGGGCCCAGAGGCGAGTACAGAAAGAAACAGAGGCAGGGTTATGAATGCGAAAGTGCTGAAAGAGATACAGTTAAAATGTAGGAGGAGGATGGTGTCACACTGTACTCATCCTGTCAGACGATGTTTTTCTAGTACTTTCCTCTCCCTCCCACCATCCCCCTTTTATGTCTTTATTCTGCTGATACAACCTCCTCCCGTCTGCTGACTAACTGACCCACATTCCTCTGTGTGACTCGCTGCCCTTAGAGTGTGTGTGTGTGTGTGCGCAAGCCTGCATTTCTGCTTGTCATATTGTGTGTGTGTGTGTGTATACCTAGTTGCCTTTGTGTGTGTGTGCAGTTTTCCTCTATCTCTGTCTGCCTGCTTCTCCCCAAAAAACTGTGCCGTGTCCCTCAGGCTTCAACAGGAACCAATTAGAAGATTGCTCTTTAGAGGAGCATCAGTCACTGAACGTAAAAGATTGGTAAAATGCCTCATTTACTCACTCACTCTGTGTTTATCTGCTTTTTTGTCATGTTCCACTCTGTTTGGGGGGCTGCGGTTGGAGAAGGGACATTTATTCATTTAATTAAATAAATGATGTCTCACTGAGATGGTGCTCCCTCTAGTGGAGAGTCGAGTCTCCGCAAGGTGGATTTTGCAAGGCAATTCAGTGGTTCTGCCGAGGTTGAAACGGAAACGGCTGAGCGTGATGCCTGTCAGATGACAGTTTGTGTTTTTCTTGGGTTGCACTTTTCAGGAAGGCAGGAAATCATGATAAGTGTGCGCAGCAGTGACTGAAACTTAATCTACTGTCTCACCTTCTTAATGAGCATACATTTCTCTTAAAGCCACAAGTCAGTGGACTCCTCTACCACAGACAAAAACAGTTACACTTCTATGAAGTTCTTTAAAGCCAAATTTAACATTTAGCTAAAAGTTAACCACTGACTTTGCATATTATTATTTTTTTTCATGAAACACACCCTCCTTTGTCTTTAATTTTTACAACACAATGCTTTTTTATTTGATGTATGTGATGTTATGCTGTGCGTAATCAAGTATACTGTGCCATGTCCTGTGTTGTTGGAAGTCATTGTGTGTACACTGTATTTTAATTCAGTGATTTTTCAAAGTGGGGGCTGTCAGGGGGTGACTCTCAATGCAAAGTGAGACCTGTTCCCAAAAACAAAAGCCCACTGCTCCGAAAATACGCACTCTATACACTTACGTCCTGCCAGACTCCTTTAAAATATTGCTCTATTTAACCATTAAAAACATCTACTCTTTTTTTTAAAGATTATTAATGATTGCTTATGACTCATAAACAGACACCTACTCATTCAGCAAACGTTCTGCATTCATTTTAACTCCATGTAAAGAGAATAAATGTAAAACAGAAACAAAAACAGTTGTTCTGGCCAGGAATGGAAATTTCAAAAGACAGCATGCTGGCTGTAGCATTGATGTTGGAAAACTGATATTTCTTTTTTTTTTTTCCCTTAGACTCTGATGACATATAGTAAAGAAATTACATATTTCTCCTTTAATAAAAACAGAATTTATAATAAATTTACAACTAATCAAAATTGTATTTGTAGTGCCCATCTTTCTATTTGCCTGCCAGTCAAAACATCATTGATCTCGTCATAAGCTCTCTGTGTTGACCTAAACCGATCTGCACTGATCACAAAGCTACTCTGCTCCTGAAATTTAGCTAGCTAGCTTGTTATCTCACAAAAATGGACATGTTTTTGAAAAGGAAAAGACCTGACAATTAGACCAACTGCCCAGCTGTCAAAAACTTAGCTGCAAAAAATCTGAAGTACTCGTAGCCAAATACAACTTGCAAGTATAGGGCAGCATTCATAAAGTAGGAATTTACTGCTGCATGTAAGAATGACTATGAAGGCCGTCTCAAATTAGTCAAAAACCGTATAAACTTCAGCATCACTTGAAACGAAAGCAACAAGCAGAGGCTGAAAAAACAGTCAACGTTTTAAAGACTTATTACTGGCCATGAACTAATGCTATTTTTGGGCCCTTGGCATGGAAAAGTTTGGGAACCCCTGTTTTAATCTCAGGGGCAACACTAGTACAAAACATCACATGGAACAGTTTTATCCAGTTCATAATCCTTTACAAAAGGGAAAAAAGTAAATAAATAACCTAAAATCCATTTAAAAAAATGCTAAACATGAAGTCAAAGTTGTGAAACTTTCAGTCAGACTTTCTTCCAAGAATACTCATCTTTGTCTACGTTCTCTTGAATTTCAGGTATAAAACATCAGCTAGCTAACTTCTGGAGGATCGGTGCATTTGGGACTTTAAGGAGGAGTGGTGGATACAAAATTCAAGAGAGGAGCGAGCGTTTTGAGCTGTGACGGGATGGCTCTGGTCGACAAACATAAAGTGAAGCGCCAGCGGCTGGACAGGATCTGTGAGGGTGAGACACACTCCTTTATTCCTCTCTTTATTTCTCCTCTTTCTGCTTTTTATGCACATGCGGATGAGCTGCTGGCTCCACATCTGCAGGTCACTTGAAATTGATTATTTAGGTTGTGAGATGCTTGTGTCTTTGTGTGTGTAACTTTGAGTGTGTGTATCAGTTTCACAGGTTTATGTTGTAGCCATAAAAAAAAAAAAAAGTTTCCCTCCGCTGTTATATGGAAATGAAGTTTCCATCAGTGTTTAAGCCTTTCAGCCTGCTGCTACAAATTCAGTGAAAAGCCGGCGGGATCGTTTGCATAAGTGTGTTTGTGTGTGTCAAAAAGGAGCCTTGGGACCAGCCGAGGCTCCAAACTTCGGCTTTGAAGGACTGAGAAAGAGCGTGTGTGTGTGTGTGTGTGTGTGTGTGTGTGTGCGTGCGTGCATGCACACGTGTTGTTGAGGAGGTTGGGTTGATGGCTGAATGAGACTTGAGTTCGGTGTTTCCAGATTGCTGGAGAGATGAAGTAGGGAGTTTGTAATAAAGTGAAGCACTCCTTGGAGCCCTGGGATTGATTATAGCTGCTAGTGGGATTGATTTGTGTGTGTTTGTGCATTTAAGTGTGTGTGTGTGTGTGCGTGTGTGTGTGTGTGTGTGTGTGTGTGTGTGTGTGAGAGAGAGAGAGAGAGAGTGTGAGTGTGTGTGTTTTAAGATAAAACAAGAGATTTTCCTTTCGGTTTTCCTCACTCATTTTTTACTTAACCATTGACAGGAACCGCTGACTGTCTGCATGTTTATTTAGTGAGTGTGTGTGTGTGTGTGTGTGTGTGTGTGTGTGTGTGTGTGTGTGTGTGTGTGTGTGTGTGTGAGTGTGTGTTTGAGTGTGCTTAAACTCAAAATCACACTTCACTCAGGCACCAATAATTCATACTCTGCTATGTATAGTGCAAGATTATTCTTTTGTATTTGTAATGTGGGTATAGCTGCTGTAGCCGTTGATGCACTAGCTTCTATAACTCACTGTAAAGTCTCATTTAGGCTCCATTCCATCTCTCTTTGTGTCCCGGGGTTTTCTATCTGTCTTTTAAGTTCAAGTCTGCTGGTGGGTCGTGGGCCAGATCCTTTTAATGACCGCTTTGATAATTTCTAAAATATGAAAAATTACTAAATGCAAAATTAGGCCTCATTCATGAATCGTTCACGTGAACAGTCGAAGAACTTTTGTGGCGTTCATCGGTACTTTCCGTTTTGTCTTAGGTAAGATTGAAGATTGTGTTTTGTGCTGTGTAATGTCATGAAAACACGCTGGTTATTCAGAGGCATTTTCTCGTCTTTTCACTTCTTTTCTTCTGTTTGACTTTGTCCGGCAAATGTGAGTGGCTTGTTGGTTGGTGGTTTGCAAACGCACTTAAGTCTGCTTCCCTTATATTTATTGTGGCATTTCCATGTACTAATTGTAAATTTCCTGGCAAGCACGTCCAACTTAAGGACAGAATGATTACTCGGGTGGGTAAGAACAGACTTGGCAGGATTTTCTCTTACTGCTGTGTGAGCAACTGTGAGAGAAAAATAAGAAAGCATTCATGCATGAGTATTTGGCTTAAGTTAATTGAGTGTTTATATTGTTTGATCATTAAGATCAGCATTTTATTAGTAGGCTGATTAGCCCATTCATTGTTTTTTTTCTGTATTAATGTACAAAATAAAATAACACATTAACGGGACTTTGACTTACTTTTTCAGATCTGGCCCTTCTAAAAAAAGTAATTGAACAGGCCTGTAGTTCATCTATAATATACAGCATCATTGTAAAAGAGTCAGTGTCATGCAAACAGCCAGCCAGATGAAGAACACCAACTGGGGTAACAGACCGGGGTCTATTTTAATCAAACCAAACAGGTTAGGTGTGAAAGCACTAACGTCCCAAAAGGTATATATCACAATACAGGGATTCATTATATTGCGATGCTGAAAGCAAGGTGATATGTTGCCTTTTTTAATGTAAAACACCACCATATGCACTAAATATGACTTTTTTAGTCTTTACATGTATCATGATGTATTGATAAAGTGTTTTTGAGAATCACACAGTATCACTACACATATTATCATGATGCTCAGGTGTATTGATATTTTCTTACACCCCTTTTTTTTAGTCATTTTCCTTGTTTCACATGTGATTTTAATAAGGTCTTCTTCTGTGTGGAAAATAATTTAGATTTTCCAGTTTCACTTTTCACAGCTTTCTAAAAGTGAAACCATAGGATTTTCTTAGTAATATTGAGTTACTTGCCATTAAAACTTCACAGAGTATCAAGTATCAACATTTCTTCTTTTTTTCTTCACAAGGGAAAATCCCATTAAGACTGAGAAACACAATATAATAGATTCCTAAATGAAGCAGTGCTGCTGTCTGTTTCCACCCTCAGAATGAGAGCCACATGTGGCATCTCAAACCCTCCAAACCACCAACCCTGCTTGCTTGGAAACACTTTTTCCCTCTTTATTTTTTATTTTTTGTGCACCAGAATATTGACTGTGTGCTGTCTAAAGACACAATCTGCTGAAAAATTATATAACGGTATTTTCTGATGTGTCCCATTCATCCCAGAGACATCTTCAGCAGTGTCCATGTCTCCTCTGCTTATCAACAATGAAGTCATTCTGCCAAAGATGAAGGGGGATTTTTTTTTTTCCTCTGGTGCAGTTAGTCACCACAGCTGCTCTTAAAAAAATGTGTAGAAGAGGGTGATTCACGTCGAGGAAGTTAAAAGATCAGAGGGTGGTGAATCACGTTGTTTTCACGGTAGCGTTAAATCTGCTCAGCCATATAAAAAGGGTATTTCAAAACCAGAGGCATGGGGTGTTCTGCACCATAATGTCAAAGCCACCCACTATTATCTATAAACAGAGTGTTGGGACTGAGGCGTGAAATAGAAATCAAAGTTCACATCATGTGTATTGACAAAAACAAGAATGTTATGGAGTGATTGTGATTGCGTTGCCGTCGTGGGTAGCACTTGGCGAGACGGCGAGGAGAAGCTTCCCTAATCTCCATTTATCTTCTGAGGATAACTGTGTCAATCCAATACTTGTTTCACAGCGGAGTGCATTGATTACATCTTTACTCATTGTGATGAGTGGCTAACTGAGCCGTGCCTGTGGCCCAAATTGAATTCGAAATGGCTGATCAAGTGTGGCTGTTTATTCCCATCAAAAGTGGTCACGGTGCTGGAATGCAGATTTGAACCGAGACGGTGGATGTTTTGCCACTGAGGATATCTGATGTGACTCACTGTCCTTTTGCTTTCATGTGGGGTTTTTGTGGTTTTCAAATTGGATATGCAAGGTCAAAACTCATGTCTGTTGTTTTTTTTATTGGTATTAATCTATTAATCATTTGGCATCTAACGTGTCATAAATGGTGACACATGCTCATCTCAATTTCCCAGAACTCAAGGTCTCAGTCAAAGAGGCACAAAGAAATTGAAATGACAAAGATAAAAAATAGCAGCAGAGTGTTTGGCTTGTTTGCTTGATGACCTTTGACCATAAATTGATAATCAAATTGGGGTTTCCCCGAGGAAATTGTTTTAGCTGAGCAACCAGATCTGGTTGTGTTGTGTCTTTGTGATCGCTTTTGTTAGTGGAGGATGGACTAAGCATTTCCCAAACTAGCCAGCGGTGGTTGTGGACCTGTTCTTATTATTATCTGCTGGCAGAGTAAAATGCATAACAATGCTTTGATATGTGAATTCATTTTCCTAATTAAAATAAAGGAAGAGCGTTCCTTTTTGCTGTGCTGGCCTGTTCAGCTCAGATGCTGTGTGTTGGACTGTTTAGCCCTGTCTGTCATGTTTATAAATATAGATGAAATGTAGGCAGTGTAAAATAAATTTGGGTCCCATGGAGAAATCAAATTTTTCTTTTGGTTCTTGAGTTGAAAAGATTTGGGAGCCCATTGCCTCAACACTGGCCACTCTTAAATAAACAGCGTAAAAACATACAAGAATTCAGTGGAATCAACTAAATGTTTCTTATTAACTTAATGTAAATAAACAAGTCTTATTTATTCAAGTTAATTAAACTTAATTTTCTGAGCATTTATTATCAGAACACTACAGAACTCATTAGAATGTGACTTAAAAGTTGAAGTCCTGTAACTTGAAGTGATGAGTTGAATGAATGTTGTGTGCACAGTTCAATCAACTAATTAAATGAAGTTTCTAAAGAAACTTTATCAGCATTTTAGCAGACTTCCCAGCATGCATTGTTGAGAGTTAATACGCTTCTGAGACCCTTCTTTTTTGACGCAAATTTATGATGAAAACTTGCTGCGTGTCTGATATTTTTTAAGATAGATCATGGTTGTTTGTTTTCACAATAATGAAAACACTGCAGCCCAGGATGAGGGTTAGTACTGAACTCAGTTCTTATCCTTAAACATGAATAAATTCACTGACAGCAGTGTCACATTTTGTTTTTGTGCTAAATGTGGAATAAGAGTTGCTGGTTCAACTTTCATACCTTTTTATGTTTATTGAACATGTTCTCTCAAGTAAAACACAATTAATATTAAGCTGATTTGACTGGAAAAGTCTATTTATTTGGAATACATTACAAAATTGATTCAAATTTCCTTCACATTTTCAGGCAGCATGGTTATTATTTTACACTATATGTTATTTGCTGTATGAAATTGCACATGTGCTCTTTGTCCCTGAAGGTTCATGTTTTACAGGAAAACAAAAATGAACATTTTGTTATACTATAGTTAGCTTAACTGAATATCTTTGGGTTTTGGACTGATGGATGATGGCAAAGAAAACACATTTTGAATAAGCTCCATCACTCTGCGATCTGGGAAATTAGAATGAGCGTTTTTTTTTTTTCACTGTTTTACAAACATTTACCAACATTTTATAGGCGAAACATTTGTAGAAAATGTGGCATAACATTAGCTACAGGCCTATGTGAGTATATAAAAAAACGTTTTATCATGTTAGAAGAGGTGGTCAATGACCCCTGCTGAAAGATGCTCTGAGAAACCATGAAAATCTTTAATAATTACTTTATTTTTTAAGTTTATTTGTATCAGCTGAAACACAGAAGGATTCTGTTTGAATTTCCAGTGAACAAATTAAGACACTTAAGCCTAACAGCATTGTTTAGTTTAGATATCAGCTTTCAAAATGTATATGGTGCAACTACTCCTTCTGTTGTGGGTTTGATAAAGTGCCAAGAAGAGTGTAACTGCAATAAGGGAACTGTGGCAAACATCTGTTGTGAGCATCAGTTCCCATACTCTACCATTCCCCCCTTTTCTCTCTCTAACTCTCTCTGTCTCTCCTTCTGTCCGCTCCATCTGTGTACCCAGCATGCATTGGCTTGGGCAGCAGCACAAGTCGTTGCCATTGCCGTTTAGCCAGAGCTAACTGACTGATCTGGGCATAGATGGGATGTGAGCGGCACTGCGATGTGAACTAGGTCGCAGTAACAGCATGTTCCTGAATGTTGATTTACAAGTTGTAAATCTGTGCTTGGATGCAAACACCACAAGGTGGGGTAGTGCAATTTGTCATGGCGAGTCCAAGTGTTTTAGTTGGCAGTTAAATAAATATGTTAATGCTTGATAATGCGTCTTGTTTTGTCATGTGTACAACAGGAGGAGACGTTCAAACAGTGAACAGTAAATAATGTGGCCAGTCAAGCTAAAATAAAACTTTGCCTGCGTGTGAAGTATTCATATTCTCACATTTAACAGACCTGCAAGCTTCTTTATAACAAAACGCTTCATATTAAATAGAGAGGACAACCAGAGAGGCTGTGGAGAAGAAGGGAGGGGGTGTCCTGATGTCATCCTCCCCTGCAGGAGTTGGGGGGGGCTTCATATCCTGAGCTTTTCAGCACAGACTCGGGGCTCTGCTGCATCCACCTCTCTGCTTTCATCCCTCCCTCCCACTCGTCTCCCTGCGCTCTGGCATCCAGCTCTGGTATGAAGTCATCGGAGCGGCGGTCTCTGGGTCTGACCCCCCCTCGGGCTTGTTCCAGGCTCCTCACCAAAACCCACGACCCCTTTATAGGCTTTGTGGAGAGGCAGGGAGGGGCAAGGAGAGCGTGGGGAGGAGGAGAAGGAAAATGAGCAGATAGAAAAATGGTACAAAGTGTCGTTTTTGGAAGGAAATTCCTGTGATCATATCAAACTGGCATGTGTGGTTGTGGTATTATTGTCATTACAGTGTGACTGTCTCTTTTGCACACCTTCAATGAAATGTTCTGGTTTTCCTTTTCTTCTTAGTGTCTGCATTTGCCTTTGTTTGGGTTGGCACGTACTGTAGCTTAGCGGTTGTGGAAGTTTGAAATGAGTTCCTGGAAGAGTCTTATATTCAACTTTTAACTCCCCAACTATGACGCTAAAACTGGGTTGCACCAACAAAAATTAATTTAATCTAAGATCACTTCTAATCAGAGCAGAAGCTGGGTTTAAAATTAGTAAATCCAGATGATCTATTTCATGTAAACCAAGCTTAAAGTTTAATCAATATGGATATGCTTTCTTACCCAAATATTAAATAACTAAATAAATAAAAAATGCATTTGAATTCTGTCAGTACCTAGTGTAAAAGAAGTGGAGGATTGTTAACATTCAGCTGTTCTGTATTCCTCAATAAAAACTTACGTTGTTTGCTACCTAGCTAAAAAGTTAACAAAAAGTGACACTGGCTAAAACATTAATAAAATGTTGACATTGTTTGCTGCATAGCTAAAAAGATAACAAAACGTTACATTGTTTGCTAGCTTGCTAAAGTTACTTAGCATTGTTAGCTCACGCATGATGACTCAGTAGAGAGGCTCCAATTTCTATGAGAAAAACTTGTTGGCCGCATGAATGGAGCATAATGGCCAAACATCATAGTCTCTCCTTAACTTTCTTGGAAGAATTTGATTATTTTGCTCAATCCATCTCAAAAAGGCAGCCACTTTAAAAAATAAACCTCCTCAAGTGTGAGTTTAAAGTCAACTGGATGACTGATTTGGTGCAACAGAATTATCTAAACTGAGGTTTAAAGAGGGGTTTAGATTTAATATTTCTTAATTGTAAGCTAGTTTTAAAGTGTGGTGCAAAATAATGTACAGCTGGGTGCAACCAACTCGGGCTTAGTATCATGTGGCTTCTCTGGATTGGGCTGGAGATTTGTTGGAGAGGTGGAGTGATGGAGATGCAGAGTGGTCTCTCTACATTGCTGACATAGAAGAAATTCTGGAGAAATTGTGGGCTATTGCTGCTGGGTGTTTGTAGTGCATGCACACTAGCAAAATTAAAAAACCCACTGTATCAATTCAGAATGTTACACTTACCGAGTATATGATTGTCATTTAGATAAGTACTAGCTTCATTGCCATCGACCTCCATTTTACAGTCCATTTAATCCCTATGGAGATGTTTTCAGAGACAAATAATCCCACTGGAATCACATACAAGGCAGCCATGTACATAATGTCTGTTAAGTGTGCATTGCAATTCATCTGACAGCATTATTCTTTGCAGCAGCAGTGGCATTGTAATCCCATTTCCAGTTAGTGCCTCCTGCCCCACGCTCATGCATAAGTCAATGTGTGTTTAACATTCAAATCATGCCTTGAGTACGCAACGTGTCACACTGTAGGAGACAGTTGTTTTTATTTCTGTTGCGCTGCAGTATTCACTTTGAGTTAGCGTGTGATTTTTATTCATGTATGCACGTCAGGACTGAGGCCAAGGCTTTAGCGGCGGTTTGCGTGTGTGAATGAAAAGGGACATTAACGAAGCACCGCGGCCGCTGCTGTCTCTGCCGCACGTCAGAAGACGAGCAGAACGGGGTCAAAGGGATGAGTGGGGATCCTGGATCGTGTGAGCCGAATGTGTGTGTGCGCTGTTTGTGTGTGTGAGTGGGTGGGTAGATGGAGGGTGAGTGTGAGTGACAGCAAATTTCTAAATGGGCCTTGTTGCATGTGAATCCTCTGATTCCAACATTTGGTAAAGCATGCAGACATTTTACATGGTTATGCCCCCACTGAGTGCACACACACACACATACACACACACTCACACACTAGGGTTGGGTGACAGTGTTTAGAGGATTGCTGTTAAAACTTACTTCACTGCAGATGACTGAAATCATGCCACAAAATGTAATTTACAACATGTTCAAGTAATGCATTACTTTTGGAGTACTTCAAAATTGTCTCGCTGAGTCTGGGTGTGTAGCTACATTCAGTTCTCAACAGGTTACATTACTACATAAGGGCAGGTGCTGCCATCCTGTGGCAGTAGAGCATCTTATGCACGCCACACTCGTCTTAAGAATATAACGTGGATCATACATTGAATAAACAGCTCATATGTGGCTAATTAGCGTTACATATTTGCAAATCAGGTAAGTTAATTAGCAAGCAAGTTAGCCAATCTGATGAGCAAGTCAAGTTGTATAGCCCAAAATTACAATTAGCCCTTTGTGGCTTTACAGCAGATAACTTATAGACTCTCATTAGCATGACAAGGTCTTAAAGTTATCACAAGGTGCTTCTTCAAAATAGACAGTCTTTAATACAGAAAGCAGCTTGCTTGTTAGAAAGCAGAGTTTGCACTGTGCACTAACATTGTGACCTTCTTGATTATGTATGTGGTTAAAACGGTTTTTACATTTCCCTGCCAAAAACACATTCCTGACAGTGTCCTGGCTGTGCTGCAGGTTCACTCTGCAAGGACAAATTATTGTGCTTAAAAAAAAATTCTGTTTTGTGAAATGCATGCTTCATGATTTTTAGAATTAATAAAATAAAAACAAATCAGTTCAGGTAATCTATTTTTAGAGACAGTAACTGTCTGGAGAATACCACCAATTTAAACTTAAACAGAACAGAATACAATATTTTGTATTTTAAATATATAACGCTGTTACTTCTGTTAGTCCCCAATCCTGTTGGTGCGATATAATGGTGTATACCACTGACATAAATAAAAGGTGGATGACACTTCTCCACCTTCTCCCACAGAAAAACTGAAGCCAAATTATCCCAGATATGAGCACTGCCATCTTGCACTGGTGACATCATTTCAAGCCTCTGAGCAGTAATGATCAGCATTGGACCTGCAATGTCAAATGAATTTGAGAAAATAAACGTGTTAAAGGAGTTTTTCCACAGTTCGAGCCTCTTAAAGTGCACCAGCTTGATGCATTTAAAATTAAATGCGTGTCCCAGACCACTTCAGAGGATTTGGGTTTACCCCGCCTTAGTTTTCACAAAACAGGAGACCCCAAACAACATCTTACGTTGTGTCCCCAAAAGGCTAGAAATGGCCCTGGGCTTAAAATTCACACAGTTTGTCTTGATGTCCCTTAATATTACAGCATTAGTCCAACATCACCCCAGCTTGTACTAGTAGTAGATGTAGTGTTTACTAAACAAGCAAGCGTCTTGTGTGACGGACTAGCTACAGATCTGACTGTTGTACATCATGTCCATCTTGTTATTTGCTGGTTAATGCAGTTTTCTCTAACACTGAAAGAAGTGTAGTCTTGTAAAAGAAAAAGTACCACTCTGAAGCAAAGTTTCCTAAAATCTATTAGCAGTTAAAAGAACTACATAATTGCATCCTCACTTGACGTTCATTTATCAGGGTTTCTATATGTTTTAGTCGTTTTGAATTTTTCGCCAGTCAAGTCTTATTCAATGTAAGGTCTTTATAAGCTTCTGCTGGGGTGGTATTATATTTGTTCTAAAATCCCTGGCTTAATTCCTAAATCCCTCTGTTACAGTGAATCTGGCGTTGTGTGCACAGTCTGGCAAGTATGGCAAATGGAGGAACATTAGAATTTGAAAGTCAAACATTGTTTAGTTTGAGACAAACAGAACTCTGTGATTTACTTTCCTGTCAGGATTAGATCTGCAAACCCTGAGTACACACCTCTGCCCCCGTCTCTCTGTTTGAGGTTGACTTTGTGGGGATGAGTGATCTGCAGCACTGAGAGCCCGAGTCTCCTGAGAGCTGGGCTAGAAGAAGTAATGAGAGAGGAGTGGATGAGGTTGGGGAAAGAAGCCAGGGGATCACGTATACTCTATAGGCTGTTGCCCTTGACGTGCATGTACATGTGTGTATGCACATTTTGGCTCATTCCCATTTCCTGAATTTAAGCAACTACTTTAAAGGAAAAATCTGTAGTATATTTACTCTAATTTATCATAAAAGGACCAAGACACTATCAGAGATCAAGGAAAAATGTTAAGTTAAAATACCTGTTCTCTGACAACAGCACTACAGCTACGGTGTCCTCCTTTTGAAATTTCTATTCTGGCCTGGAATAACTGTTTTAGTTTGCCCGTTTCATGTTAAGTAGAGTTCAAATTAAGGCTGAATGTTTGCCGAATGAGTAAAGAGTAAATGTTTCAAATGGTTAAATTGAACAATAAATTAATGGAGTCTGTAGTTTAGGCAGTCAACCTAAACTATAACTCCAGAGTGTGTATTTTCAGAGCAGTGGGCTTTTGTTTTTCGGGATAACAGGCTTAGCTTTACATTGACAGACAACTGACTTTATGTACTTTGTAGACAACGGTTCAGACTGCGTGTGGTCATGGACCAAACGAAACCATGGGAGTGTGGATCAGTTTTACTGTCACTGGTACTTTTTAAATCAACACACTGTCTGCAGTGCATCTCTGTGAGGCAGCGGAATCTTAAAAGAAGGAAGAGTGGCTAATGTAAAAGCCGTCACATCGTCTCGAATGAAATCCCGATCATGACGTCAGGCATTTCACAGATGTAACTGAGAAACTGGCTATGGTGTCATCACAGAAATGGATCACAAGATTTGATATTCATTGAAATTTTGGCCACATCTGCTGTCGTAACCTCTACACACAGTTTTACGATCTGTTGCGCCCCTAGTTTACAATGCTGCGCTCGTCATGCGCTCCTGCAGCTTTCCTGCAGCTTGCTTGAGCTTTTTTGTAACTGGAGAGGAGGGGGTGGGGGGAAACAACTTGCTTCAACCATAGACTGTATATTTAATAGGGATTCTACCTCTAGTATGCTATTTTGACTGCAGTACTCAATTTTGGATGCACATTTGCTACATATTGCTCCTTTAAAGCGTCAGAAAGAAACTAACCATGTGGTGGTATTTGTAACTTTTAAATTTAGAATGATATAGTAGAGGTCTGACTTTTACAAATGAGTGTTTTCTGATTTTGACATCTAGGAAAATAGTTTCTTTATCGTATGAGCTCAGAATAAAAGGTTGGAACGACTGCGTGTGCCCTTAGGTGATTAATGACACCCATACTTGAAATGACTGTAAAACTTGATTGACTTTATATCAGCAGAACCCCGCCTGATAAAATCAAAATGGGCTTCAAAAATGATTTTTTTATCCAACCCTCAGCTTTGATTTAATAATTCATCTTTATAGTCGCTTTTAGATCTCTGTGAGGGCTCGCTCTTGCCTCCTCTTCTTCCCATTTTAATTTCCTTTTTACATAAAGCTGACTAATGTTCCTCTGACCTTACCGAAAGAAAAACGCTCTCAGTCGTCCGCACAATTTGGTTTTGGAGCCACTGTCATCAGCTTTTTCCTGTCATCTTTTGGAAAACAGCAGAATACTCCTCTCCCCTCTCTGATCTCTTCCTACTCTAATTACACAACTGTGATTAAACAAGATATTAGCGCCAGCGACATACATGCCTGCACCGTTACCACAGGCCCTCAGTAAGATATTCAGGAACTTTTCTCAATATGCTGATATTAACTTTCCTCACCGTCTGAAATATGTATTACTGCCCCTCGCTATGGTTAGCTCTGAGATTAGATTTGGATGGAAATGGACACTTCCTCACCTTACATCTGTTTTCATGCATTAATAAACAGGGATCCTCTGCAGAAGGGATCAGGTTTCAGCCACAGTGACATGAAGTGAGACACGCAGGCAGCAAATAGGTAGGTCGGTCCTACGCTGAACATCACCTTGGTTAAATGAAATGGTAAATGTATGCGATTATTTACATTTTAATGTATGGCTCATGGCCAAGGCACAGTATAAAATGCTGCAGCATTATCACAAATAGCTTTTTTCACTGTGGCATATTTGAATGAAGTGGAATGAGCTCCTGTTGTATTTCGACTCAACAAGCATAGTGTTTTTGCAAGGCAAAGGTTGTAGGTGCTTTGGATTAACTGCAGTGACAAAAAGAACCCTCCCCCTCTTCCGCACACACTCAGACGCACACACACACAGACGCGCACACACACGCAGACGCGCACTCATACGCCCCCCAGTGTTTTACTTTTCTCTGCAAAGGGGCAAATCCAGATTATAGAGCTTCTCTAAGTGAAGGAGATCAGAGGAGCTTTAGGAAAGAGGGGGAAGGTGTTGTTTTTTTTACTGACAGTAAGATGCATATGGTCAGAATTCATGTAGTAACATAAATGAACAAATATAGCAATTTTGAGATTATAACTTTGTGTGCAAGATGACAGTATTAAATATAAGGCTGCACAATTAAATGTACAATATTCTGCCGCTCACATCAACACAACAACAGAAGGCGTAGTTCTGATCTGACATTTTAAGGAGCGTGGAATCTTGGGAGTTGTTATCATCACTTTAAAACAACCACTATAGTTCATGAAAATCTATCTGACATGACTCAGGCAGAAATCATGGACGTTTATGGACGAGGTAATATTAAAGTTTTATTCATGTTTTATTTGCAAAAGATATAGCAACTAGCTAACAATGGCTAGCAGGAAACACACTGTTACCATGAATAAATTACGGATTTCTCTGTGTTTGAACATTCTTGGAAACATTTGGGATAATTTAAGTACACAATATAACAAAATATATAGTTTTGTCTAGCATTTTTTAATACAGAATTGTTACATATTATGGCTTTAATTGAAATGTCATAGGAACTGCATATGGCCAAGTGCAGCATCCAACAGAAAATTGTGACAAAACAGCATTATAATGAATGCATATTTTTGCGTTGCAATTTTCATTCTCACTTAAAATAACTATTAAAATCATGTTAATGTGACATTTGTTGGGGTCTGTACCAAACAAAGATATTCTCTCACATCTGGACAACAAGATTTGTAGACCAGGGCATCTCTGCAGAATTACTTCATTGTTGTACTGTACTTATTGTACTGTTTTGTCACATATTTTTACTTCACTATCATTATTTCAGTTAATTGTGCAGCTCTTCGTTTAACTCTACAGTAGGCCTAATATTGATAATTTAGTGGATCGTTGCTTGAAATGATAGTCATCAGGAGGACGAACAGGACGAGCATTGCAGGTGGAATTCATTATACATTCTGCAATCTCCATGCAATCCACGCATTGTAATTTCCAGCGTCCTCCAGTTAACATACAGACAGCAGGTCTGAGTGATCTCCAAATCGAGGAGAGTGGGGCAGTGACAGTGAGCGCCACGGTGGCATCAAGGACATTTCAGAGTGAGTTGGGCAGCAGTTGCGTGGTGGCTCTGCTGCAAGCATGGGGCCTGGAGGATTAGTGTCCAATCAGAGTGGATTTGATGTTTACTGACAGCACATAGGACTTAGCTGAGAGAGAACTGTATTTCATTTGTATTCAATGAAGCTGTGCTCCTTGCCTGGCCTCCCCTCCCCGCGCTGTGAATCTGGCAAAACTGAAACCTGTTGACGACAGTGCATCATCAACAGCTCCAGGTAAGTGACTCTTCAGGAGAGGGGTGAGGGGGTTTTGGGGTTGGACTCTAAATCATTGGCATAATCACCACCGGCATCATCATCATCATCATCATCACCAGATACACTTATATCTGGTTCACATGACGTCACAGTGGGAAGTGGAATTAAACAGGCTTTATTTAGATGTAATCCCTCATAGCAATCGGCAGAGCGAGTAAAATGTCCCAGAGAAGGCAGAGATAAACCCTATTGGATTAGTACAAGCCCTTGCCCATCCCGACCAATAACTCAACCTATCCCCTCCTTTAGTTTTTTTTTTTTTTTTTTTGTCTGTTTGATGAACGTTTGGTGGCCGTCTGAAGCATGCACCGTGGTACTGCTGCTGTGCTACCTCCGCTGTGTACTGTGTGTTTGTGTGGTTTGGTGTGATGTGTTTGTGTGTGGTGTCCTCTTTCCTCGTGCACAACAAGCCAGCATGACCAGAGATTAATTATTCAAGGACCAACAGCCAAAGGGGGGAGTCACCTGATAGTACGGACCTACAATATTACAACCTGATATCGGGTGAAACGATAGACCTTGCTTCATCTTCTTTTCTGTCTGTTTTCCACCTCCCTCTCGCCCGTTGAAGACTTGAAAGAGATCTTTTAAAAACGCCGCTACAATTAGGACATTTTTTTCTCTTTTGTAGTTTTTTTTTCCTCTGTTAAAGCTTTTTCTGCTTTTTCTTTTTTTGCCAATGCTTGTCACTAACAAACAGTTGAGTCTTGGTCGTTCCCACAGTTGGGACACATTAGGAGGGAATGAGGGTCAGTGGGACAGGGCTGAGAGTGTCTACGAGCAGCAGGCAAGAGTAGCTGGCCGGCGGAGCTCTCTGTCATACGGGGAGGGAGGAGGGTGGTACGAGCCCCCGCCAGGAGTGCAACCCCCTGACCTGGATTTGAAACGTGAACCGTATTCCTACCAAGACTCTCTGTACAGACAGGTTTACGCCGAGCGACACGACCCACGGGGGCTGAGGAAGGGCTCTGTGCCTGATCTGAACCACTACGAGCGTGCACCCATGGCTCACCGAGGATCCATCCCGCATCCGGATTACTATTCCCACGACCCAGCCATGACTCCTCGGCCACCTGAGGGATTCTACCGGCCGGAGCACCAGACTCCGCCGCCTCACCCTCATCCACTCAGCAGGTCAGGCTCTCATTTTGCAATGACACCGGGGGCTCGTACTGTGTGGGATCAAGGTCAGGGAGGGAGAGTGGGACCTCCAGCCCCTGCATCGCCTCTACCTCCTCCTCCCCCACCTCCAAGCGCTCATGAGTTGAGTCGGGCTTATAGGGAACCCGGTGCTGTAGCTGCTGCCAAAATGACACCAGATGGCCAACAGCGCATACCCTCACGAGACCCCTCTCCTGCTCACTATGGTATGGAGCATGCATCCCCTCGATATGCCAGCGAGCCTCCACCTCTGCCCGGTCAGTCGGTGTATACTGACGTTAATGGGCGCCCGTTGGATACGCAACAGCAGGCTGCTACCTGTCTAGTAGTTGATCCTGCCAGTCAAGGTATGATAATGAGGCAAGAGACAGCCTCGCCCTTCACCATTCAACAACAGCAGCAGCTGCAACAGCAACAAATACAACAGCAACAAATACAACAGCAACAGCTTCAACAACAGCAGTTACAACAACAGCAACTTCAGCAACAACAAATACAGCAGCAGCAACTTCAGCAGCAACAGTTGCAACAGCAACAGCTTCAACAACAGCAGTTACAGCAGCAGCAACTCCAGCAAGAACAGTTGCAGCACCAGATGCAGCAACAGCCCCTGCCACCTCCACCCACCTTGCCCGTCTCTGACCCTACCCTTTCTATGGCAGCTCCACTTCCACCTCCACCTGCCCCGGTGCAGGTTGCACCAGTTGCCCCAGCTGCACCAGTCCCTGTGCAGGCTGCCCCTCCTCCCCCAGTTACTCCACTTCCTGCTCCTCTTCCTGCTCCTCCCCCCACTGCCCCACAAACGCCTTTGCCTGTGGACCCCAAGAAGACTGTCGATCCTGAGTTTCTCGCCCTGCTGCGAAACGAGGGCCTCTCAGAGAGCACCATCTCCTCAGTTATCCAGCAGGGCTTTGACTCTACTAGCATGCTTGCTGTTATGGAGGAAAACGATGTCCGCACCGTCACCCCCAACCTCGGTCAGGCTCGCGTACTGTCTCGCTTAGTCCACAACTGCAAGCGACCAATTGAGGCACCGCTGGCTCCCTCACAACCTCAAACACCCATGCGAGGCCGCTCTAATAGCTTTAGCCATCGCTCAGACATCTATCACCAGCAGCCGCACCACCACCCACCGCAGCCTCCACAAGCTTTGACTGTGGACCCACAGCTGATGCCCCCACAGACCCCTGGGGCCATGCAGACCATCTCTCCAAGGATGGGAGAAGTAATGGGTAGGAGGCCCAGCAGTGCCCCTTCTCAGCAACTCCTGGAAACCTCTGCAGGTTACCCGGGCCAACCACCTCGTACCCCAGGGCCGTACACTGGAGCCATTATGCCCGTTCAATCAAGACCCATGTCAGCCTACTCTGCTGGGATGACAATGCCAGGGATGCCCATGCAGGGTATGCAGATGATGCCCCAGCAGATGACTGGTTCAATGCCAGCCATCGCAGGGTCCATTCACACCATGCAAGGTATGCCACAGCAGATGCCCGTGTCCATGCCAGCTTTACCACAGCCGCCACAACAGGTACCAAAAGCATACTCTACCAATTACACAGTGCCCATGGAACTGATGAAGAGGGACAGGAACTTACTGCCATTGTCACCCATGCACAGCCCTCACCCCAGCCCTCAGCTGATGCGTAAGGGTGGGGGACCCGCAGCAGAAAATGCTCTTGTCCCTATGGGAGCACCAGGCCAAAGCCAGGCTGCCCTGGTTGCTAACCAGAAGCTAAGTCGACGCACGGGTCCACCGGTCATCGTGTCCACTATGGCATCTCCAGATACAAGTAAACCTTTTTTTTTTCTCTCTCTCCTTCTCCTCTTATCATCTGTGTTTGTCTGATTTCTTGAGACATTTGCTGTTGCTTTTTCTTGGCTGTTTCAAGTGTTTTTAATAGATAAGAGAATGGATTTCTGCTGTAGCTCTTCCTTTTTTGCATGGTTTATATAAGACACAATTTCCCGTCCTCTCATTGCTTTGAAAGGCTCCACAAAGCAGTGTTGCTGTGTTGTTAAGAATTGTGTCATGTTTTCACAATTTGGTTGACATTCAGTATATTGAAAGCAACAACTTGAGTGTCAGGTTGAAGTTGACTTCCAGGCGTCATGGTGATGAATCATTAGTATGTGATGTATGTGTACCATCACTGTCAAATAAGTGTATTCTGGTTTGTACAACCATCATTCATCCGAGGGGTATGTGAGATCTGTTTAGCTGAATGTGGTTGTGTGTGATGCATAATGCTTGACCTTAAGAAAGTACAAACACAATGAGAATGTTAATCGAGAATTTTTAAAAAATCCCTTTATCTTTCTGCTCGGTGCTGTCATTTGTTTTCTGTCTTTGTTTGTTCTCATTCTATCAACATGATAGAATGAGAATAGAATAGATAAATGACGTGTCTTTTCTTCTTATCGAGGCCAGTGGAGTGAAATCTAAATGTTGCTGCCTATCTCCATTCCAAAACTGTTGTCAGGATTATGATTAAAACCCTAAAAGGATAACTTTCCATCCCCCTGTCCTACTTTTGGTTTCTGCATTCGCCATGATCCTAAAATGATACTTGCATCCCGCTTTCTTGTCTGCTTATCTCTGCGAGAGCCAGATTTGTCAGAATTCCACATACTTTGTGTGAAGTCCTTTTATTATTTCAGTAATCTCATGCAGTTGTCTTGTCAGAGTGACACATTGCCCCATTAAACACAACACAAAATGGCATTGATGAGGCGTAATATAGAGGATTTGGGAGGAACAGCTGTCAGCACCCTTTCTGATACCTTTTTAAATTTTAACAACTGTGCACTGTCTTCATGTTGCAGCCTGTCAGGCGCTGCATTCATGTGTGAACAGTTTACATTAAGTCTTCTCTGCAGAAAAGTCTGATATGGCAAGCAGTAGTCTGGCAACATGAGGCGTCCAGGCATGTGCACTGGTTCGCAATGATGTGCATCTGTGTGCAATATGTGTGATTGCCACAGTCTCCATTTTTCTCATTTAGCTCTTACTGGTTGTATGTAATGCCTTTGGTAAGTAAGTGGAGCAAAAGCAAAAGTGCAGGCCTCTTTTTAAAATCATAATATGCCTCAACTATACAGCATTCATAAAGTTTCATAATGGTGATTGCAGTATTAAGTCTATGTGGCTCTTTAGCTGTGGTATCATTGTGACTGCAGCTGTTTTTGATGAAGTCCTTTCTGCTCTGCCACGCACCATCTCCCCACAGCCCCCAAGCCCATGTTGTTGTAAACATGGATGTCTTATTGCATTATGATAATAAGGGTGCATTAGAGTAGCCTGGAAAGGCTTTACAGCCACTGCACAACGTTTCTTAAGCCCTGCTGCTGTCAAGGTGTACAGCCAACCTTCATGAAATAACAGTAAGCTTTGTTTGGGTTTTCTGGAACAAATTTTCTTGCAAGAATCTGACCTAACATTTGATATATAAATGAGTTAAAAGCAGAGTTTTAATGACTGCAAGACTCCTCATTGAAATAGACGGTGTGAGCTTGTCGCTACGTTCTGGATAGTGCATGGGTGTATAAGAGGAAAGCTGGAAACAGCGCTGGAGGTGGGCCTTGGTTCATTTCTTTGAGAGCTACTCAGTGGTGCATGAAGCTAACATGAAGCTGGAGCTTCGATCTACGGCCCATGTAGCAAGTGCAGTAGAGACATCCTTCGGCTGAAAGTCTAAATTCCAATTTAGCTCTCTGCTAATTTGAGTTAAATGATAAAATGATGATTAAAATGATTTAATCATGCAGCTCTTTGAGACTTTCCAAATTTAACTGGACTGAATGGATAAAATCGAAATTTTGAAACCGGTCATTTTGCGAGAGTTGTGACGCTCCAAAAAAAGTATCCACCGTTTTACAGATTCTTCTTTTCACAATGTAAGTCCATGGGACGAAAGTCTTTCTGGGATGTAGAGCATCATATGATTGGCATTACATGGTTTGGCCACTTGAGGTAATGAGTCACTGTGCTAGAGACGGACTGAACACTGCTAGGTATAGCATAACAACTAGCGTCCGCGGAGAGACACTGGAGGCACAGAGAGTCTGATGGCGCTTTGACAGTTGGTAGAAGCACATTTATGGCCCTTTTTGAATAAGTGTCTGTGTTGTGCTTGTGTTGTAGCTAACCGAGCTAATGCTAGCAGCTCTTGGTGTGTGTGTCTGGTCAATTTCGAGCCATCATTAATTGAGGGAAAGAATGCAGTTCGTTGATGCTACTGCTGCTGTCAGAAAAATAGAAAAATAGAACAAAGTAGAGGGTTAGCAGAAACTAGTGTAAATTCCAGTGAATGATGAGTCTTGATTAGCATATATTTGGGAATGAGCACTGTTTCACAGAATCCCACTAAAGAGCGGGGCCACCCAACTCTGATTAGAGGGCATTAATGTTCTTTTTTAATATAAATCTCATAATGTCCCAAATGTTTGACTCTATGTTAGCATTGGCTTTGCAGGGTTAAGAATGATTTAAAACAGTGGGTGGCGTTTTCAGCCATTTTCAACCCATTAAATGCAAATTTTTATAAATTTATTAATGATGACAACATTAACACCAGCAATTGTGTGTTTATCATAGTACAGTCATATAATTTAGGTTACAGCTCCAAAAAATCTTTTAACTGTGCAGTACCTTTTAAAATGCATTCAGTATGCATCCCTATTTTATAATCACCTGAATCATTTGCCCTCAGATTAAAGCTTTAATTCAGAATCATAAAAGCTGCTACATAAAATCATCTTTTTTTCACACCCATGACCTGATTAAAGTATATTTCAGACATTTTGGGCAATAGGGGTTGATTTCTCCATCAACAGCCGCTCACCAGAGGCTGACTAGCAGCATCAATGGACAGATAAAATCGAATTACGGTGCTGATGGCCGATGTCTGATTGTGTCATTTTCTCTGGGCAGGTTGTAATGAGAAGAGAGAGGGAGGGTTTAATCCTGCAGATCCTCCATTTCCACTGCTGCACTAATCCACAGATATTCTCATTCTGTCCAGACCAGCCTCCTGGCTTTCTGCAAGACTCTGTGAGCTACTGTACACAGCCAGCAGGTCCAAATGGACTTTAATGGGAGGCCAAGACAGACTGAGAACCAGTGATTTAACTGAGGCAGTTTTGTTGTCATGTCTGTGATTTTTAGGCCTGAGAGAGCAGATATTAAAAGATCCCAATTGCTTGGCTGTCAAAACAAGCTGCTGCTCTTAGCAGCAGACGGACACACACTTTGGAGAGGATTTCTTCAAGTCTGCCACGTACACATACATCGCATTGTTAGTACACACACAGTCAGCAGAGTAGACCTCATTTGCATGTGGCTGACATTTGTTGCTTTGGTAATTTCATCTGTTAATGGACACAGCCGCAAAGCTGCTCTGAAAGCATATTCCTAAATTGTATGTTGCTAGGCAACGTGGGTTTTGGTGGTAATCGCAGGCAGATTTGCTTCTGGTTAAAGGGTCGGTCCATTGTCAGAGGACGCAGAGAATTTACACGTTACCTCTTGTTTAAACAACATGGCTGGTTAATTTAACACATCTGGAAGAAAGTATTAATTAACTATCATTATTCATCTGTTTCTTTTCATTTAAAAAAAAACTAGGAGGGTCTTCCTATTTTCAAAGGAAGACAAATATGTTTTATGTTTTAGGCCTATTCAATGACAATCACTGTTAGTTTTCACAACTAGAAGAAAAACAGTATGTGAACAATTACAAGAAAAAAATGCACCTTTGTAATCCTAGATTAGAAGTAGTTTGTTGTTTTAACAAACACTATGTTGCATTTCCTATTTTTCATATTTATAAATGATAAAAGGACCATATTGAAGTTCTTAAAGGGCTGAATTCGGCCTGTGGCCTGTGTGAGGTCAATTTTAAACGCAAGAAAATATGATTCAGCTTTATAGTTAAAAATTATTGCTGCAGGGCTCAGTGTTAATGTGTTTTTTTCCACTTATGGTTCAGAAATCTTCTTGCCTGACTTCAGTATTTACTTGCTCCTGTACAAACTGAATGTGTCAGTGGTTATCAAATAATCACAAAGACTTGAGTTAATGTCATGTTTAATCTAGGGCTGCAACACCTATAAAATGTCAGGAAATAGTGAAAAATGTCATGCCTGTTTTTCCAGTCCAAGGTGAAAACAGCATTTTGTGCCATTTTGCATAAAAAAATTACTTAAACAATTAGTTGATTATCAAAACTCTTTAATAGTTTAGTTTCTTTGCCCAGTCGGGCAGGTGAGTTGCCAGATTTACTAGCCCAACATGGCATTTTACTTGCCCCGGGCAACCACGCAAGCCTCATTATTGAGCCCTGTTTAACATTTTGTCAGGTTGACAAATTATATTTTAATAGCAAGAACAACACATTTTGCATTCCTTATAATCCCATTAGTTATGGGCTTATAATATTTTGTCAAGATTGGAAAATACATTAGTTGCAGCAGTGAGTTGCACCCATGATCGTTAAGATTTTTTTCTCTTATATATAGACAGTACTCTCCCATTCATCCACTCAGTATATATGATGCTTCATGAAATACCCTTTAGCAAGACCCCGCCTCTATATGACTAAGTAGGACTCCTCATCCCCCACACCGACATAATCACAGTAGATGATATTGGAGGACTTTCACTCTTCCACCCTGCTGAGTGCGTCGGCCCCCATCTGTGGACTCTGGCCAGGTGACCTGATGCCAGCTCAGGTCAGTTCTGCTCTGCGTGACACACTAGCCGCAATTTTCCTCCTTGCCTAGGCCTAGCGTGATGATGGGGGAGGGTTATGGCATGTTAGTTCTGGAGATAGCAGATTATGTATTAACGGGGTCCAGGTCAAAGCTACGGGCAGTTGGTACACTGAGTGAGGGATTAAGGAAGAGAGAGAGACATAGTCCTGCTACTGATGGATGATGATTGCTGCTCGCAGCGTGGGGGAGGGGAAACGGGGCGTTGACAGCTGTCAGTCAACCTTGGACTGTCCATGGAGATGAGGCTAGCTGTCAATGTTGCATACTAGACTTTGAGGGTCAAACTTTGGCCTTAATCTGGGCTGACAGTCAAAGGTTGTCTTTGTTATGCTGCTGGTCACTCTGTCTGCTGCCACACAGTGATATATTTTTTTTATTCTGACCTAGGAGGATGGCTTACCACTGCCACAACCTTGAGTAATGCAGCCCTTGGATTAAATTGGGATGTTTTGAGAGCAACATGGGATAGACATAGACATTATCTTAATTGTGCCTTTGAACATTTAAATCCTCTCCTGTTTCAATCTGTGAAATTCTGTTTGGTTCACCTTCCTGGGAGTAAATATGGTGCATAGACAGTAATAAGTGACTGGTAGTTGGAGTACTTTCATGGCTTGGATAGACATGAAACTCTTTTGGTTGAATCATTAGTCCAAAAGATGAGCAACTAATCAGCAAATTTGGCTGTTTGATAAGGTTAGAGCCAGACTCAGATGAGAAGTTTGTTGTGCACCAAAGTTGGCATAAAACGATTTGTGTAAAACTTAGTTTTATATAGATTTTAGGCTACTCCTGCAAAGGCAGGGCTTGTTGTCGTAGTGATGCTATTCCCACAGCTGGGAAACAACACACACTGTGACAGCCTCTATTCTCTGATAAACTGAAACCTACACTGTACATTTACTGCCAGCGCAACAACTTCACTGCTCATCTGTTCGTCCGCTCAGCATGCAGTCACTGCCACAGTAATCAGTCAGCAGTTTGCCCTCTTTCATACTCGCTTAAGTTAGACACTCAATACAATACTGCAATACAATACAGTACAAATACTGCTCTGAACAGTCTGCTGTGTTTTCTGGCTCATATTTATCATGGCGACAAACCTGTAAATATATCCCCATACGGCATGTTTCACATCTCAGCTGACCTCTGATGGCATGTGCTGTGCACTACAATACATCACCTCAGTACAGCATCTCTGTCTGGAATTCATACTGAAATACCTTTACTATTGCCGAAACCTAGCAGTCATATCAGAATGGTAAGTGTAGTTAGCATCTTTCATTTGTTGTTTGTTAGCTGCTTTGCTTGTAACTGGCAGATAAAGACAAGGTTTAATCTATTCCGCCTCACATGTGCTCTTATTTGTACGCTTTTGAAAGACCACAAAAAAGACTCATCTTAGAGCCCCATGCACACCACTTCAACTTGCAGAGAAATGTAAAGCTTGACAGGTCTGTGGCGCCCTAGTTACAGTTGCTAACCTATGAATGGAGAGATGTTGTTCACAGTCCACAGTAGTAACTTTACTACTAAATTTATTAAACTTGATTTACACACCTACAGATCAGTGGTAAAAGCAAAGTTGCAACTTGAAATGACTAATCCTGATAGCCATAAAACAAACCTATAGTTTGATTATCCAGGACGCTTGTCCACTTCTATGTTGAGGAACACTGAGGAAATCGTTACAAGAAACATCACATGCAGCCTGTCTGTAGTGCGCCTGTTTTTTATATGTGTGTGTCTGTTGTGTCACACCAGATGCTTCTGTTAATATCAGGCAGCGATTTCCTTTTACCTCATGAGTAATTGTCTGGCCTTGCTCACACTCTGCCAGGATTAGATCTATACAAATCTTGACTACTCCTCTTCTCTTCACCCTTTTCTCTTTTTCTTTGTATAAACTGTAAAGTTTCTCTTTGTCTCTCTCCTTCCCTTTGTTGAAAATTAATCTTGGTAGGAAATGATTTGGCCATGACACTCTTCCTACTCAAGAGAGTGGGGGGAAAAGAGAAGATCGAGGTAATGGGAGAAATATGTTTCTAAACAAACGTCATACCCGGCTCAGCACATTCATTCATGACTGTGGTTGTGGCTTCCAGGGCCTGTCTGCAGGAAAATGAGGGAGACGAGGAAAGATGGGAGGTGATTGAACCCAACCAAAGACAGCAGAAAGGAGAATATTGAGCAAGAAAGACCAAGGAATGGAGATAAATGCACAAGGGGCTGCTTTAGATTAGATAGTGAAAGACTGACTGCTTTAGAGGAGATGATAGAAGTCTTAGAAGTGGGTGGAGGAGTGCAAACCGGAGATTATATAAATGAAAACTGTCATGCCATCTTGGAGCAAGTGAAAGAGTGGAAGGTAGCAGGAGAAGATCTCATTATTAGAAAAAGAAACATCTGGCCTTTTTTGTCTGGTTTATGTCTGTCACTGATTATTTTTATTAATTTGTTAAAATTAATCATTTACTTTTTGGTCGATTCATGTTTCCAAGATACTCAATTTATAATGATGCAAAACATGTAAAATAACCAGTTTGTCACATTTCATGAGCTTGAATCAGCAGATATTTGACATGAGCCCCTGAGAGTGAAGAACCTGTCTGTCATGCTGTTTCTATTTATTTGCGTGTCCATTTATTTGTGGATAGTGTACAGAAAACAGATGAAAAAATGTACAGGTGGCGTCAAAAGGAACTGGACCTTGAAAGGCAAAGTCTGACCATGGAGACGAAAAGCTCTTTCTGGCCAGTTTGCTGCATCCTTTCAGAGAGACTTGAAGTGATTAACTGCTGGTTGGGAGAGCAGAGGCGAAGGAAGGACAGACAGAATAGGTCACACGCTCAAACATTTGCAGCTCAATAAAAAAAGCAAAGCAAAAAAACACTGAAAGCTCCTGACTCCTACTCTCACCATCAGAATCCATGCTACCGCCTTTCCTTTCCTTTCCTTTCCTTTTCCCTCCTTTCAATTTAATTTCTTTTCTTTCATTTCCTCTGCTTTCCTTTCCTTCCTCCTTATTTAAGTACCTTTAATTTCCTTTTGCTTCCTTTTCCTTCCTTTCCTCTCCTACCTCTAATTTCTGTCTATTTTTTCCTTTCCTCTGCTTTTCTTTCTTTTCCCCTTGTTTCCTTTCCTTTCATTGCTTTTCCTACTTCATATTTCCTTTACCTCTCCTCTTCTCTCCTCTCCTCTCTCCTCTCCCTGAATTATTCATTTTGAGAAAATGAAATCTTCACGGGTGTTAAACCAGAGCGAAGAAGAGGCAGGGCTGACCATGTTCTCTCCGTTGTATGCAGTGTGTGTGTGTGTCTGTCTGTCTGTGTGTGTATGTGTGTGTGTGTGTGTATGTGTATGTGTGTGTGTGTGTGTGACCAGGCGTTGCAGAACTCGACACTTTGCTCGGCTGTGTTTTAACAAAAGTGCGGGGGAGATATGTTTAGAGGTGCAGATGAATCTCATTTGCACCCGAGGAAAATATTATACATTTCTCAGTAGGCATGTCAGTCGTGTTCAGGATCACACAGGGCTGTAAATGGGATTGTGTTTCACAGTGTTTTTAGTTGCACACACACAGAAAGCAGGATTTCTCTGTGTGTGTGAGCAGCCATCACTGCATATTTGATACTAAAATGACATTATGTTTTTGTAGATATTTGACTAAAACACACTTCTGAGTAGGCTAAAGTTAGGGTAGCCACTTACCTCTCATTTTCTTTCATTTCCTCTCCTCTCCTCTCCTCTCCTCTCCTCTCCTCTCCTCTCCTCTCCTCTCCTCTCCTCTCCTCTCCTCTCCTCTCCTCTCCTCTGTGTGCATATTTGTTCATGCATTTGTCCACTGTTTCATTTTTCATGGATGCCTGTTCACACTTAATTTGTCTAAGCTTGCAGCGTACATGAGGGGTGTAACAAGCAACGCCCTCCCCCATTCATCCCCCATCCTCACACAGACACACACACACACACACATACACACACACACAGACACACACACACACGCTTGGTCACATCCTCTTTACATCTCTTTCTCTGTCTAATCAGGCCAGTTGGCTCAAGTCACAGAGAAAGAAAAAGGTGGAGGAGGAGAGTGATGGTGTTGGAGAGGTGAAGTGGTGCACAGACGGGCTATGAATGGGAGAACAAGAATTTATGTGCTGAGATTGCCTCGCAAAAAAAAAAAGAAAAAAAAAAAAGCTCAACATCTGTTGTCCACCTGCAGCTGTGCCATCTCTCTCATTCTTTTCCCCTGCCCCTCTTCTCTCACCCATCCCGTCTACCCACTACCTCGTTTGTGATTCAGTCGTTTGGCAGCACCACATCATGTAGATCACAAGAGGCAGATGGGACGGTGAATTTTAGAGGTCACATTATTCTGTAGGCCCTTCTCCCTCCAGTGCTCCCTTTTCATGAATGAGGCTTTTTTTACTCCAGGCCTGGTTTGTGGGCTCTGGTTACCATGTTGTAACCAAACCTCTTCAATGGAGCCTTTTAAACTCACAGCACTTCTGTTGAGCATATAGTAAATACAGGCATCACACTCCAATATATACAATACAGCAGGGTTTGTTTTGTTCTTTATTAGGTCAAAACTTAACTTTTCCTTTAGTGTAGTTTATCACTTGCAATCAACAGTTATTTTCATTGTTGATGACACGTTCAGATTGAGTGTATTATCTGATCATCAGTCTTAAACCAAAAGATCTTCAGTCTACAATGATGTAAAACCCAGAAAAGCACCAGATCTTCAAAAACGTGAAGCTTGAATTAGCAAACATTTGGCATTTCTGCTTCATAAATGACATGAGCGATTAACAGATTATCAAAGTTGTTGTTGATTCATGACTGTTAATCTGCTAAACATTTCAGCACTAATTCATTAATTTATTTGTTCATCCATTCGTGTTGACTATAGCCCAACTGATGCAGGATTTTTGGTACTGATGTTTATATTTGGGAGTGTAAAAATTGCAGTAACAATATGTCAGATTTTGTAGCTTAACAGTTAACATAAACAGTCTTGATTCAGGTGCTTTAGGTGTGCTTTGCGTGACCAAGAAATAATTGAATGAGTACAATATATTGAATTGAACATCATCTGCTGAAGGGGGAACAACTAGTTTGGAAGCCAGTTGTGAGCAATATCTGCATATTCATAGATCATGGACTTTTTAATAAATGAGAAGGCATAGATGTAATATAATTTAATTAATTTAAGAATTGTTAATAATTAGGTAGTTGAGCTTTTTTATGCTTTTTTTATTTTTATTTTTAAAGTCCTAGAACATGTCAAGAGGGGATCTTTAAACTTGAATTAAAAAAGATCCACCTAAAAGTGCAGCCTAGAAACATTTATGCCCTTTAATATCTTTATACTTATAGTGTATGCCAGGGCATACATCTGTCATAAACCTCCAACTAAATATTATTTTTTGTTATTAATTACCCATGAAAATTGTCCACCATAATGTCCTTAGCTGAATGTTTTGAAATTGCTTTTTCAAGAGTGGAAACCCAAAGAATTTCAGTTTGTTGACGCCTTTACATTTGAGAAGCTTGAGTAATCAAAACTTTTTGCCTGTGTTGCTTGAAAATGTACCTAATCAATTAAATGATTAAGAAAATAGTTGCAGAATTGTCTAATTGTTCGCTTGATTGTTAAATAATTGTTTCAGCTGTGGATAATAAAAAGCTGAACTGTTATTTATCTTCAGAGGGCAAATTCCCTCTACAGTGCAGAGTTGTATCCATGAATGATGACCTAACAGCCTGGTCAGACTTCTTAATCTTCATTATGAAAATCCTTTTTAAGGCGTCTGTCCGAGCCAAAGTGGCTGAGTGTTGTGCTGACCTCTCTGACTAGTGCAGTAGTAGTAAACAAGCTAATCTGTTACTCCTGTCCTGAGGTTTAAATCTCAGGATCAATTAGACTCTGGAAAGGATTTTTCGAAGCGTTACCACAAGTTCGCATGTAGGAACTGGCTGCTTGTGCCTGCAATCAACACTCAGATGAAAGAGGAACACATTTTCTGCTTGTTCTGATCCCTAGAGAGCTCAGTGGCAGGTGTGCGTGTGTGTGTATGTGTGTGTTTGGAGATAATTTGAATATGAATTCGTTTAGCAACTGCAGGATTTTCTATTAAAAAGAGTCTTCACAGATGTGCCATTTCTCCAGTGTGGCTGCTCACCTCTGCTTCTCCTGTGGGCCACATATAGACCCTTTTTGGGCCGACGTCATGATAGCGTCACAGTGTGGAGGCAAAATGAAGAAAAACTGGAGGCAAACACAGATGTAGCAGGCCACATAACCAAACTAAATGATGAAATGCAAAAGATCAAAATGTGGGAGATGAGTGTGAGCTGCTACAAAATAAACAAAATGAACACACGAAGTGTTAAGAAAGAAAATATTCTCACAACTCTTTTCCTCATTGAACAGTAGAATACAACTGATTGACTTCTGAAATCAAGTTTCTCTCATTTACTGAACTAAGACGAGCTTAAATTGCGTTAATAACTCCGTAAAATTAACTTCATTTAAACTCGACAATCAGGTGGGTGTGGGTTGGGGGTCTCTCACTTGTCCTCCTGGCTCAGCGTCCATACTAGCGTCTGCAGAATATTAAATTAGTGACAGAAATCATCCAAAATAAAACAACTGGTCTTGAACTCGCTAAATTAGTTGTCGATGAATTTGTTCAGTCGCCCAACCCCATGGCAGAAAGCTCATCTTTCCACTGAGTGAGTGTGTGCGGGTTTGCCAGTCTGCTCCTATTGGTTAATGGGAAGTTTTTCCAGTAACACTTGGCGGCACTTTTCCTCCACATTTGTATGTAAATGAATGTCACAAGTCAGAATCATACAGTGCCCCACAATGGTTGAAGAACGCCTTACACAAGTTACATTACACAGACTACACAAGCTTTCTAGGCTGAGGTCAGTTTCAGCCTCATGTAATCGTACTACTACAATTAATAATAATAATAATGATAATGATAATAATAATGAATAAACATCAAGAAAAAAGAGCCCTGGTATCTGTATAATATCTGTATCTCAAATTCAGATATCAGAATCAAATCAGAACTGGAGAAAAGTGGATCAGTTCATCTCTAAGAGAAATGTTGTGATTATTGTGCAATATTGAAGCCTAGCGATGAGGCTCTCAGAGGCTTGTTGAGCAGCAAAACCAATCAACTTGTGCTCATGTTAAAGAGCAAGGAGGAGTGGAGCAGGATCAAAATCACAGCCTGAGATCATGAAGGAGAGTTTCTGTGCAAGAGGGAGTGAGACTGGGAAAAAGGGGGGGGGGAAGGGGCTGGCACTCTTAAAGGACCGTGAGGGCCAGATCACAAATAATAAAACAGAAAGGCAGGGAGGGGAGGGAGGGGAGAGAGGAAAAAAAAAAAGAGGGAAGGAAAATATGTTGAGCGAAGGGGAAGCTCGGAGAGAATGGAAGAGGGAGTCGTACGTGTGCCAGGAGCGCTGCACCTCTCGCTGTGACTGGTGCTCTTCAAGGATTTTTCCCCCCCTCTTCTCCTCCTTCTCGTCTCTTTTATTTACCTCCCTCTTTTATTTTGTCCTGCATAGCTGTGGCACTGGCTTGTCTTTTCTTTTTTTTTCGTCTTTTCCATTTTTCTCCCCCCACCCCTTCCTCTCTGTCTTTCTGTGACTCGCAACAAAAGGCTGACGGAGTGAGCCTGACGTCTGAATGAATAGCCCCAAACCAGCCGTGAAGGGAGAGGAGAGGGTGACGGAGCAGGAGCACGGGAGAGAGGAGGCTGAGGAGAGAAGATACAAGTGATCTGGCTGAAGAGGCGGAAAGAGGAGAGCACGCACAAGTGCTGATTGATAGCTGAAGACGAGTAAAGATCCATTTTTTTTTTCTCTCCCCTCTTCTTTGGAGATTAAAGGAGTTGAACTGCACGGTGGGTTACGATCGTAGTTCCCTCACCCACTGCCCTGCTGTGCCACCTTCCGTTTTTTTCCCACCCTCCTCCTTAAGAGTCGTCTGAAAAAGAGAAATGGAGGTAGTGGGGGTGAGGTGACGAAGGAGGACAGATTTGGAAACAAGCAGTGGGAGAGGAAGAGGAGACGAGAGGGAGGCTGGAGGAGGAGGAGAGGATAACCCCGGGGCATACAGTGTGAGAATCCCCTCAAACCCTACTTTTTTTTTTCTTATCCCTCTCCACTACATTTCCTCTGCCATGTGCAGCTCCTGATTTGAAGGATGTGGAGACAGCATTTCCCAGGCAAGGAGCATGTTTCACATTGTCTTGTGCGTGTGTGTGTGTGTGTGTGTGTGTGTGTGTGTGTGTGTGTGTGTGTGTGTGTGTGTGTGTGTGTGTGTGTGTGTGTGTGTTTTCTCATCAGGGGTAATAATAAAAAGCTGGTGTGTGTGCGTGTGTGTAATGGCAAGAGGTTGAGGAGGGGGGGGTTGGCTTTAAGGCTAATGAGCCTCTTATGTTTTTGCAATGAAGTGTGTCATGAAAACAGTGTGTGTGTGTGTGTGTGTGTGTGTGTGTGTGTGTGTGTGTGTGTGTGTGTGTGTGCGCGCGCGTGCGCATGTGAAGGCAAGCACCCATGTGAGTGTGTCAGTGTTTCCTCGGTTTGAAACCACAGAGCTCTGCACAGCAGCGAGAGGAGGGTGAGATCAGATGGGTCGTCATTTGCAGGGTCAGAGGTCACAGAAGAACAGGCACACGCACGGCTTTGTGTGTCAGAGTGTTAATGGCTGTTTCTGTATGTGAATGCAGTGTGTTTTTAGGTATAGACTGTGGATATAAAAATGTATTTGGGGTTTTTATTTTTTTTTGTTTCAAATCAGTGCTCATTTTAATGGATAAAAACAATTTGAAATAAAATAAAAACAATCAAGGGCTGCACAATTAATCAAAATATGATCAAAACTGCAATATTGCCATGTGCAATATCCAAATTGTAGAAGCTGCAATTTTTTAATAAAGGAAAACTGTCTGACAAAACAGCATTATAATGAAGTGTTGTTGTGCTGCAGATGTCACGGCCTACAAATCTTGTTCTCCCAAAAAACAGAAAAACATGTTGTTACAGACCCCAACAAATGTTTTTATTTTCACCAGTCATGAATCATATAGCAATCACTATATCTGTCAAAATAATATTATTTTTTTTCTGCATTGTGCAGCCCTTAAACAATCCATAATATCCTGGCGAAAACAGCATTAAAATTTTAATTTGGACCACAAAACACTTATAATCAGCAATTTCCCCTATTTTTCTAAGAGCTGTCAATATAGCAAAAAATATCTTGTTTACTGTAACCTGCTCTAATTAATGTTGTGTCTTCTCACAGCAGAAAACATCATCCTACTGAAAATGTGCTTAAATCAACCTCCTGTATTTAAAGTTCCATATATTTCCCTTGGATGTGTTTCATATTTGGGCTACAAATAATGACTACCTATGAAATATCTGCAAATTATGAAAAAAATGTCGATCAAGCCCCAAGACAACATCCTCAAATGTCTTCACAGAATTGTGAGGGTTTTTTTTTTCTTAAAAAATTACTCTGTTTAATTGCTTAACAAAATAGTCGGTGATTAATCTAATAGTTGATAGCTAATTGATTAATCGTTGCAGCTCTCTTTCATACTTCTTGATTTTGTGGCCATGGTTTGTGCTTGTGTCTGTTTGGATGTAATGGAGCTTAGATTCCCTCTCCTGCCAGGTTTGTGTGTGTGTGTATACCTGCTCCTGACCTGCACACACTCTCTTTTGTGTGTGTGTGTGTGTGTGTGTATGTGAAGTAAATCCTCGAATGCGTGGTCCACTGTTCATCAGCACTGACAGCTGCTTTTGTCTCAGGACCACAGTTGTTTTTAGGCCTTGCTAGCAAAGTACAGCAGAGTAGATGGTGATGGATGGATGCTCCTCTGACTGACACCACCTGTGATCGCCTTATGTCAGCGTGTGTTTTCTGCTTTCTTCCTCTGCTCTGTCTTACACTTTTACATTGAATTTCACCCTGCCTTTCCTTGTCTCACCCTTTTATCTCTCCCTTGCCTCACCCCTCTTGGCTGGGTGTTTGGGTGGTGATAAGTTTGGAGGAGAGCAGGCAGAGGGAGGACAAACAAGGTCTTTGTGTGTCCACATAGTGGAACAAGAGACAGGCTGGGGTGGCGGCAGTGTAGCCGGGCGCTGATAGGGTCCAGTGGGGGCCTGGAGAAGGCGAGTCTGCCAAAAAAAAAGAGATTACACTTCCCCCTCCTTTTTCTACTGATGCCAGGGCATCGTAAACACACTCAAGAAAGTAGACACTCCCAAGAATACAGGCGCCAGAGTCTTGTTAACATGTACGCATATTTTAGAGTTGCTGTTTTGTATTGTAAGTAGTGTGCAGGTGGATATACACAACCAGCATGAAGAGACCAGAAGGGAGCATTGGCATTGAGAACTGTGAATGCCTTTGGACGTTTTACTCAACAAAATGTGTGACATCCCTGATAATCACTGATCATTAATGGTTATCATCTGTGGGTGTGTGTGAAGCTAAGTGCAGCCAAACTCTGAGTGTCGGTGTGTGTGTGTGCTGTACTGTGTGTTGGGCCACGGTGAGCATGTTTGTGTTCCTGCTGATGCGGCAGAGAAACACCTATTGTGCCCAGCTCCAACGATTGATTGATTAATCGATTAGTCGCCAATTATTCAATTAAAGGAGCATTATGTAGCAGTTGCATCCACGAAGAGTACTGCAGTCCAAATAGCAAGTCGGAGCCATAAATGGTTTATTAAATAGGTTGAAATACCATCTGATATACAGTCTATATTTATAAACCTCTTCTCCTTCAAAAAGATTGTTAATGATTTTTTATAGCTCATAAACAGACACTAACTCATTCACCAAACATTCTGCATTAATTTTTATCTCTAATAAAGGTGAAACTGACAAACAGTAACACAAAATATGGGCTGTGACTGTGTGGTTGTCAGATAAGCAAGTATTTCAACTTAACATGTTAATGTATTCTCTGACATATCATGGTGGTATTATACGTTATTACAGTAAATATATTACAGATTTGTCCTTTAATAGCCAACTATTTTGATAATCAATTGTCATTTTTAGAGAGAAAAAAAACCTCTCCAAATTCTCCAAATTCAATTCCTCAAATGTGAATATCTTTGGGTTATGGACAAAAGCCTTTCGAGGAGGTCACCCCAGGCTTTGGGAAACAGTGATCAACATTTTCCACCATTTTCCATTGTAAGGACCAAATAATTAATCAATTAATTGAGCAAATGACTGGCAGATTAAGTGACAATGAAAATAATCCTAAATTCCAGCCCTAGTTGTGGCACTTGTGCTCAGATGCTGCTCTTCAAACCTCCATGTTTCGGTTGCCAGGTTGAGTGGCCTGCTGCACATTGGCTTCTGGAGGCGAGATTGATAAAATCAAGTTTTTTTTTCTATTTCACTGCTCTGCACTTGTCACAAAGAAAGCCCAGTGGGTTATCGGCACGGCCGCCCCTCCTCCCGCTCTTGGACTATCCCATCACTGAGGTACCAACTGCGATGCTTCAGCACATCTAGTATTGAAATATGCCTTGTCATTTGAGACCAAGTTTTAATACCTAAGAGTAAATCCCATCAGTGTCAGTGAGCCTTTAAGCATGTAGCCTGGTTTTACCAGTATCTGATAATGCTGGTGATTAGTTTTCTAAAACAAGTCGTAGACTCAGGTTTTAAAGTGATTAATGTGTAATGTAATTTTCTTTTTGATAAAATGGATTTGATATTGAAAAAAAGTATTGCTAACAAATTGGTATCGCCACAGAGAAGCATGAAAAATGATTGTGCCGCTTGAGTTCAGACACTTCGCTTCCAACCTCTGTGTTTGGGTTGCCAGGTTGGGTGGCCTGCTGCATATTACCTTTTGGGGGGGGCAGATTTGATGAAATCAAGCTTTTTCTTTCACAGTGCTGCACTTCCCACAAAGAAAGCCTGCTGGGTTATCGGCGCGCCCCCAGCCCCCAGCTTGGGAGTTGCTAGGTAACCAGAACCAGCTGTTGGTCCTAAGCCCGTTGAGCCCGTTTTGGCTCTGCATCAACTGCAGAGTAGCTTTCTCTGAGAGCTTGTTGTGAACTCAGCGACCGCCACTGTGGCCCTGACATCATCGTGCCATGGAAAATCTTCCTCACTTCCTTTTGTTTTTACAGTTTTATTGTTCCAATGATGCGGTGACCGGTGTGGGAGCCTCCATGGCACGTATCGCACCAGTTTGAGTCTTTTAGGAGCATTTCATCACCTTTCCACAATGACGGGGAAGGAAATGGAGCGAGAAAGCGAGCTGGTTGGTGGCGGGGGTTTGCTAGAAGAAGTCACCTGTAATTTCGAGTCAGTTGAAAATGACATCAGGATATAAAAGCGAGTCTCCAGAGTGTGTCTCTCTGATGTGTGGTGAGGATACTAAACGGTCTCAGAGGGCTATTAGCAGGGATTCGAGATGGCAGTGCACACAGTGTAATTATTCAGGAAATCACAATAGTGCAGGTAAGTTAATGCGGTTCTGCAGTCCCAAAGTGGACCATTTACCTTTCAAAGAGTGAAACAACCTCACAAACAAGCCACAAGTAAATCTTAGGGGAGCGCATTAACTTCCAAACGAAATAGTCTTTGTAAACCAACCGCAGCCTGTTGGAAATCCATGAAACCACAAAACCAGAGCGCACAATCTGTCACAAAAGCAGAAGAAATAAAGATAACTGATGTAGTGCAATGTTATTAAATACCAATTTAAAGATTGGTTTCTAAAACCCATGGGGAGAAACAGAGGTTTGAGCTCAGGTTTATTTTCTTTCATTGATTGTTTTCGCTCTATTTAGGAAATGATCCTTCTCCCTCTGAAAACTCTGACTCACAGCGTCTGGCGTCTTTCTGAGCCGCTTTTCCAAGATCAACCCTTTCCAAACGAGAGAATTAGACACCAGATCGTATTCACTAAGGAGAGAGAACACTTAAAAAGATGACTTCTATTTCTGTTGTCAGAATCCAAAAAGGCTTTTTAGTTTGGAACATCTGTAATCCATTTGTGGTTGAAAGTACACTCTTGCCAGCTCTGCCAAAAGTTTTCATACTTCCTGTCGAGTCATCCAGTTTGTGATTAGCGTTGGCTAAAGGATGATATCAACATTAGCCCATTCAGGCTTCCCTTGAGGGATGTAACAACACATGACCTCCACTGGATAAAACTATCTGCTGTCACACTGAACACGGTTTAGATTTAGTTAGTCAAGCTGTTGGCTTTGTTTCTTTATTACTTGCCGGCTCACAGACAATGCTGGCTGCGGTGCTATGATAAATACTTTGGGTACAATAACAGGAAATTGACACAAGCAATTTGCATTTTTTTTTAAATTCAGCCAAAATATTCTATCACTTAATGTAAACCATCTTTAGTCGTGTTGTTTCTCCTGCTCATAAAGTTTACGTAACAGCAAATAGGCACTTGAAAAAGTCTCCGTGGTGCATTTTTTTGTCCTCCCTAAAAGCAAGTCTGGTGTTCTGTCTGCTGTTGGGTGGGACTCTGTGTTTGGACAAGGAGAGGGCTGGCTTTGCTTATGTTTCCAAGGGTCCAGGTTCTGGGTCTGGCAGTTGGGTGGGGCAGCTGACAGGCTGCTGCCAAAACCCTCCCAGGCTGGTGCCCAACTGGGGAGGGAGAGAGAGGGAGATAGATGTAAACAGAGAGAAAATGGCAAGTAACAAGTTAAATGAGGTGAAGTAAAAGAACCATATGTGATCAGTTTTTTTTAGTCTTTCATAGCTGGACCTCTGTCCTACAAGGACTGCCATGTGTGTGTGTGTGTGTGTGTATGATCAGTGTGGTTAGTAGGAGCCGCTCTAGGGTGACACAACAAATACCAATTATTGGGATAAAACCATAGACAGTAGAATAATTAATGGTCGCAGCCACCGTGACATTGCCCATTTGTTTGCTGACTGTTGTTTTGGCATCATGTTGGTAATCATCTTGTGTTTTTGCAACCAGAGCATGCACAGTACTGATGAGAGTGTGCAACTTGTGTGTAGCACTGTGACTTTGGTGGTGTTTGGTTTTGTCACGTCCGTTCAGCAGGAATAATGGCGGCTTGCCTGGTCGCGATCCATCAACCAAGCAGTACACAAAAATATGTAAAAAACATTTTGAAGTAACAGAATCTTGATCCATATTTGAACGGCATTGCCTTGTTTTACAATTTCATATGAGTTTTGTGAGGCACTGTAGAAAAGCGGAAACACAAAGGTGGTCACCTAGTCACAGCTTTTCCATGGATGCATTAATTATCTTTCTTCTATTGCAACTAAACAGTGCACTAAATTATGTTTGTCGAAAACATTATAAGCAAGAAATGGGCAATGCAGTGACAGAATTTTGATCCATATTTGATCAATGCTGTCTATTTTTTTAAGCCGAGTGTGATGAACTGGACAGATTCGCTGAGAATGACTTATCAATCAAAGGGTAGCCCCGCCCCAAAGCTTACACTTCTTAATCATCTATTTTACTCAGAAAAGGACCATAATTTACAAAATGAACTTCATCCTGTAATGAAGAAGGCTTAAAACTAGCAGATGAGACCATAAACTCATTAGGAAACTGTTGACTGAGGTGATAAATCAAGTGAGATCTTTTTTTTGTTCTCGTAAGACTCAGTACAATAAGCTGTCTTTTTTCACTCAGTGGACTCGCCACCTGCTGGTCATTAGAAAGGGTTTAGATTGAAGGCACTTCTGCATTGGCTTTACTTTTCAGACGTGGAAGCTCTGCCTCCTTATTCTTCTATGGGTAAGACTCATTTATAGCAGTTTAAAAATCCATTACTGAATGCAAAGAAACCTGCAGAGTGCTTGTTTTCTTTTGATTAGGCAATAATTATTTCACCATCTCAATTAATAAGCTTTATTTTGTCATGATTATAAAGTAACAAATTCATGGTCTCAACATAACCTAAATTGTCTTCACATAATCATTACATGAAAATATGTTTGATTCTCTTAAGTTAATCATCTAATATCAACAGACATCAGCATACAGTTGCCAGATATGTTAATGCTTACGTTGAGTATCAACAGATGACTGTTATTTCAGCTGTCTGCAGCTGTGAGCTAATTCTATAATATTCTTCTAATATTCCACAAGGACCAATAATGGCCCTGCAATCAACATTTCGTTTACAGAAGCCTGTTGTGTCCAAAAACAAGGAAATTCCTTTAATATTCCTGCCAGAACTGATAATGTGTGTCTGTGATTAGTTTAACATAATGAACTCAATGTCCAAACATATAAAATGGTTTTGTGGCCGGTTTATTGTATGATTATCTGAGGTTTTTTATTGTGCAAAATGTTTTAGGACTGGATAATAATATTGGTGTTTAACAACTGACTGTAATGAGATCATACTGCTGTTCAAATAAATTATTCCAAGCAACTTGTAATTTTAGAATAACAAAATGAGTAACGATGGCTTTGAACAAGAATTTTAAAAAGTTTTATCTAATATATACTGCATTAGTCTAAATGTCAACATGTGATTTTGCATACCTTTGCATCTGTCTGTGTACATATGTCTATATCAGTAAAATGCATATTTTTTCTGCACTTTGCAGCTAGCTGGGGAAACTCGCCGTCCTTAGATGTGTCATATTCTAGCCACTTAAACTCCTGCTTCCATTTACTCCTAAATGTTTGTTGCTGTTTTGTTTTTTTGTCCTTTTCAGTGACGTACTTCAGTAGCATTATACGATCTGGTGTCATTATACATCAGTAGCTAGCTGCTGAGTACTGTTTGCTTTTAAGAAGAATGTTGAATTAAAAGGTGTGAGGGAATTGTCATATTTGTGGAACTGTGACTTTATGTTAGCAAAGAAAACTTTATGCAACAGAGTAACATTTTGTGACCACAACCTTTGGGCCTTTGGTTAATGTTGAATCCTGTTAGCAGTATTTTGCTTAGCTTCAGTGCTAATACTCCCGAGGGAGATGTCAATCAAGGGTTGAGTGATGTGAAGACGATGTCCACAGTGAAGTGATGGACGATGATATTGTCCATTGGCCCGACTGTATGTCAATCAAAGCGTGATCTGCCATGCCTAGAGCTGTTTTTAAATTTCTTGTAGTTAGGGACATTTATTTTTTTGGATGCTTAATGGACACTCAAGTTTGATATCATATATGCATTTTTCTATTTTAAGCCGAATTACCAGAAGCTTTTCTCAAGCCATTCAAAGTGTGTAGGTATAGGACAGCTTCATTTCACCTGAGTATTTCTGCTCGTCTAGCTAGAAGAGAGGCAAAAGACTGAACTTTACTTACATTTTTCAAACATGCATCTTGAGAGTGTTTCAAATATATCTCCCTGAAATGTCTTCTGAGCTGGGACACAGCTGGTACGTGCAGCTCAATGAGGCGTTAGCAGGGAGAAGAGAAGAAGAAATGTTGCTCTGTGTTTGCTCCTTGAAATTGAATAAAGGGTTGACAAGCACACACAGAAGACCTGAGAGAAGCGCACCTGCTTGAGAATGTCGTCCCACATCACGTCTCCTCATCCCTGTTTCTGAATAACACTTCCCTCCCAATGCTGTTAGCGCAGTTAAAGCTTGTCACTGGTGATTCTGATTGGTTCAAGAACTTCGGAACGATTGTGGATTCTGCACGACCCGCAGCGTCACGAGGAAACGTGGTGTAGTGTACTTCTGACAGCGTGAGACTAGAGACTAAAACCCCCAAAACTCATTTACTTTGATGTGACAGACAATCCCCAGAGGGACGGTGACAAGAGGCCATTACTGAGTCTCAGTCAACAACAGCTTTCCAACAGAGTGTGTGTTTGTGTTTCTAAGTGAGCGCACCTTCACTCCATTCACATTAAGTATACAAAGCACACACAGTGGCTCATGTATGACAAACATGCCGTCAGTTTCTTCTTTGGCTGAGTGACTGAGGGAAGATTGAGTTCCTTCTGTCCAAAAGCAACAAGCTCCTTCAAATCACTGGCCAGGTATCCAGCTCATTAAGACCCTCATTAACAGTCTTGTTAGGCGTTAATTAGCCGCAGATTCATCATGTGTTAAATGCGGTGCCACGTTCTGCCTTATTAGGCTGGAGAAAGGCTATTAGCCACCAGGAAATAATTAATCAACAGCATTTTGACCTACTTCCTACAAGTGACGCTGCTTTTCCCACCAGCTGCTTCTCGTCCGTGTGTGTACAGTATAAGCAAGTGATTGTGTGCGCGTGTGTGTTTGCTGTTTGTCTCTACTTTTCATCCCGGTGTGTGAGGCTGTGTGTGCGTTTCCTTGTGTGAGACTGTTAGATGATAGAAGTATTTTCTTCCTCAGCCAGTCTGAGCTGTGATAATGAACTCTGCAGGAGTGTGATGAGGAGGCACGGGGAGAGCTGCGGAGCCACAGGTGTGTTTGGCAAGCAGTCCCCCATCCCCCCCACCCGCTGCTCTTGTGAACACACACACACACACACACACACACACACACACACACACACACACACACACTCACACACTCATGCACACAATGAATCTCTCCAGTGAGAATAATGCATGCTTTCAGCTTATACTCTGAACTATCGAGGTCACTTCTTCCACATTATTTCTTTTAACCTTTTCTTTTTATGCACCTTTCTTCTTCTCTCATCATTCTTCCCTTTTGATATCAGGCTTTTATGAAGCGCTGCTTTTATTAGGAGCGCGGCACAATAATAATATTGTTAATGGCTGTATTTTAATGAAATCTAATAAAAAAATAATCTCTTCATCTCTACTGCTTGTTATAAAAGAGAGTTATAAAGTGGCTCACACAGCAGTTATAAAACTGTCACCTCATAAAACCAACAAAACTGGAGACAAAGTAAGCAAAACATAAAACATAAAAGCAAAGCAATAATAGCAAAAACTAACTGGAGAAAATGTCAATAACAACTAACATAACATCATATTGTCAGAATAAGAAAACAGATATTAATCATTCTGCTTGTTTAAACTGCTCAAAGAAGCACTTCTCAAAATAGAAGTGAAGCGGTGGTCCAGGCCGAATCATTTGTTGTCTTAAAAAACCTCATATTTGGATCGAACAACAGTGATCTGAGGGTGTGTGTGAGTTAAAGGGATACTCCAGTGATTTAGTATTCCATAAAGTTGGGAAACACACAAGAGATGTACTTAAAGAGTCATCAAAATTGAGAAAGCACCCGGCCAAGATCCAGATTTTTAGTGTCTAGCTCCAGAAACACTGTGTACACTATTTCTCATAATGTGGTTGAAAAGCCTCTTTCTCTAGACCTGCCCTGCCTCCTAAATGCTTAAATCTTTTAAACTCCAATGCTGTGATATTATCACATGAAGCAACAACTTGATACTGTCATTTTAATCTACAGCTGTCTGCTGCTCCTGCAGACTCGCATCTCGGCTTCATCTCATGGGAAAAACCACGACCTGAAGCATTTATATATGCTTCAGGTCAGGTCAGGCTGAGTGCTGTGCTGATAGTTTAAAATTATAATATATATAACATACATAAACATATTAGAAATATAATATGGATGCATAAACAGTATTAAAAGGGTTTTAAAGTTGTTTTTTTTTTAGTTTTTATATCATTCTTTAGCTTCCCAGAAGTGCTCAGTATACAGTAATATTCAAATTCAAACATTCAAATTTTGGTCTCAAAGTGCTGTTGTCGTGACTTTTCCAAAAGCTTTTTCCCACGTAACGTGCCGTATGTTTCTGTGTGATGACGTTGCTACAGAAACCCTTGAGGTTGAAGGAAAATATGGCCACCTGTCAAAGTTAATACTAAACAAACGGGGCAGTGTGACATCACTAACTGCTGCTCTCTATACTCTCTGTTGTAACTCTCTATGGCTGTAGGAATTGTCACTTTTGTGTTTGTTTATAGTTTTAGCCATTAGTGAGGTGGTTGTTAGAGTTTTTGGCACTGCTGACATGTCATTGCCAAGGTGTGCTGTAATTGCTCAAATTAAAAGCGCAGGTTTTCTGTTAAAAATGATAAGTTTCGAGCCCAAGCTGAGATAACCCTGATGACGTCAGTATGACATCACCAGGTTTATTTTTTCAAACGCTGGAAAGGTTCCTCCACGGCCACAGGAGATTTTACACAACGGTTTACACAGGCTGAGTGGTACTCCTCCTGGCGAGCAAACTGAACCTCGAGTGTAAAATCAGTGGAGTGTCTCTGTAAAGACCCGTCCACAAAAAGGTGATCAATAATGTCTTTCAAGCCATTCTGCTTTGAGATGTTAAGCTTAAGAGATACAAATGCATTCTGGTTTTCCCTCACTGAAGTTTTTTTCAGCCACCACCAGACTGTCCCTGCCCGCTCCTCCTTCCCTCCCCCCTTGTTTCTCACCACTCCCCCTTCAATTTCTTTCTTTAGTTCTTCTGCTTTTACAGATTTTTTTGAGACGCACGTCTATTTCTCGCCTCTGAGATGTCTGAATGTGGTTAACTAACAGCCACGAGTTATTAGATGAATTAACACTTGAAAAAAACGGCCTGTGGTATTGATGACACACTACTGAGCTCTATTTTTAATTAATCCCCTGTTTCCATTCCTCTCTGATAGGTCTAACACAGGTAGTCTGTTATTCCTTATGTCGAGTGTGTGCGCAGGTGTGTGTGCAGATTTGTGTGGCATCAGACTCTGCATAATTTACAGCCCATGCTTTTTCACTTTAGCACTACATATCGTCAGAACATGTGGCACCACAGAAGGTTTGTGTAACTCGTAGCCTGAAAGGTACAAAGTGAATTTACAGTTTGTGTAACATTTCATCCAGAATCGTTTCTAAAATAGACACGTTTGCTCGCTATAAACGTCGGGTGTGATTTTCCATTTCACTTTGATTTTATGCCAAGACCAGTTTGTTCAGTTTAGGCTTACAAATCCTGCATATTCTACCTTTAATGTTGAAGATTGCCTGATCTGGCTGGAAATTCTATCAGGACTTTCTCTAACAAAGTGCCTGAAAACTTGATGTGAAATCTAAGCATTTCTCTATAATACTAAGCATTCATGACTAAAGAGGCAACAATCACAGTTACAGTTTGGAAAAATATCATTGTTGGTTGTTATTTATAAAGAGTTTAGCACTTAAATTCTCCCCTAATCTGCTTCATCAGGACTGTGTGGGTGTGGTGTGATCAGTCTGGCATCATAAGCCAACAAACCCAACAACCAGCATCAATCTTAGACCAAATGTTGCTTAAGTCTGATTGGTGTGTGGAAATATGTGGCATTTTTTTTCACAGCTGAGCCCCACCTATTTTTAACCAATGAGCGCACCATAAAAGAAATCTCTTGTGAAATAGGCAAACCTGTTCTAACTTTAGCAGAAATGTTTGCGTTCATGTAGGATCCTGTCACTTGTGGTATCAAGCCGATTGAGAAAATAGTTCTTTAGGGCCTTTAAATTGGACACCAGCACCAGAAAATCCACAGTCTTGGATCAGTAAATGCAACCTTTGTTATTAACTGTGCAGAACAGAAAATGAGCCTCCTGGTGCAGAATTGAAGCCCAGTTAACTAACAGACTGCTACACATACATGTACTTCTTAATTTTTCTCTTGTTTCCGTTATACGCATGTAATGTGTTTAAAGTACATATGTTAGCATGCTGTAGTTGTGTAGGTCACAAACACTGTCCTTGCTTCCCAAAAACTGGAGGAGTTAGAGAGACAGACATGGAGCGAGCAGGCTTGGATGTCCTCTCCAGCAGCGCAGATGTCACTAAATAAAATATTTCATAATCCTGCCCAAATCCTCTAATCACCATGACAACAGGCAGCAGGGAGCCAGAGAGTGGTGGTGTGCGGACCCCCCCTTCCCTTCCCTTTCCTTCCCTCCCCTTCCCTTCCCCACTTTTTTCTCCTTTTTCTTCTCCCTCTTTTTCCCCTGTTTTCCGTGGAATTTGGGTCTACATTGTCAGATTTTTTTCCCCCCTCAGTGTTGCTTTATTTTCTTATCACCTAAAGAAGACATCACATTGATTTTAGAGAAAGTTACTCTGGCAGAGTCAACTGAAGACACTCAATACTGGCACATTTCTAGTTTCCAGCAGTTTTTGCCTCTTTTCTTCCTTAAGGGAAACAGTGTCACAACTCGAGGATAGAAAAACCCCAAACCTGAAGATGAGAACAAGTTTGAATTTGATTACTGAATACTTGCTGATTTTCTTCTGTGTCAGAGCAAGGCACACACACACACACACACACACACACACACACACACACAAAAGAGCACACACTGAAGGCCTGCTGGCTTCTGTACGGTGATAGGATAATGGAGGTGATGACCTCATGGGGTGAAAGGACCTGTTGCCTGGTAACAGTGTGGATAACAGCAAGAGAGGAGGGTATTCATATCACTAGTGTTGTGTGTCTGTGAGTGTGTGAGCGAGTCTGTGTGTGTGTGTGTGTGTGTGATATCGACCAGTGTTGCCAGGTAAAGGAGATGATGATAGTGGTTTAAAGTAGTAACTACACACCCTGAACTGTTTCTGTGTGTGTGTGTGTGTGTGTGTGTCACTGATTTAGCCTATCACACAGGCAAAACACACAGTCGCAGCCTGTGTAAACACTTCCTGCTGCTCAGTGCATTTCCTACATTTTACTGCTTCTTCTGCAGCTCACTTGACGCTGTGTGTGTGTGTGTGTGTGTAGGGGAGTGTGTGTGTGTGTGTGTGTGTGTGTGTGTGTGTGTGTGTGTGTGTGTGTGTGTGTGTGTGTGTGTGTGTGTGTGTTTCTGTGTGCCAGACATAAATAATTAACTCCCCTCTCTTTCTGTCTCTCTGCAGGTATTCGGCCCCAGATTATGAATGGGCCTATGCACCCACGCCCCCTGGTGGCGCTGCTGGATGGGCGCGACTGCACCGTGGAGATGCCCATCCTCAAAGATCTGGCCACTGTGGCTTTCTGTGACGCCCAGTCCACACAGGAGATACATGAAAAGGTACAAAAATAACTTAATCTGTTATGCTGAAAAACCTAATCTACATTATTACATTATTTTATTTTAAATCTCAAAATTAAACTGTCGCCTGCACTAGCAAGAACCTGTATCACTGACCCAACAACTTCTTATAAAATGGACTGGTGTCTTCGGACGGCTCTTAAAGCCTTGGTTGTTTGCCACAAAGACTCTCTGTTTATAAGCCCATTTTAGCTGCCTTTGTTTATGTTTGTAATTAACTTTAATTACTTCTTGTTGATTTGCAATCAATTTTAGGATTCCTTTTTCAAATTGTTTCAAGCAATCTGGAGCTTCTAGACATTAAGTTTAGAGTGGACACGCTTTAAGTCTGCCTCAATATTCAGCCAAGAAAAACAATATATAGGGAAAATAAATGAAGAATTGAAACTATGATGTTGCAGGTGGTGGAGCAGCGTCACAGCAGGGCCAGACTGATCTCTGTCTTGGTATTGTAGTTTTCATTATGATTATTTACGTCATATATCTGGGATAAGATATTCTAAATTTAAGGTTTATTTACTTGCTTGTTTGTGGAGGTGTTAGCATATGAAGGGAACTTTGGTGATGATAATTATTTAAACAGAAGTTTCAGAAAGTCGCACAGTGTGGGAATGACATTTTTCCTCATCACAGTCGCCTCAGTGTTTGCTCATGGTGAAAACAATTGGGTTGATAAAGAGTTCAGTCTAGATCTGCTCTTTGTGGAAAGTAGCCTGAGATAACTCTGTTATGATCTGGCAGTATAAAAATAAAACTGCTGTGTGACAAAGCCTATGGGTAACCATTTTGTACTTGCCTTGATGAAGGCCTGAATGGCTTAAATGTGTAAGCATGTTTTTAACTGCAAAATAGACATGAGTCAATAAAGACTTTTTAAACTGTTAACTTCCTGAGTGGCTCTGAGGAGGTTTGAGGATCAACTTTGGATCCTCAAACTGAAGAGCACCAGAGAGACACTTTTATCCACACACAAGCAACACTTCTGCTGATTGTTTTGTGACTAAAATTGACTCTACTGGAATGCTTTGCAAAAGATATAAACTCAAGAAAATTCATAGAATGAGAAGAATGAAATAAGGAAAAAAAAAAGAAACATTCAAATTTTCTGAAGCTAATTTAAAGGATTAAACGCACAGAGACACAGAATTTAAAACTAGAAGAGCACCAGGCAACACAAAAAGAATATTCACATGTACCTCCTTTTGTAATCCACTACATTTTGATTAGTAATTTCATTACAGGTTTCCTCACAGTACCAATTATATACTACAATTAAGCTTTTTTTTTTTTTTTACTTAATTACATGTAACTAGTTACTTCCCAACACTGTTAGTAGCTGAGCCTTGCTGAGCATTTCTCCTCTTTAATCCCCTCCATTAAAAAAGCCAGCAGTTTGAGAAAAGTTAAGTTTTCCAATTAGAATAATATGGGTTGACTCTTCCTCCTCATAATTCATATGAAGCTTAAACTTTGACATTGTAAATATGACAGACAGCAAAGATGTGCAAAGAGGAAATGAAACTTTGTGTTCAAGTTTAACATACAGCACATGCACATGTAAATGCCAGAATAGGTCAGCCCACATAATGTGGTACAGACTGTGCTGCTTGTTGTAACACAAAAAAATGTTGTAGTATCAGCAGGAGCTCATAGGCAGAAGCACACACTCACACACTCACACACTCACACACTCACACACACACAGACTGTGATACTGACATAGTATGAACTTTGACTACGATTCTTGAATAATTTTCCTTCAGTTGAGCGCAGAAGAATCGTCTCTTTCCTCCGTCTTTGTCTCCTCCTCTGTAATGTTTTAATAATATTTCAGCCCACTGGCTTGTTCCACTCTCCCAGTTCAACTATAATGGTTTCATCATCACTGACTCTAATCCCACTGGGTGCTGAAGTGCTGCTTTGTTAAATAAGGAGGAGGAGGAGGCTGGTAATAGAAATGCAGTATAATTGTTCCGAGCCAGAGTGGGTGAAACATTTGTCTTATTTTACTGCCTATATGCTGGAGCCAGTCAGCAGCAATTTTCCAGTCCAAGCTGGAGGGTTTGTGTCTTCATACACTCCGAGAGAGAGTAGGAGAGGTTACACTTCATGATATGTCAATTTCAATGGAAATTCAGCCTTGTTTTACATTCTCAAAACCTTTGTTGTTTTTCATTTACAATTAAAGGAGAAATCGGAAATATATTTACGTAATTTAGCATAAAATGACCATGATATGTTGTCAGGGATTAAGGAAATATGCTAAATTGAAGTACTTGCTTCTGCGCTGTTCTCCTTTGACCTTTTTTTTTTTGTTCCGGCTTGGAATAAATGTTTTTGTTTTCCCCGTTTCATGTGAATAAGAGTTCAAATTAGTGCCAGATATTTGCTGAATGAGTAAGTGTCTCTTTAGGAGTCACAAGAAATCAACAATATTTTTTTAGAAGGAGTAGATGTTTATAGCAGTTAAACTTAGAAATATGTTAAATATAGTTTGGCAGTCAGTCGCTGAACTCCAACTCTAGAGTTTGTATTTTCAGAGCAGTGGACTTTCATTTTCACAATAACAGGCTTAACTTTACACTGACAGTTACAAACAGTTGGTCAGCTTACAGTGTAGGACTTGTTCCTCACTTGTTATTGTCAAATTACGATGTTGCGCATGTCTTGTGCTCCATCTCCTTGTTTCTGCAGCCTGCTTGAGCTTCCTGGCATCTGAGGAGGAGGGGGCAGGGGGAAACAATTTGCTTCAACCATAGATTGCATGTTAAGTAGAATTTCAGTCTATTAAATGCACCATCTATGGCTTCAGCTTGCTATTTGGACTACAGTGTTTGAACATGCAGTTGTTACATATTGCAATGCAAAATAAATACTTGATTTTTGGTCTTCTTCTTTGCAATACATATATTATATTAGTCTTTTCATTGCTGTCTTAGTTCACACACACACACACAGACACACACACACACAAGCAATTGCTGTCCAGAAAGATGCTCTCGTAGTTACACATTACACATACTGAGGACCCATCTGGGAGAATGGATGTTGGCAGCATTCCCACAACTATAACTGCACAGCAGAGGGTACAGATGGGGCACTCTACACACACACACACTTGCACACACTTGCCAGCAACCTCGCTGCAAGTTTCAGTAGTGAAGTACTGTTCACACACAAGCATATAAACAAATTCACACACCGAGCAGGCAAACAAAAGCACAGTGTCGCTGTCTTTTTTTCATGCACGGCCTGGAAGTGAGCAGATGAAATGACTGAGGGATCTGTCATCTAAGGAATGAGAGTAAACTCTAGTACAGCGGTGATCTGCAAAAACTTGTGTTGCCCCTGTTGAGTGTGTGTTAAAAGAAATTTATTAGAAAGCGCTTGTAGTCTCTTAACTAATACAGTGGTGTCCTTGGAAAGACATGCAAGACTTTTGAATTGCAGACAGAGTGGTGTGTTTTTCAAGTGTCTCTGCTGTATCAGAACCACTGTTTTCATGAAGTGCAGCTGTTTTAGTGCAATCAAAGTAAAATTCCACAACACATCTCAGCCACAGTGGAGAATGTAACTGAGAAAATTATGTGTATCTGGCTCATGCAGAAAACACTTCATCAATCAGGACAAAAGAACGTTTCAAGAGAAATGGAGCATGTCAGTACTTTGTCACATAAGACTGGCAGTGTTTTGGTTTTACTTTATTCATTTTGGGGCCTTTATTTGATAGTTGACAGTGTAGTGATGGGCAAGAAATGTTGGGAGAGAGAGGGGGGGGGGCGCATCATGTTCAACAAAGCTGGAATTGAACCAGAAATGTTCTATTTATGTATTAGGAGCCTTAACCATACCCAGATGCTCTGTTTTGAATAATCTAAAAATTTATGAAAGCTGAAAAAAAATATTACAAAAAAGTATAAAATGATGGTTCTGGACTTTCTGCACCCCACTTACACCTGGCATTAAAATGGGATTCTGTATCTGAATATATTAGCCGGGTAATCTGAACGTACCTTTTTATTTACGCCTGGTATTTTAATGTGCTCTCATTATCTTCACTGAGAACAGATCTCCATCCTCCAGAGCAAAACCTGTGCATGAATATTTTGAGATGGAGGCAAACAAGCCCAAGGACTTTTGTGAGTTGTTGAGGGGAAACTTTATAAATTCCGTGAAACGTCGTCTACGACAAATTGTTAATTATTTGTCCACTCTTGTAAATCTGGCAAATGTAGTGCATGACTATGCCTTTCTTTGTATGTATAATATTGTGTCACTTTGTGCGATGCCAGTGTGTAGGTTACTCTGTGACTAGGACAGATCAGCTGAGGTATTTCTTACTATATATCATTTATTTCCCACCCCCATATTATTTTATTTTTCAGGCAGTTTCTTGAATAATGCTTATTTTGGCGCGATCATAACACACAGTAGACATAAAATCAGTAATTAGAGGCATGTTTATTTCAGCCTTCTCTTTTGCTTGGTCTCTAAATTTGAATAACAACCTTTATTATCTGTTAGCTAAAGACAAATATCAGTGTTATGTTGCGTACGGGTGGCAGCACATTGTGTGGATTGTGTTTACACCTACCTAAGATCTGAACACAAGGCGAGCCAGACTGCCCTCAGACGTGGTCAGGCAGATCCAACCACTTTCTGATCGTGACGCATTTACATCTTGCGTTTACATGTGTTTTTCCTTGTCTGGATAATGTGCCCGGATGCAAATAGCATTTTGATATCAGGTGTAAATGTGCTTTTAGATTTCATGTCCGCATAGTTTTCTCATGTGTGCGTGAATGTGGGCATCTTTTTCATTAAGTGGTTTGATATTTTGAGAAATGTGCCTTTTCACACACAGTTAAATGAGAGGAATGATACCTCTCTTTGTGCCAAGGTAGAGCCAGCAGGCAATTAGCTTAGCATAAAGACTGAGAGCAGGTGGGAAAACTACCGTACCACTTAAACTCTCTATTTTTTTTGTTTTATGTTTATTATTTTTGAGAGCAAAGCAGGAATACAACAACAAACAAACCATGGCAAGGAGGGAAAAAAAACAAACAAACACAGCACATCCTAGGTAATGACAATAGCCACAGCCATAATTAAATTACAGGGTTTGTATGAGTGCTAGAAATCCTTAAAAACACTTTAATTTTAATTTTGTGTTTTCAAGCTTTGAAAAGTGCTTGGATTTTGGATAAAATCCTTGAAACTGCTTGAAACTGCAATTACATTTCTGTCATAATCAATCACTACCTGGCTGAATAGTTTGTGTTTTAGATAAAGAATTTTAGATAAAGAAGTCAAATAAATGTGAAATTGCCTCAGTCTGAATGCCAGGTCTACTTACAGACACGTGGTACATTTTGAAACATGAAGGAGCCCTGAAATTAAGGACAAAGTAGTTTTGCAAAAGTATATATTGTATTTTTAAAAAAACAGGAATACACATCAAGGTGCTTTACATTGGACACAACACGTTCGTCCTTTCCCTGAAAATATTTCAGCACATGGTCCCAGATCTTATTAAATACAGCCCCTCTAACTTCATTATAAAATCTCTCCAGATGTAGTGTTTGCCATTTCTTCCAGCCACAAATCATATGTCCAGTTTCCACACTTGCAAAATTAACATTTTTGCAATCATCATTCCAAACAAAACAGCCATACTTCCATCCGTATTGGCAAAAGATAAGGAACTAGCCGCTCCAAAAACTCACTATTTTATTTATTGTTATATATTCATGCTATGTAACACCCTCTTAAACCACAAATGAATCACCATGCTTAAGTATGTTGTTGTAGCTGTGTAAATGTGCCATTGCACTAGTATAGAATAAACCAAGTGTGTTGCCTTTGTCCTGGGGTTTATGGTTTTTTGCAATATTCATGATTCCTTGCTGTAGGTAACAGCCGTGCACAAAACAGTGTGATGATGGCATGCCAGCCTAAGCTGCTAAAGAGTTCCTAAACTAATTAACACAATACAAAACCCATTTGCTCACTTTTTCCACTTCATGTAAACTTGCTCTCAGTTTATATTCCTGTTGCTCAACAGTCCGCTGTGATTTCTGTCCTTTTCCAGCTCCGTCTCCAGCCAAGCCTGCTGCTGGCCCGCTTTGCTCGAGTAATGAGATTAATGCATGAGGAGAGCTTTAACCTTGAATTCAGCATCCAGCTCCCACTTCAGCTAGCTCCAATAAAAATGTAGTATGGAAATTCATGGCTCTGCTAATCTGGCTGGATTAGGTTAATTCAGTTAGCGGGTTGTGAATTTAAACTTGTTGTTTAGCAGCTGTGGCTCGCAGCAGCTACTTGCTTATGCTTTATGAGTTTCTCAGGGGCTGTCAGTCTACTATATGGTCCTGCCTGAATCCACTTCAGCCTTGTTTGCGTACAGTCTGAATGAATTGATTGTGACGAAAACCAGCTCTGGCAAGCACTCATTATAACCACATAGACAAGCACTCATATTTTAGAGCACATAAACAATCAATTTGCATTTAGATGAAGAATAGTGGACATAAACTTAGGTCCAGGAAAATACTTTCTTATTCATGTTGGCCGCAAGAAGTTGCTCATACATAATGTGGGAAACCATCTGAATATGAATGTGGGGATGGTATTGATTAAGAACAAAAAGACTTTGTGATCATAATATGAATGCAGTTTCCAATCACCAGTTTTCTTCCAGCAGCTAATGCTTTTAGGGATGCATTATAATATCGGCGTCAGTCAATAAAGGCTTTATGAAATTAAATATCGGCCAGAAATGAATATTTCTGCTGATGGCAGGCCGATAAGGTGAAGCTTGAATTGTGACATGTCTGCGGTGTGCAGGTTTTTTGAAGTGTCTTAACCAGACAGCAAAGTTCCTATTTGCAGTGATTGCCCAGCATCTGTCATGTGTCTGTCTGTCCCACATCTTCAACAATACAAACTGAATTACCAGTCTGCTGCGTTCCAGACCACATCAGGTCTGAATTTCCCAGTTCAGACTTGGTATTTCTGTCAACTTTCTCCTTTTCCAGTAAAAGTGGCATATAGGGTCACATCTTAAGTTAGCTAATGTTAGCAAAATGCTAGCTAATTATTGATGTAGATTACATAGCTACATAGCTACTTGACATCAGTTTACTGGCAGAACAGGTTTTACTATATAATAGAACGTACTTTGAGTCATTGTACTTTTCTAGTTGGAGGTTGGAAATTTTTGAGCTGCGTGTTGTCTGGAATCAGAGTCATTATCCCAATTCATATAATGGCAAATTTGTGAAGAGCAAAGAGATACAGGCACCAGCAAAGAGTAGAAATCATAGTATTTTAATCTCACTGTAAGAGAAACTTGATGCAAATAGATTAAGTATATCAGTATCGGCATCAGCAATTGGTCAAAATGAGTTGGAAAATATCAGTCATGGACAAAAATACAATTTTGTATATCGCTAAATCAGGGGCTCCCAAACGTAATACACAATAGATGCACAGTAGACCTATAGGGAATCCCCCTCTGTGTATTTTATTTATTTATTTTTAGATTTGAAGAAACTAAAGTCCTCTGAGGTTGTCAGTGATTAAACTAGGATCACTATACACAGTAAATCAAAACGGCCAACCCTGTTTCTTCCCTTGTTGTTCCAATCATCTTCACAAAAGCTAAAACAGATCCTACAACCTACTCAAGGACCCCTGTTGGTTCCCAGATTGAAAACTGCTGCCCTACATGAAAATGAAATGTGGTGTAAATAAGACAGTGATGATGATGATGCCTCCTCATCAGGTGCTGAATGAGGCAGTAGGGGCCATGATGTACCACACCATCACCCTGACCAGAGAGGACCTGGAGAAGTTCAAGGCGCTGCGAATCATCATCCGCATCGGCAGCGGCTACGACAACATCGACATTAAGGCTGCTGGAGAGCTCGGTGAGACGGGGGGGACAGACGTAGACAAAAGAGGAGGAAGATGGATAGATAAAGAGAGAGGTTGTTCAGAAGCAGACAGTAATCATACGCTGTGAATAATGAACAAGGAGGAGTCGTATCTGCCCATATGGCTCATTCAGTCACCACCACATGAGAAAAATAAGAATAAATCAACAAAAAACAGAATTGATGCATTATGGATAAGTGCTCCCACTGGATGTAGGCCAAAGCAAACTCTGCTTGCTGCATTGATTTAACATAAGCAACATATGTAAGAGGAATTATTGCATACTGTAAACAGAATATGTAATGTAAGTGTTTCTCATCCAGAGCAGATGCTCCAACTAATATGAAACTCTCCCTCTGATTCCCATTTGGCCCCGTTGGCATATGTTTGGTATGAGCGCAGGATTTAGTGTGATATCCTAATTATTGTCGCTTGTGGTAATACATTTCAGTATGCTGACATGAATATTTTTTGAGTAATGTTCTTTTCATTCGCATAATTTGCAGATATAATTATCATCTTATCCTTCACAGTTCAGTTTTATACTCAGTGCATTTTTATTTTGTAGAAGGTCATAAAGAAAATACATTCCCTGCCAATTATTTGGTGAAATAAAAAGCTCTTCAAACAGCTACAGTAATTATAGCCAACTATTAAAACTATTAAATCTGTGAAGTAATTGTGTCACTTTTCACTTGAAGTATCTGTGTCATTGTCATCTTTTGAGCTTCAATGTTTAATGTTTTTTCTCTTCATCTTATATTTTCCAGGCATCGCCGTGTGTAATATTCCCTCAGCAGCTGTAGAAGAAACGGCAGACTCAACACTTTGTCACATCCTCAACCTGTACCGGCGAAACACCTGGCTCTACCAGGCTCTCCGGGAGGGCACGCGGGTCCAGAGCGTGGAGCAGATCCGGGAGGTGGCGTCGGGGGCAGCCAGGATCCGAGGAGAGACGCTCGGACTCATCGGATTTGGTGAGCTGCTTCTTTGGGGTTTTACTGTAATCTAAGTTATCTGCCCATTTTCACATTATGAAATGAAATGTTCTTCAGGGTAACTTCATTTTTGCAGGCAGCTGTTTGATTCTGGTAATCAGTAAGGAGCGCTAATTGTCCTTTTATTTCGTTTTTACTGTTTCCAGGTTGTCAGTTAATTAACACAGTTGACTTAACCCATTTGTCTTTGTCTGTCTATACTTTTAATAGCTCAGTCTGTTAAGTGTCAAAAATAGCACTATGAGGCTGCACAGCGATGCTTTGAGCTAATTACTATCCTCAGCCTGCTAACAAGCTCACAGTGGCAAAGCTAACAAGATGTTTAGCAGGTATGGACTAATGTTTACAATGTTAAAAACCAAGTTAGTGTAGTGGATTAATATGCCTACAGGAGGCAGTTGACTTTTCCCAAGTCCTGCCCTTTTTGTAAGCTCAGCCTGTATGTATGAGGTAGCTCAGTATACCAAGTGGGAGCCAGCTTAAATATTAAGGGATGGAAGCATTGTCCAAAGTTTTGAGTATCAATACTAAGTTACTAGCCTCTGAATTGTCTCTTTAGTCCATGCTTACCCTCTGTCTCATGTCCCCCCTCAGGTCGCTCAGGCCAGGCGGTGGCAATGCGCGCCAAGGCGTTTGGCTTCAACGTGATCTTCTACGACCCCTACCTCCAGGACGGCTTGGAGCGCTCACTGGGCGTCCAGCGAGTCTACACGCTCCAGGACCTGCTCTACCAGAGCGACTGCGTCTCCCTGCACTGCAACCTGAACGAACACAACCACCACCTCATCAACGACTTCACCATTAAACAGGTGGGGGACCTTTAGTGCTGGGGGGAAACTCCAGAAACCAAATGTATATCTTTCTAATATGAGCCTCAGCTGAAGGAGGATAAAATAAACTTATTTTACTCCCTCGCAGCCAAATATCACCCTCTCCAAACAAACCAAACTCCGTTGACAAAATCAGTCATTTTACCTTGCAGAACACAGACGTTGCTGGTCCACTGCTGCTGTGATGTGTTAATTTGTTTGTTTTATTGTGTGACTTTGGTGAATCCTAACTAACCTTTTAAAAGAACTAAGTCACACAATAACACAAACAAACAAACAGATCGAGGCAGCAGTAGATCAGCAGCTCCAATGTTCTGTTGGGTAAAATTTCAGATTTTGCATGTGGAGTTTGGTTGATTTGGAGAAAGCAATATTTGGCATTTCTTGGCATTTCTTGGCTCCTTTGTTCTCCTTATTATAGGATGTTTAAACAACCCTTAAGATACTAGGAACAAGCACATGCAAAGAAATACTGGTGGACAGTTGGCGTGGATGGTGGTGGGACATCTTTTTGCGTTACTGCCTGTCATGTGGTGGGAAGACTCACTGTAATCAGTCTGTTCTTCCTCACAGTTTCTGTTCTTTCATAACTCAGGTCAGTGTGACCCAAGCATTGCCAAAATGTGTGTGTGTGTTTGTAGTGGGTGTTGGAGCGTGTGCATGTTCTTCACTGAAAATGAGCGAAGCATGCAGATTTCAAGGTTGAAAAAATATGAATTGTGCCATTTATCACCCAGTAAATCACTTTGTAAAATCTAACATAATAAATGAGCTTCTCTTAGCAGTCAGATGGTATAAATGTGTACATTTCCCTGCTGTGTAATCCAAGTCCATGATATGTTTATGCACTTGAACACCACACCTATTGTGAGCTGCCAATAAAGCAGTCAGTGATGAGCCAAGGAATGCTACTGACTGACCGAGTCACAGTTACCAGCTGAGTGGGTTGCCAGGCCAGGCATGGTGAATCAGCTGCTAGGCTAACCACGGCACGTGCTTTAACCCCCAAATGTAGTGGTTTATGGTTTTGGGACCAGTTTTATGTTTCCTAATGGGAGATGAGTCTGTCTGAGCAGACTTTTGTCCCCCTTACATGATAAATATGAGAAACACTCATGAGTTATCCTCTCAGTCTTCTCTTGATCACTGCTGCCACCTGGAGGATAGAAAATAAACTTCAGGTTGTGGTAAATTTGATGTATAGCTGCTGGAACTGACACCTGCCTCCAAACTGAATATGTTTTTACAGTTGTGTTAAATAAAGTTCAATACACTGTATCTAAATGTGCATCATCTCTGACATGCGAGTTTTCTCATAAACCCTGAAGAGTTTCTGTGAAGATGAAGGGATTAGTGTCATTTAAATGTCCCCCTTTTTTTTTGAAAAGCCTTTTGTTATCTTGTCGTTCTTTATTTGAAAAGCATTTGTTTTCCCCCTGTGTTGTGTTTTTGTTTTGTTTTTTTAAGTCTTCCCACGCAGCATTGAGCCAATAAATGACAGCACCCCTGGGTGTGTAATCTCAAAACCACACATGCTGGTATGTCGAATGCTGAAATTATAACTGAGAATAAAATAGATGCTGTTCTGCTGTGTGTGTGTGTGTGTGTGTGTGTGTGTGTGTGTGTGTGTGTGTGTGTGTGTGTGTGTGTGTGTGTGTGTGTCTGTAGATGCGTCAAGGTGCTTTCCTGGTCAACTCGGCACGTGGAGGTCTGGTGGATGAGAAAGCTTTGGCTCAGGCCCTGAAAGAAGGCAGGATACGGGGAGCCGCTTTGGACGTCCACGAGTCGGAGCCTTTCAGGTATTTATTATAATTTCTTATTATTATTAAAACAGTGTTTAACCATTAGTCTTTATTCATCAAATCAGTTCACTGTGTAAACTTGTAGATTTGAGTTTTCATGATGAGACTCTCTAATATGTCCATGATGGTAATAGTCACTGCTCTTACATCTTCTGTTTTGTATTGGTTTCTGTTATTTTATAAGGCCATCATTGATATAAGAACACAGCAATCAGCAAAGCAAATAGATACACAAGAACATTTAGATTGTTTACACACAAAAATACAAAATATATAAGACAATGTAAAATAAAAACACCAAAGAGTCCACCACATCCCCATCCGTATAATCTCAAATCATATCCAGTGGTACATGGCATTAAGTAGAATGGGGAAGAAATAAAATTGGCTCATGTGGTAAAAGGTCTAGAACAGGCCCAGAATGGACCCCAGGTCATACATAAAAACCTTCATGTTATCCACAGGAGCTGAATTTAAATTTCTACAAATAAATGCAGCCTAATAAGCCTCTGATGCAATCATTGTACGAGGGCAGAAAGGTAAGTTTCCAGTTGAGCAAAATGACCTGTCTAGCCAAAAGCGTGGCATGTGCTGCCTTATCAGACTGACTTGGCTGACAATCAAAACTCAAATCAAATCCGAAGACCTCTGAAAAACATTTTAGAACCCCAGAAATCTTACCGTTTAGAGCATGACCAGAATTGATTAAAAGGGGCTGATTTGAGTTTACAACAAGGGTAGGTATTAGGGAATATCTTTCCAAGTTTAGCCCCAGGCCAATAAATGCAGTGACTACTTTAAAGTGTATAAGACAGTCCCTTGCACTAAATGAGGAGGAGTGGATCCTATTTAGAATAGACTTCCATGTGTCCTCATCAAATTCTTCCCCCAGGTCCTTCTCCCAGTGCCTTGAAAGGGGTTGGTGGATTCAGGTGGTTATTAGTGATTCCTCTTATTATTAATGAGCCTTATTAAAGTTAAGAATATCCTCTAGAGGCATTTCGATGGGTATATTGTGGAATCAGGGTGTGTTTTTGCATACAAAATACCTAACTTGCAGTGAAAAATGTGAGATGAGGATATCTTCAGCTTTTCTTCCTGCAGAGCAAATGAGGCAAACACGCCATCATTGTACAGCTGTGATAAAGATAAGACTCCAGATGTTTGTCGAACCGTAAAAGCTCTGACATGGAGGAAATATGGTATTCTGAAAAATTGGATCAGATAAGGAAAGGTGTTTTAGGTTAAAAGGTAATCAAAATTGATTTCAGATCCTGAGTGACCTCTGGGTTATCACCATTTTGGGGCTACAGTTGGAAATCAGCTATGATGGTTGAACTGGCACTTTGGCAGAATTGCACTGTCCCTGTAACTTTAAACTTTATAAAAAAAAATAAATGCAAAAACATACATACTTTGAACAAAATGCAGTTGTTCAGATTTGAATACATAATATAAGGAACACTAGTGGGAAGCTATTGAATGAAACTCCCAAAAGCCTTATAAATTAATGGTTTCTGTTGTTTCTTTCATTTGCTGCTGAACAGTTTTTCCCAAGGTCCCCTGAAAGACGCCCCCAACTTGATCTGCACACCCCACACCGCCTGGTACAGCGAGCAGGCGTCATTGGAGATGAGAGAGGCCGCCGCCACAGAAATACGCAGAGCCATCACTGGTATGGAGACGTCTTTGATTGCACACAATCCCACATTTTAGTTCCTCGGCTCACCAGTGTTCAATCTCGCCTCCCCCCCCGACGCAGGCCGTATTCCTGACAGCCTCCGCAACTGTGTCAACAAAGAGTTCTTTGTTACCACGGCACCCTGGGGAATGATGGAGCAGCAGCAGCCTCAAGTTCACCCCGAGATCAATGGTGCCGCCTACAGGTAGGAGGTGGATTTATGTGAAGGCTCTCTCGTCGCACAGGGATCACCTGTGACGTCTCAGCACCTGCAACACATGGGGGAGGGGTAGTCTAGATGTTCAAATGTCTGTTTGTCACAATTCTGACTTTCTTTTCCTGAATATTAGGCTGGGTCCTAGTTTTTGTGGCGTTTTTATACATAGAACTTGGCCCAAATGACTTTTATCCCTTGTTAAGTTTAGGCTCTGCGTTTCTCAGTCTTTATATTGTCTCAACCAGAATGAACTGCTTCTCTCACACAGCCGAGTGAACCAAACCATGGTACAGGCCATAGCAACGGGGGGAATGCAGGACAAATTATATACCTAATTCTCAACCAGGTAAATGAATACTACCACTGCTGGCCCACAGGCCAGAGCAAATGAACTACATCATTAATAAAAAACCAAATCCCATTCAAATCTGTAGCCTTTTTCTGCTTCACACTCTAACTCACATGTCCTGTAACTGTACCCACTCTACCCAGCATCTCATCAATTCCCCAACCCCCCCCTCTCCCACCACCACCACCACCACCACCACCACCCTCCTGAAACAGAAACAGACACACAGCACACAGGATCACTCTAACGTGGGGCATTTTTAAAGACGTGTCACAGACATTTGCAGTCACATATGATGCACTGGCAATCAAGAGATAAATAAGGTGTCATTTTTCTTTAATCAGCATTTCAGCACATTCACAACAACACATCGTAAAGATGAATATAGTACAGTGATTGTGTTTTTTTTTTTTTTATGTGATGTAAAGACAAAGTATGAAGGTTGTTGTGGAGGTTTTTCACTTAAAGCAGAGAAAGAGGACGTGGAGTTACGCTATCTTGAGAAGTTAAGAAAGAAACAGATACTCATGTGGTGGAGACTGAGGTAAGGGCCTCTCACCATAGTAAGGAAAAACTTAAACCTTTGTAAAAGCCCTAATAACAAATCTGGGATATTTTCAGTTCTTGTATTTGCAGTAAGAACTTCCCTCCACACCATTCCCCTTTTATCTCTCTGTAATAAAGCAGTAGTTCACCCAAATTATGAAAAAAAAAAAAAAAAACAAAAAAAACTCAGTAGCACTTTACAGTAAGGGTACATGAATTATCCTCAAGACATGTATGACTTCATGCACTGATGAATAACATATGATTAATGGTGGCATAAGTGAAATCGCTATGAATCATTTGTTGCTTATGCATACATGATACATACACATTTCATGTTCCTAACTTAATAACTGATAACTGAAAGTCCAAATTATGATCTAATTTGCATATGCATTTTTTTCCCCAAGTACATGCCTGCCTGTACTGAAGGACATGAGCCACAAACATGATGAAGTCATAAAAAAGTAATTGCTTAAGTCATGATTACTACACTGGAATTTGTCCTGTCCCTTCATCTACAGACTTATCAGTATAATAATTCAGAAATCATGATGATCGATTTTGAGTTTAATTATTGCTTTTGCATTAAATCATACATAAATTGTTAGTACTTGTACTTTCCTCAAAGTTCATGAAGTAACACATGAATAAATTAATCATTTTTCATGCATTAAGTAATGTATGAATTTATGATCATTCATGTACCTGTACTATAGTGTTAAAAAAAAGTCTGTTTTCTCAAGATATTTCTAAGTTATTGTTTTAATGTATTTTGGTAACAATCTGAATCTTAGTGACTGGCTTTTTTATGCATGTGGGAGAAGTTTGTCTTCTGGGCTGCCTGTCAGAAAGCCTTAACCATTTCCCTAACCGTAACCCTTCTGGCAACTTCTCCCTTTAGCCAATGTAAATATAAAAACGAAGCCATCTGTATTGCTGTATAATATGGAGGGTATTTTATTTTATTTTATTTTTTGGTAATTTGGGTGAATGGCCCTTTTAAAGTCCTTCCCTACACCAGATTAGGACTCCTAACATTCACATTTGTTGCCTCCATGCTGCAGTACTCCTTGCCATGTTTAACCATTTCTAAATATGTTGTGATGCTTAATGAGACCATTAAAATTAAGATGTTTTTTAAGGTGTTTAGATTCTCTTTACTGAAGAGTCCATCATTGTATCTATAATTAGTTTTAAAGTACACAATTTTTCATATTTCATGTGGTGATTTTGGTATTTTTAAGCTCTACTTTTAATAAACAGTTACTTCAGACGGTCATGATCAGGAGCAACAAATATTAGTTCCAGCTTTGTATTGGCTGATCAAATTGATCACTGATCAGCCTCTGACTAGCAGTAATTTTTAAATAGTAAACAGAAAATGTTAGCTTCAGTTGAACAGTTTTCCTTCGCTCTCCTGCTGATCACCCCCTGTCCATCTCCAGATTCCCTCCTGGCATGGTGGGCGTCGCTCCCGGTGGAATTCCTGGACCTATGGAGGGGTTGGTGCCTGGGGGAGTGCCCATCGCCCACACCCTGCCCCCCGGTACCCATCCGTCACAGGCCACCTCCCCCAACCAACCCTCCAAACATGGCGACCCCATGAGAGAGCACATGACTGAGCCGTAGGACTGCTGCTGCTGTGACCGAGTTAAAGGGGGCTAAAACCTGATGTAAACTAAAAAAAGAAAAAACCCAGCGACTGACCAACTCAACCATCCAACTGTAAGCTTGACTTCAGACATCTGAATCTACCAGCAGACTGCCTGCCTGGCAACGTGTCACAGTTTTCTTTTTGTATGAAACCACTACGCCCAAGTGAGGACAGTGGATGTTACTGCCACACTGAGATGGGACTGACCGTCAAACTCATACGCCGAAGATCTGAAACCTTTCCGCCCCCTTTATCTGTTTTTTGGTCATCATTGATTTTTGTTTTTATCCTTATTTTTGAGCATATTTCAGGGCGATTCCTCCTGACTTCTGGGACATGTTGACATTACCACATGCAGGATGGAAATCTGCCCCGCCCTCCCTGATTTAAAGGAAGCGTTTGGGGGGACTTCATAAACAATCCGTCGAGCCTCAGATTCCCTTCCTTAGTCAGTTTCACCCATTTCAGCGCAAAACATGTCTTGTGTTATTTTGTTCTTTTTTTTTTTTTTTTTTTAGTTTTTTTTTTCTGTTTATCCAATATTCTGTGTTTCTGTTGCAAGTGAATATCTGTTTTTCTGTTCTTCCGTGTGTGAAAATGAATGGATTTACAGTTACAAGTTTATTTAGCGGACGAGACGTCTCCATCAGAAATCTGGACTCTGGACTTGGTGGCCCCTGAATGTAGAGACAAGATGCGGGGCAGCAGATGTGGTTTCCAGTTCCAGGAAGAATATTTTGGCTTATGAGGTAAAAATGACCCTTTTCAACCAAAACAAAGGAAGGAAAAAGAAAAAAAAAAAAAAAGACTGGCATTTGTGGTTAGATATTGTATGTTGAGTGTGTCACCTCAATTAAATATTGCTGTTGTAAGTTTTCTAACTCTGCCAAGCTGAGGTACCTACAATATTTGGTTATTGTTCCAAATAGTATCTGGTTGCATCCAAAGGACCTACAGTACACTGCAGCACCAGCTAGCGAGGTAGAAAAGTGTTTGGAAAAACAAAAATCTCTTACTGACTCAGGAAAAAAAATATTAACCTTCAAATACGTCCAAATCTGAACAGAAAACGAACCAAGTCTGGATAATTGCTTTTCATGTCTCCACCTCTTTCTCCATAGTGGTATTTTTTTTATATATCAAATGTATGTTTTTTGATGTTTGAGGTTTTCAGTCCTGTTAGATTTGTATTGCCTTGTTAAATGTTCTTATAATCATAGTCTTACGTGAGCGACCCCGCCCTCTCCTCTTTATAGTTTCTTTGTTTTTCTGCTCTGATGAAAGCCAGATGTGGCTCTTGGAGGCATCGGGCCCTCCATGAACAGCAGCAGCCATGTCCATCCCTTTTTAGCCCCACGACGTTAGCAAGAGATGGCTGCTAGCAGATTGTTTGGTTTTTAGTGTGAGTATTTGTATTTGTTTCTTGTACAAGGTGAACATATAGCATACAGTGCAGCTGGAAACAATAAATAAAACTTACTGTTCTGATTGATGATTGGCTCTGTGGAACATTTGTGGGGGTTCTGATGTCCCTGGACACTTTTTTTAGTTATTTAAAGGACCAGTTTGTTGGATTCAGTGGCATCTAGCAGCGAGCTTGCACCTCACGTCACTCTCCCCTTCCAGGGGTGTAGGAGAAGCTATGAATGAAACTTGTGCAAAACAAAAGGCTTTATTTTGAGCGTTTGTCTGTTTGGTTTGTCTGTTCTGGCAGCAGTGGAACATGACAGACTCTGTGGAATAGGATCTGCACCTGCTGTAGGTCTAAATGGCTCATTCTAAGGTAACGAAAACACAATTCTTATTTTCAGCTCTTTATACACTAAAGAAACATACCGACAATGAATTCCTGTAAATCTTACACACTGGAGATTTAATATTCCTGTGTAAACAAGTTATTATCATGTGCGCACAATTAAAAATTCACCTTTAGGAGCCCCACATAAAAAAGGTTAATACAGTATTAATGGATTTTGTCATTCCTATTATTCTTTCTCAGATAATCATGGTCCAACTTGGAAAGACAGTTCCCTGAATGCTTGTTAACATGGCATGTGTCCAGTAAGTTATTTTGTGGGCCACCAGAGGCTGTTTTTTTTAAACCATTTTTTTGTTTACAAGTTAAAAAAAATTAAAAGTATGCCAAATAAGCTATTAGCAGCTCCTGCTCACAATATATCCATGGTTTTAGGGACAACTGTCAGTGAATTACTGTGATACTGAAGAAAAACAAGTTCTGGAACTTAATTACACATCTTTTTGCTATGATTTCTTAGCAGATTTATTTATTTACGATGGACATCAGAGATAATAAGATTCTCGAAAGGGGTCAGTCACACTAACTTTAAAAACATATGTATGTGTTCAGATTTAACTGAAATGAAGAGTATAATTTTAAAGGAGTTTAAAGAACATTAATATTGGATGAGATCGAAAAACGATTCAAATCGAATGCTAATCCTGCTCTGTCACTGTTGGATGTGAACATGTACGCAACAGTTTGCTAAAAAGTTCCCATATCTACTTTAAAGGTGCAGCAAGCAGCTCTGGAAAAAGATAGTTGATTATTGACTCGTGAGCCAAGGTTGTGAAATACTGATGTTTTGAGAGTGAGGCTCACAGGCTAGATTTTCTAAAGCCTGAAACCAGGACCCAGAGGAGGAGCAGAAGTCAGGATTTCTCTCAGGCCACTTGAATTACCTCAGGCTTTATGGAACTTTTGCCCGGTGCTGTCCATTAACAGCTTGTTTCTGCTGCCCTCAAGTGGCAAAAAATAAATAAATAAATACAAAATATTAAATAAAGAAATAAATCAAGTTATTGCAGGTAACACAATATTGTAGTTGTAAGAATATAAGACCATTTGGACTGATATATTTCTCCAGTGTTACAGCTTCTACTGTGTGAAACATCTGTAACTGGTGTATAAACAGTTGGCTGACAATATAACATAGTCAGCATTTGAAATATGTCTTCATACTGAATATGATCATGAAATATGGATTGCTAATTTAATTTAGTATTAAATGAATATATAATTGGTGTAATGATATAATTTAGTCAATTATTAATGAAGTATTCATTTATTTGTAAATATTTTAACTTACCTCTCAGTGAAAAGTGATTAAATGCCATCCACTGATGAAAACCATGAGGTAACGAAAGGAAGAAATCAAGCAGATGGACTTTGAATTAACACTTAAGCTGAAATGATTGGTTGATTAGTCAATAGTCTATTGATAGAAAAGTAAGAACCGACTATTTTTTTTAAATAAATGATTATGGCAATGATTTAGGCAAAAAAAAAAAAAAAGAGCTAAAACTTTGCTTCAGACTTGTCATAAGTGAATATTTCCTGTTTTTGTTTTTCTTCTTTAAGTTCTCAGTGATAGTAAACTGAATATCATTCGGTTTTGGATCAGATCTGCAGATCTTTGAGCTTAACATGTCTTCGAAACAGTTTATCTGTGAATAATTTGTACACACATTAATAAACACTTAAAAATGTCCTTATATCTTACAGCTACATTAGTATGTTATAAATAATTTATTAACTGATATGTTTTGTTTAGTGTTCATTACTTGACATGACCTTCATCTGACCAGCTTGTACTAAAAAGTGTCACAAATTTTAAATCCACCAGAGGGTGCTAGAGAAACATGCTTCAGAAGAGCTTCAACAACTTCAGAAACACTTTACTTACTGTTAAATAACACAAATAAATAAAATAAAAAGTCATATTTTAAGACAGATTTAGTGGCATGATGATTACATGTTTGTAATCTGAAAAAGCACTGGCTGATACATGAAGAAACAGAATTTAACAACGGGAAACAATTTAGTTGGACATTCAAAAAGGTTTTCCTTTATTTTTTTTCCTTATTTTGCCTGTTCTTTGCGTTACACTCTGTATAGTGAAGTCAGGCCTAAATCCACAAACCATCATCGTCACAACTGCAACTATTGCATAAATACAAAGCAACATACAGGTGATGCTCAAAAACGTGTATGACTTGAATGAAACACGAAAGAGGTTACAGTACATAATGGCGAGGGAAAACAAAATGCAAACATTCACAGCAAAAAAAGTAACGACAACTGTTTTTTTTTTTTCTTTTTTTTCTGTCAGCTTTGGTTTTATATGTTGCAGTCTCACAACGACCTTAATAATCAAAAAACTTAAAGATGGTTTCACATAATGACAACGAACAGGCGTTACAGAGGAGGTGAACTGATGTGTACCATGAGGGTGACCTTGACAACAGAAGCTATAAGGAAAATAGGGGACAAAGTAGGACACAACAGTGAGACAAGTGTGACTTCTGGGTTTATGTCAACATTAAACACTCCCACGCTCGCTTGCCCAAAAAGAAAAAAAAAAACAAGCACCAGATTTTAGGCATCCAGATGAGGTACTAAATCGCACACACCAATGTAAGTAAACTTTTCACTGATGGTCATGATTGGTTCTTTCCTCACAGCAACAGTGTTTCTGTGCAATGTGTCTTCATCAAGATTGAGAGAATAATTAACAAAAAAACCACAAAAAAGGAGAAAAAAAATATACAGAAAGCTCTCATTAGCTCAAATATGTTTCCAAACAATAAATATGTAGAGTAAGTTAAGAGAAAAATCACACACCCGCATACACACACACCCACACACACAACTTCTCAGTTCCATCAGTCTGAAAAAAAGGTAACCAAAGATCCAACATGAATGTTTGTGTGCTAAACCTTAATGAGTGTAGATTCAACTTGTAAAGGGAAAAAATCTCCCTTTTCAAGAGCTTCATATATGACCTTAATTCAAGCAATGATACTGTATTTATATAGAAATGCTTTAATAAATGTGCAGTGCTTATTAATAAGGATTAAAGTCATTTATTATTACACAATCTCTGGTTGTCTAAAGATAACGATACTTATTGGCTTTTGTCCCTGCCCATTCAAAAACAAAATGCTAAAGAAGCCAACTCTTATACAACTGGAAAAAACATCAAAAAGATCAATTTGGAAGTGTGCTTTTGTCAGTGCCCACACTGAACCGATATAAAGTGTTGATTTGAGTCAATGCTGGTATATTTCCTTATACTCTTTTTTTATACAACCACATGCATTTACATCTATGGATAAAGATTCCTTTTTTCCTTTACATTTTGAAAATCAAAACAAATCAAAAGGTAATTTGCATTCGTAAACCTTTATTCTCTCCCCGAATCTGTGCTGTGCAGCAGTGGAGTCTGTCAGTCTCAGGTTTGTCCCAGTAAAGTGTTGAATGTGTTTTTAAGTGTACGAGAGAGTGCCTGTGTGTGCTAGAAGAATAGCAGTGTCTTCTGTCGGAGGTGGAAGGTGGGTGGGGGCTCGTGGTTCCCGCTCCTCTCCTGAAGGCGTTCACAGTTTGTCCGTGTCAGGAAAGGAAAATAAAAATAAAGAAAAGCTTTAAGAGAGAGGAGGAGGAGGGAGAGGTCCTGCCCCCCCGCAGACTGCCTCCCTCGCTTCCCCTCCGCTTCAGTTTTGTCACTCGTCGTCATCGTCCTCCTCCTCCTCGCCATCAGACAAAGAGGCGCAGGGGCGGATCTGCCTGTAGCCATCCAGCCACTTCTCCACCATCTGGGTGACGAGCGGGTGGTTGCGGCGGCGGGAACTCTTCTGAAGAGCCACCAGGACCCCGCCCTCCGTCACACAGCAGTCCAACCACTCCCGCAGCAGCTTCTCCTGTTGCTCTTCATTGCCCATCTGAAGGACAGGGAGAAACAAACACGGCCATCAGAGGGAGCCAGACCACTCAGGATATCATTCGCTCTTTCTGAAGCCCTGTGTCTTTTAAAGGGGTAGTTTGGATTATTTAATGTGGGCTTGTATGAGGTACTTATCGATAGTGAGTGCCAGCACAGAAGCTAAACAATGTACTCCTGTGGACAGAGTCAATAGCAAATTATATTTTAGCCACTTAAAAAGCAGGACCGCCTAAAATCAGTTCACGTGTACACTATATTTAGACTATTTTCATCACTTCTCTTTGCTGTCAGACAGCCTATTCTGGTGGGAAACCATTATACAAGCCAATATCACTCTCTCCAAACCAACCAAACTCCATGGGCAAAATCTGTCATTTTACCTCACAGAACACAGGAGTTGCTGTTACTTAGTTAGATGTTAGTTAGTTTGTGATATTGTGGAACTTCGATGAATTCTAACAAACCTTTTAAAACACAGTTCTAGGAAGTAAAATGACTGATTTCATTCATGGAGTTTGGTTGGTTTGATATTGATATTTGGCTTAAATAACAGCAGCGTCCCATTGGAGAATGCAGTTTAATGGCAAGGTAACACAATAAAAATACTCTAAAAAAAGGTCCATCTAAAAAAAATCAATATGTGTGCACACTATATTTAAAGTTCTTTTTAAAATACATTCATGCATCAAATAATCCCACTATGCCTTTAAACATATGACATGGAGAGTGCAAAAATACAGCAAATATAAACATTTCATACCCATAACAAAAAACATCAAACCTAAGGTTAATTTTAAAAGACAACACAAAATCTGTAGACTCAGTCTGTACCTCCTGTGCTGAGAGGAAGTGAATGTGAAGCAGCTTCCTCTCACTGTCGACCAGTGGCAGGAATGTGACCGTCACGTCATCGTCTGTGTTGAGGTTGGCGCCCGCGCCACGATTGTCAAAGCCGTCGTTCTCCATGGCCACCAGTGCTGAGAAGTGACCCCGTGTGTAGCCCAGAGCGATGGGACTCTTCCAGCAGAAGCTCTGCTCCCACAAAAGGGGCAAGTACACACCTAGAAGGAGAGATAGAAAAAGTGAAACAAAGAGATTTTGTTTTAATCATTATCCAAGAAAATTATTTTGTCTTTGAGAAAATGTATAAAGCAGAGGGGTAAAGGTAAGAGATGCTAATTGTTGATCTACGTTTAACTCAGTGTACAGTATGTGATTTTCTTTGTTGTACAAGATATTGTTTGAAGAAACAATATTACAGAGTATAGCACTGAAAATATATATAGTAATTAGAAGTATGGATGTGCTATTAAATAATAACAAATTTCCATGTGCAAGTGTTTTTCTCAAATTTCTGAAAAATTGTTCGATTTCAATGACCATAGCATGACTAATATGAATTAATTTGTGTTAATTACCACTTCAAAAACGTTTTTTTTAACTTGAACTTTTTATTTCAGTTCCAATAAGTTATACAATCATTTTCAGAATCTCCACGCTGCTTTTTTTCTGTTTTTTACAGCTGCATCTATGTGGCTTATAGACAAACCACAATACAGTAAAACAAACCAAACACGTCCCAGCTGATAGTATTAATTTTGAAAGACAACGAAAGTATAAATTATAACAGCAAACAAATAACAAAAAAACAAGCAAGCCAAAAAAAAGGAATGATGAGCAAAAAATTCTAAATAAAACTGGAAGTAAATGGATAAGTAAAAGAAAAAGGGTAAAGGTCAGGTCAATATAATATGGATGTCTCAATATGACCTATATAAATTAACAAGACCTTTGGCAAAAAGATCAGCTATTTCTGTACAGTTATTCTTAATGCCTGCCACCAGGTCGGATTTCCCTTGAAATCAAATTAAATGAGACCATGTTAACATTTTCCCAGGCAAAGTTACAGTGAGTCATACATTAGCCAGTTAAAAAGATGCAAGATCTTTTTATTTACGCAACTTCATTTTTGACATTATATTTTGTGGTTATTACTGTAGAAACACTACTGCTTTTGTGTACAGGGGCGCCTTCTTCAATAAAACTCGATTTCTTATATCAGTGTTGTTTTAAAGAAGTGATCATCTAAATGAAAGAAATCTTTGGCCAAAATTGACAGAGAAAAAAATGTCTCATTTAGACAATTTGGAGGAAAAATAAGTGAGAGTAAGACATGCCCAGTGATGGAACATGTAAACATATCTTTTACATTAGTACAAGCAGCAAGACCGGACTATAGATGCTTCATTACATGTAAAAGTCCTGCATTCAAAAATCTTACTTAGGTTTGAGAGTAAAAATATTACTTGCAAAATGTATTCATGGTAATAAAAGTAAAAGTACTTGTTATGCAGCAGAATGACCTGTGACAGATTTACATTATAGGATTACTTTCATTGATAAATAAAGAATTTTAATGTTACAGTTGGTTGTGGCAGAGCAGAATTTAACAACTTTATATGCTATTGTGGAGTTTAATCAGTATCAATGCTTCATATTTTACACAACGTTGACATATAAAAAAGTACTTTTTTGTCTCTGAAATGAAGTGGACTATAAGTTCAAATAGCTGAAAATGGAAATACGCAAAGTACAAATATCCCAAAAAGTGTACTTCAGTACAGTATGTTCCACCACTGGAAGTTTGAGCACATTGTAAGTGTTAAATACAGAATAGGATCCCGGTTAAAAACAAAACAATGCAGAAAACACAACACAGACTGTACCTGTGTCTCATGTTCCATAATACACAAAGCAGCTCTAACACCTCATGAATACCTCTGTAACTGACACCAGCCTGTGTTTAGCTACTCTCCTCTCCCAGTAACCACTGTTTTTACTGGGTTCACTTGGCCTCCCCTCTCTATAGGCGGCCATATGTATACCTCCCTCTGTGTGTTTTACATTTGCTCCTGGCAACGGTAAATCACGCATCCATCAGGCAGGCTTTACCACAAGCAGTTGGCCATTACAGAGCACTTTCATCATCCTCTGTGCAGCATCACTCAGCAGGCAAACTGGATCCAGGCTGTTTTTACTGCTCGCCATAAACGTACACCCTGCTCCCCCCACTCTCAGGATTGTTTGACTTGGGGTACTGATGGTTTACATATGTTCCAATGTATCTGGGTGTGTGTGTGGAACACTTCCCAGCATCACAATACACTTCTAAATGTGCTCCTGTGACATGTGGGGGTGTTTTTGTTATGTTGTGTATGTTATGTTGGGTCACGCAGTGCTGAAATACCCCGTTAATGAAAGATACACGTTGTAAATAGCAATTACTGACAGATCAGAGGGGCAGTTATGTCAGCTATGTGAGCTATGCAGACACATGTAGGCTGCAGCTATTTCGCAAAGGAAGTCTAGTCCTTCTACACCCACTGGAATGGAGCTGCACTCTCACATTTTATGATATTTGACCAAAACATTAGTCAAATGACTGCTCACCTTGAAAACGGGTGTACCCCAGTGTTTCGCCACGGAAACTTTTGTAATACTTCACTCCATAGACGATAATGGGTCTACGAAGTATGTGCGCAAGGACAAAAATGTGGGTCTGCTCCAAGCTGGATCCTGGCTGTAAAAGAAAACACAACATGGAGGGAAAGAGCAGTTAGAAAGGCGGTGTCGGTAAAACTATAAAGCAGGGATTCTTGCACACTGTACACTCCTTCTGCCAAGTTCTCCTAGTTCACTCCAAGTGTTAAAGCATGAAAAACACACACAATTACGTCGCTTTCACACCCAGATATAATAACAGACATAATAACAATACACCCAAATACTTAGTATATGAGGTCACACAGAGCAGTCAGAAGTGCTGATGACAGACAGGATGCACTTTCAGTGGGCACTGCAGATTAAGTAAACTGCTGTAAGAGCAGTAAAGCTTCTTGCATAATTCATACATCATTAGTGTGTCACATTTTAAGCACATCAAACCTCCTGTCCTCCACATTAATGCGTGTTTGCTTTCATGTGGCATGTTACCTGACTAGCCAGAGAAAGGATGAAAGCCCAGTCTTCCTGCCACTGTTCCTCCCGGAGTGAAAAGTGCAGGCCGAAGCTCTGGGAATACCACGACTCCCACTCCTTCCAGCGCGTGTAGAACCTGCAGATCACACAAGCATGCATGCATGCACACACACACACACACACGCACACACATGTTGTTTTGTCTGTGACATTATATGACCTCTCTGTGCAGAAAGGCGTATGCTATACACCCCATTCCTCCATCTCTGTTGTGGTTTAGGTTGGATAGCAATTACGCATTATATCTAAATAGTAATTTTCTCACTGAAAAACCCACAGTTTCATAGAAATAGACATGAGTCACACTGGGCTGTTGTTTTCATGTAGACTCAGTCTCAGGCCTGAAATTGTTTCAGCAATCACTGGAGTAAGAGTCCATTAATGTCCTTTTAAAATTTGTGTCTTCTCAAAACTGGTCTAAAGCCCAAGTAAAAGCCTCTCATTTCCAGATCAAAGTCTCAGATCTCTGCATGAGGCGGCAGTCCAAACTTTGGATTCTGGCCTGGGTATATATCCCAACCTCTAAACCACATGTCTTAGTTTCCAACAAAGTCATGCAATGCTGAAGGAAAACAAAATGTAACGTGAGACTGTTCAATGTCAAGGATCAGCTGTTTCAGTGTCCTTAGCATAGCAAAACACTAAACTACTCACTTTTTATACATATTTTTGTGTAAGACATTAGGCTAAATGCTTTAAGTAGAGGGATAAACATGGATGGCATATGGATTTTAATGTTATTGGAAGCTAATGCTGCAGTGGTCAAGAATTTAGTGGAAACGCAAACATTGCTTAATCCAGTTTGAAAATGCCTGACTAGGTGCAAACTAGTATGCCATACTGTTTACAGGTTGTGTGTTACAGAACGAACATATGTAACATATAAGATACATTAATCAGTACTCCTAGTCCCTGGTCTGCAGGCCTCACCAGTGAGAACAGTCGTGCAGGCTGTCATGGAGGGTCTTGCGGAGTACCGAGTCCTTGTCATAGATGCCCCATGTAGCCTGCAGCACCGAGTCAAGGAGACAGTCCCCAGCTGTGCGGTTCCACAGGGCATACAGACGGCTATCCAACCTAGTCCCGAGCTCAAGGGACCAGTTGATGATGGGAGACTCCTCTTCGAGTTCTGAACAAGAGGGGAGGGGGGAAAAAAGTTGAGTACTGCATCTCTCCACAAAACCCTTCAGTGGCACTAATTATTTCGCCTCAAAGACAACACATTGGGCTCAGAAATGTAACATCGTGTGTGTGTGGGGAGCCATGGTGTTTTGAAAGGACTGTTTGGGAGAATGTGAATGACTACTTGCACCTGTCAGAAAAGATTTGACATAATGTGTACATGCAGGGCTCTGTATATATACCACCAAACCAGATGACTGCAAGAAGTCAGGTTACAGCAGGAAACCAGATATACAGATAAACACATACGCATATGTGTTACTGTACTCGCTTTGCTAAGTGCAAGTGAAATTGTTAACTGTTGCTTTGCCTTGAGAAGCGCAATCTCTTTAAAGGGGCAGTTCACCTCGAAATCAAAAGTGCATAGTTTTCCTCTGGCAGTAGTGCTATTTATCCATTTAGATTTCTTTCATGTGAATTTCAGAGTTTTGGAGGCTGCAGAGATGTCTGTCTTCTCTCAAATATAATAATGGTGCTTGGCTTGTGGTGCTCAAAGTACCAAAAAAATACAAGATATACTCACAATGATCAGTCTGTGGATTATCTTGAGTATGCGGAGCTTTTCAAATGTATTTTTTCAGCACTTTCAGCACCACAAGCCAAGTACCATCTAATTCCATTATACTGGAAAGAAGGCAGACATCTCTTCAGCAGGTATGTCTGCAGCTCCCACCAAAACTATCTACATGGATAAATAGCACTACAGGCCAGAGGAAAATAAGTAATTTTGGTTTGGTCCCATTAGAACAGACAGAACACTGTCTGATGTTGTCTACTGTGTAATGACGATGCAACTGGCCAATCATAGCCCAACATAAAACAAAAGAGCATGTTGTTTATTAAATTCAAGAGGATTTCTGTGATGGTTGAGTGCTTTGAACTTGGCACTGACTGTTGAGTTTAACTGAGTGTACATGGTTAGTTATTAGTTTTCTGGCCTCCCTACTAACATATTTTTGAACCAGTGCTGGTACATCTAAATATATTTACATTAATAGGTTGCTGGAAACCTGTTTATGATATGACACAGCCACTTAAACATATTTTTTGGAGGACTGGAGCATTTTGACTGGCGTTGCAGTGAGGCAAATGGCTCTGTAAGTGGAAGAGCACAGTCTTTTCTTACTGTGACCATGTGTTTGAAATTTACAAATTACCTTTTGTTTATCTGTGGAAACTGATTTGTTTAGTCGTTGAGCTTTTTATTTTCTAAATGCAAAAATGGCATAACAAGATCAATATGTTTTTGTTGCACTTAAATGAGACCAAGTTTTGAATTATTCTGGACACAACAGCACAAAGCCTCTAGCAGTGATCTTTCCTTTCATTGCGCTCCATTGCTACTGTGATACTTTCCCTGCCCAGTGTGTTTTTTTCTGCAAATGCACACACATTATGCACTGTTAAGAAATTTTGTCAAGGGTTTACAAGGACATCAGGTCTTAAGATGTGTTAACAGGCCTTGTCTTAATCCCTTAACCTGAAAAAGGAGACAAAGTTGTTGGTTCATTTGGACATTTCATGTTTCCACCAAAATGTGTTATTTAAGTGCAATACACAATATTTGACACACTGGGCTGATTAAACAGGACACAAATAAGCAGAACATCAAATAAAGAAACTGTTTGCAGAAGTGTGATGCCTTTTAAACCTGTTTATATTTGTGTGTGTGTGTGTGTGGTTGGGGGGGGGGGGCTAAGAGGAAGTACAATCATTCAATGAGGATCAAAGAAATCCCTAAAACTCAATTAGGCTGATTAGGCCAGACGCAACTGGTGCACACGATAAAGACAGGCCGCCTGGCAGAGTTACAAACAGGCAGGCAAATCACTGAATTGGCAAGAGGGGAAATACAAGTAATATAACACTGCCAGCATTCGGCAGCCTTCCCGTTATAGTATACACAGTTTGTGAGGGGGCTCCCTGTGTTTGCCAACCCGCCAGACCATCGTTGTCATCTTGGATCTGGCTTCTCTCTCAAAGCAATTGTATCTATATATAAGTACAGCGTGTGATGGGTGTTACTGCAACACAAAGTCACGAAGTTGATAGAGTAAATATTTCACCTTTTTGTACGTCTCGGTCCAGCACCTCATCAAACAGCTTTTCCTGAACTGCAGGGGGCAAGTCCTCGATGTCTAAAAGAAAGGCAGAAAGAAGGGGCTTTTTAGAGCAGACACAGGTGCAGGGAAAGTTAAAGGGATAGTTTGGATTGTTTGATTGGGATTGTATGTGGTATTTATCTATAGTCAGTGTATTACAGAGAGTAGATGGTGGTTGACACACCATCAGTTTGGAGAAGCAGAGAGGGGCACCAGCATGAAAACTAAGTAATGAACTGCAGTGGATGGTGTCAGCAACAAAACATTGTTTTAGCCACCTAAAAAAAGAAAGTCAATATCACTTTCAGTTTACGTTATATTTATAATATTTTCGCCACTACACTTTGCCATTACACAGCCTTTTCTAATGAGAAACCACTGTTATATAAGCCAAATCTTTCTCTTAAACAAACCAAACTCCACAGGTGAAATTAGTCATTTTATCTCACAGGACACAGGAGTTGCTGGGTTAACGTTGCCTCCACCTGTAACTTTGTTCATGTCATTGTGTGACTTTGATATTTTAAAAGCCTAGTTTGGATTCACAGGAGTCACACAATAACACAAATAAACTAACAGTTCCAGGCGGTTGTACACCAGCAACTCTTGTTCTGCAAGGTAAAATCATTAATTCTGCCCATGGAATTTGATCAGTTTAATGAGAGTAATACTTGGTTTATATAATAACATTATAAAAGGCTGTCTGAAAACAAGGTAAAGCAGCAAAACTGTTCTAATAGAGTGTACACTTAAACTGATATTGATTGTTTTGAGGTGGACCTTTAAGTGACTAAAATACCTTTTGTTGCTGGGGGGATACAAGTACCTCATACAATCTTACTTCAATTATCAAATCCAGTCTATCTCTTTAAGTCTAAATTTAATTTGCACTTTATTTGATGAATTCATTAATCTCAACTTAAGCTAGTTTTAACCCTACTGAAAAGGCTGTAAAAAGGCCAACAAGAGTCTGTCGTGGCTCATTTCAACTCAAGCCATCGTGTTTTGTTCTTTCCACAATGGCCACTGGCTTTCACTGCAAACACGGAGCTCTTGTCCACACAGTAGCTTATTCTTTAGCTAAAATAAATGAATGCATTGACTTTGTGGAACTGCACAGAATGGCTTTCTATAGTGGCCAGAAGCCAAGGTCTGCATTGTTCTGAAAACACTGCATAACAAAAATCCTTAGCTTAGCTACCAGCAACAAACTGAACCATAATAGCTATCGCACACAATGAAATTAAAGAGAATTAACACTGAATGCATGCAATTTTACTAAGAGACATCGGCAAAAATTGCTAAATATAGCTTTGTTATGAACAAGAGACATCCATCGTTGGCGGGCTGGTATACTCAGTATGCAGCAACAATACTCAAACAGTGAGCCAGAGGTAGCCTCCGTCTTCTGGCAGTTGGAAACAGACAACCGTAGCATTATATCCCCTCAGCATCCGAACAACAAGCAATTTCATATGCCACAAGTAAACAAAACAAGCATTCTATCACACACTTGGCAAGCCAGAGGGGATGACTAGGCTACAGGGTTTTAACTTCCCCTTATACAAAACACAGAAAGTGCACTTTGGCAGCTACTGGAATTCATGTAATGATATTCATGAAATTTGTGAGTGCACAATTGTTTTTTGAGCTAATTGTCGCCGCCAAAGTTTAAGGTCATAATTGTTTGTTTGTTTGCTGATGAAGTGCTGACCTGCTGGCAGGGTGAAGGTCACCAAGTCAGTGAGGAAATAGCAGGTGAAGTCTCCCTTGCGTTGGTGAAGAGAGGCAGCTACTTCACGGCGGATCTGCTCCGTTAGCTCAGGACACACCATGGCTGGAATACACTTGGCTGCCTGTTGGGACACCTGCAGAGAGGATAAAGGGAAGGAAGCATAATCTAAATACATAAAGAGTTTATGAGACAGAGGCTGAGAATGAAGGAGAGGCACTTCTAATAACTTCTAATAAGAATAACGTGACTCCAAGTGAATTTATTTTTCCAGCATAGTTGGTGCCTGAATACTTTACAAAAGCCATTTACTTTTTGTGTGTTTATGTTGGCGCCCCTGTGATCTCAGCTAATTTTACTTTCACTAATCTAATCTCAGTTGCCTTGAGGACAAGGGGAGGAAAAGAAATGTTTCTGTGTTTGATGTTCACGCAGTTGTCAGCTTTGAAGCATTTTCAGGGCATGATCCAGTGGTTGCTCACTGACCCCCCTCGGAAAGGAAGCTGGCACTGTGACGGAGCGTGGGAGGGGAGGTGTGCGTACAGATAATCTGGGATCACAGTGCTGACGGCGAGTGAGCTGCAATCGGCCTCAGCACATGCGCACTTCAGACACATGCACATAGACACACATCAGGGAAACAAACTACTGGACATAAAATTTACTCACAACATAAAATAATTACTAATATAGGAACAGCCATCACATTGGAGACCAGGAAGTGAAGTTATTAAATGCTCTGTGCACCAGGCTTGTTTTAAATGCGACCTCCTGTAAGCACAGAGAGGAGTGTGTGGCTGAATTCCAGTCCCTTTCTTCTCTGCAAACCCTCTGCTCTTGTGATTCCTCTTGGCTGATCTCATTGGATGTTTGGATTAACAGACTTCAGAAGAAAAAGCTGCATCATCTCTGATCCAAACACAAGCTGCAATCATACCATAATTCAAGGGTGTAATTTCCACCAGAGACCTTCCAATTTTTATAATCCAGTTTGAGGTATTCTAATGTTTTTTTTAAACAGTTAACATGAATCACACATGGCCATGTAGATGCTCATATTCTTAAAGGGACAGTTCACCCCAAGATCAAAAATCCATATTTCTTCCTCTGTGCTGTTGTGGTATTTATTTATTTATTATTGTTTTGGTGTGAGTTGAAAAAAAGTAGTTCCTAAATGAAACTGGTTGTGCAGGAACTGGATTATTTTAACAAACTGGGTCATGACTTCTGGAAACAGACATCATTTTTCATTTTTTCAAATGTATTTTGGGCATCTAAAGCACCACAAGCCACATGCTATCTAGTTCCATTACACTCAAGAGAAGGCAGACATCTGTATGGCCAATATCTCCAAACCTCTGGAAGTCACACCAAAACAATCTAAATGACTATGTGGCACTACAGGCCAGAGGTAAAACATTGATTTTTGATTTTGAGGTGAACTGTCCTTTTAAATAAAAAAATACTATAATGTAATAGTAGGAGCTGCTAGGAGGTCTGCCAATTCTCCTTTTTTTTCTTGATATGGGGATTTGTTTGTTCCTCAAACAAGAATGGATTATGCTTTGTTTTAACTTCTCTGCATGTTTAGCCTTATCTAATTCACAGTGCATCCTCTAGATAAGATTTTTAACAATTATTATGCACAATCTGTTGAATTTTATTGAACCTCTTTTTTAAACAAGTGGTGTGGGAGCATGAGAAACAAATTTGAGTAATGTTAGAAAAGGCTTAAAATGTTTGTTGCACAGAATGATCCACACTGATTTAAGTACAGGAAGTATATCATGGTAGAGTCAAGTCTTTGGTCACAATATAAACAGAATTTAAAAAGATACCTTTCAATTAGGCAAAGTACAGAACAAGTAATTCCTGAAAGAGTAACAGACTGTTTCTACTGACCTCTGTGAGTAACACAGCCAGCATGTCCTGTCTCTGGAAGCGGATGGCGAGGTGCACGAGCGTGAAGCCGTCATCAAATGCTGAGGGCCGATTTAATAGGCGCACCTCGTCTGATGTTAGCTGTCGCGCAATGTCACCTCCTGATGACTTGTAGGCCTCCACAGCTGCCAGGTCACCTTCCACAACACCTTTTAGATAAAGAGAGAAAGGGAAAAAAGGTCACATTAATAAATAACATGAATAAATGGTCCATCCAGACACTACTTAAAAGTGAAGACTTTTTCTGCGATTGGGCAGTGTACAGTTTGCACAAAAATAATATTTTGCATTTAATAAGAAGTAAACATAAGGTCTCATTTTTATGATTTCAAGGATGTTACTATTTTTAGAGCCCTTCAAACAGAACAAACAGCATAAGAACTTGTATTAATCAAAGGCCAAAGTCATCAAAGTAAAATGGAGTTTGTCACATTACTTTTTGTTTGCATCATGTAGCTTAAGTGACAAATTAAATCAGAAACTGGTAAATATGTTGATCACTGTGGTTAAAATCACATCCTGGCTGCAGAAAATGGATTAAAAAATGACTATCATCAGAACAACCTTGTGCAGAGGACATTCTGTGCTCAACTAAAAAGTATAAAATATTAGAACTCAGAATGTGCTTTATCACTGTCGCAGCTGTAACAGCTTGGAGACTTCACTGACTTTGAAGTTAAGGGGAAAAGACAATAGGGGGCCACAGTGTAATCTGTCAGTTATTTTTTTCCCCCTTTTGAATCTTCAGGCTTAGATCTTAGCATGAGGGTTGAAGGATGAGGGTTGATCAAACAGATGCAGGTGTACTGCAAATGCAAATATTAGCTTACAGAAGTACATTATGTCAACTACCAGCAAACAAACTCAACTATCGACCTTTTCACCAAGACAATCGAACTATAGGATCATCCTTGACTGTGTGCATCAGAAAACATACTACTGTCTTTTGCTTTGAAGTTATTACGCTAAGTAAGTTATCATCATAGTGATCCATCCCTAAATTTAGATTATTCTTTACTTCATATGTAGGAAGGGGTAAAAACAAGGTGAGGCGATAGACATATAGCATGTGTATAACAGTGAGCAGTCCTGAGAGGCTAGAGGCTGGGTATATCTTTAGTTCAACAAAGCCAAACCAGTGGCACACACACTAGGCCTGGGTATCGTTTAAAAAAAATGGCTAAACAGTACCTTACAATGATACTGATATCAATGGAGTACTTCACTCGATATCTTTTTTGGAAGATTCTTCTTTATCAATGCAAAGAAAACCATAGAAATAGTCATTGGTTTCTAGATCTGGGTACCAAAAAATGAATGCAGGTATAATTTGATTGGTGAAGTTTTGATATTATTTGGCACTGGTTTATTTCAATCGATAATTTAAAAAAGGTACAAATAACCAGCCCTAACACACACTGATAAAAGCTGATTGAGAATGAAATGTGGATGGTTGTGTAATCAGCTCGACACAAAAAAAGTTGTTGGTTTTAGGCCAGCTTCAGTTACTATGATCAAACCAGCAGAGTAGTGAGATATAGTCAAATACACAATACAAAACAAAAAGTCACAATAGTGTTATTATGACAAAGTAAAATCAAATCAAACCTCAAAGTGTGAATTGATTTCAATGCTACACAGCTGCACAAAATTTCTCTTTCCATTTCTAGCATCCACCGTAAATGCCCATGTAGTATTCTCTCGTACATTTGACAGCATTAAACACTGTTGAGCTTTTGTTCTCACGTCAAAGGACCACACACAATGCTCAGCTGCATAATCTGTGTGTGAGTGAGACCGAGAGTGAGAGAGACATGGAGTGGGTGGAAGGACTCGCTGTGCCATGTGGAGCTGGCTAGCACTGTGAGAGATGAGGAGAGAAACTACACAATAGCAGCGCAGTGTGATAGAGAGGGATCACAACCACTTTTCACAAAACACTCCATTAGTGTGGGCGTGCCTGTAGCCCTGCAGTCAGTACTGTACCCAGAGATCCTTTAGAGAACACAAAAGGTGCAAATACGCAAAGAAGCATACACTTAAAGACAGACTGATGAGACAGAATGGATCAGGCTAAGTGATGTTGGTCATTTTCCTGCATACAGCAAATGTCCTTCTCTTTCAGTTATGTGGATAGTGGTCACCTCTATCGCAGGAAAATGAACAACAGCCACTACACAATTTTTTGGTATTTATTTGGGATTAGTATGTTTACCTGCCAAACCGGCTATTTCAGTTGGTAATACACCACAATGTCAGGTTCTCTCATCTAGTTTGAAATATAATTGTTGCTTAAATGAGTAAATAACCCTGTTTCTAGGCTGTAAATCTCACATCAGTGTAACACTCAACATTTAAGTGACTGTCTATTGCATTTCCGGGCATTTTTCCCATTGATGCATAGAATTATGCTATAAGAGTAACATGACTCCTTTAAAGGGACAGTTCACCCCAAAATCAAATACAAATATTTTCCTCTACCACAGACATTTCTGTGGTATGGTTGAATGAGAGCAGTGACTGCACTCAAAGCAGACAGGTGCTGACGGTTGGAGCAGAAGGAAAGGTTAGCAGTGTGTGTTAGTGGTTTGACCAAAAACTGCAGCTCTTCTAACCTGCCACGCCAGATGGTTTGGAGAAGGACAGACACTTTCAAAAAATTATTAGCAGGTGATTGAATGGATCAGCTGTCTGTCACATCTAACACAGGCTAACTTCAACCAATAGCTTTTCTTTCAGTGAAGACACTCTCCAGTTCTGATAGACTGATGCTATCCCGGTTTTTACGCTAACACAAATGGATAACTTGAAGACTGTCAAGATGGATTCTCATATCATCTCACTAATCCAGCGGCCTCTGAAGATAACAGCTCCTCAATACCAAAGAAGTTTACATGTCTTGTCCAGCTGATGGGCAAAGTTAAGAGAGAGACTGGTTGATTACAAACCAGAGTAGCAGCAGACTCTGTTCTGCCTAGGTTGCAAAATGTAGATAAATATTTATTCAGTACCTTTTCATTGGGTATCAAGAGTTAGAGAGTAAATAAAAGGTCATGGTTACAGTGCTGCAGACAGCTGCAGAGAGTAAAATAAGAGTGTATTTGTTGTGTGAGACATGCAAGTAAAATATGTGTCTGATAAACTTGTGGTCTAGACACAGGGTAAGGCTGAGAGATTTTGGGATGCAGAACATAATTTGGGTTTTCTTTGCTTACATATTTTGGCATAGTAACACTAAGCATGTCCACCACAGTCAGGATTTACAATCGGCCAACATAAACAAGGTAAACCACACTGCTTACTGTATCTTGATCACAACAAAATATCCTTTCCATGCCTTCTTTGTTTTCCCATAATGGAAAAGTGAGGTTTCTTAACAAGTCATTTGACCTTTTTTTAAACACACAAAAAAGTGCAAATAAGGTGAGATTATTTCACCTGTTTCCAGTTTGTTTCGTTTCTACTGTGGCAAGCAGATTGTATCTCATTGTGCATCGTTCTAGACAAAAGTGTCTGTCAAATCAATAAAATGTAGCCTAAATTTTTTGTCAGGATAATGTATTTTTTAGTAGTCATTGTCATGTTTCAATGACTCTCATTACTCACCTGTACAGGAGACAAGTGAAATTATCTCACCAAGAACTGTTTAAGAAACTAAGTTTTAGGGATGATGGATTATTAGTTGTGAAGATGGATATTATACACATTTGAGTTTACATAAGTTTACCAAAAGACAAACTTTGATGATTTCCCAACTGATACAAGTAGAAATTAATAAAATGAGATGGAGTCCATTTTCATATGACACATTTTAACATGTTGACACACGTGCATTAATATGATTCTATTTCAATTCAAGTTCCTTGGTTATTGTGCTTGGTGGCTTATTTACATTCTTAGGCAGGAGATATACTTGCTTTATGTGTTCGCCTGTGTACCCCTACACATTATGGCTGCCTCATGTATCCTGTGTCCATTTGGAGCAATGGTTGTGCGCATCCTCAGAAATTAGTACTATGCATACATGAACGCAAACAAGTGGTTAAACAGTAAGTATATCTCCATTCTTATGTAAGCACCACACATGGAAGCAACTTCAGTTAAGTTTAGGGAGTTGGTCTAGGGTCATGCACACTGCAAGGGCGAAGGTCACTGCTGTTGCCCATGACTTTGTTTATTTTTGACTTCTGTTGCAAGGGGCAAGTTATTTTTAGTGTAGCAGGTCCCTTTGGAAACCAGCGCATCTGTCAGAACTTTGAGGCTACTGTTTACAAACACCAACGTCTATATGTCAGTGAGAGGGAAACCTTCCTAGCAACACAGGACAGACTCACTTGTCTCTCTTCAACATAACTGAGCTATGCACTCCTGTTTATGTCTTCTGAGACTGCAGCTGGGTCACACCTCATTCACTCACTCATTATTCCCTACATAACTGATACTAGGTAGTTTGCTATATAGTGAATACTGAAGAGGAATCAAAGACTTGTAAATGATCATCACATTGTGTCAGCATCAGAGTCGGAAATTACCATCAATCAAACACTGGGAAAATATGTAAGTGGCTGCTAGATTTGAGACACAAAATGAAGATTAAAAATTGAGTGGCTGGTGATATTGAACATTTATCTGTCAGTGGGTGGTAGAGGTTCACATTAAATGTTTAATTGCCACCCCGGTCGCAGCTGACAGATGTGATGAGGCATTAGTGTAACTTGCATGTTTGCCACCTCAGAAGCAAAAGCAAAACACTGTATTGTGTTTCTATTGGAAAAAAATATTATGAAGACTACAGACACTACATTTATGTTCCAATGTGGGAACATTTGAGGAAAAAGAATTCAAACACTTAAATGAAATTCTTACAGCTGAAAAGATTAGTCAATTAATCATTTACTAAATAGGTACCAATTTTAATAATTGATTAACTGTTCTGAGTAATTTATCAAGCAAAAATGCCAAACATTTTCTAGTTCTAGTTCCTAATGTGAACATTTTCTGGTTAACTTTGTTTCTATTACAGCAAACTGAACATTTGGGGGTTTTGGAATGTTGGTCAGACCAAACAAACAATATGCACGTGTACCACGTGAATTTGGTGGCAAATATGAGGTGATTTCAGGCACAGCTTGGATTACAATTCCTTCTAGGGACAATGGAAACGGGACATTTCTGATCATATAAGGAGAACAAACACTTGAATATGCTAGGAGAAATCACACCCACTCACATCAGACATTCTGACCAGACGAGACTAGGTCCCAAGGGGACAAGCCACACAGACATGAGAGAATTCACCATGTCACATGCAGTAAGAGACATGGTGTAGGACCAGAAGCAACCTAACTACAGTGATGTATCACTGACATTCACACCTGATGATTCTCTTGCTTTGAGGAATGTAGCAGGATGAAAAGCGTATAGCTATTAATCACTACAAGGGCTCCATTGTGATATCAAATACATGTGTGGCTGTCAAATTTGTGCTGTCAGCATAACACAGAAGAATTGTCTGTCAAAAAGACAGCTAGGGAAAAGGACTGGAGGTTGAGTGGGTGTGTAGAGCAGCAGAACAAGCTGTACATAGCTACCATGGTGAAGGCAGGTGAAAGAGTGAGATTGTGGTGTGAGAGATGGGGAAAAAAAGCAATCACTAGTTGTTCTTAAAATGTTCATCCTCCCTCCCACTCCACATTCTCCTGTCTACAGCGTGGGTGGCCGGACACTTGCTGTTTGTGTAGAGAAGTTTTACACTAGCTGAATGCAGGGGATTTCTGAGCATATATAGTGTATCAGCATCAGTAGGATGCAAGTCAGAATTTTCAACTTCTTAGAGTACCAGTATGAAAAAATAATGTCTCTTTTGATACCACAGCAAAAAGAAAAAAAATATAAATACACTTTTGTGACAGTGCTGGTACAGAAAGAGTCACTGAACACTGTGGTTTTGGTATGCTGCAAGCCAAATTTCAGGCAGGGCAATAAAGACTAGGCTAAACTAAGGTCTTCTGTTCAGCTTCTGTACATTTGATACTATTGAAGGTTATAATTGTATTGTTTTAAATGTGGTATTGAAAAATACTTAAGTATCAATACTTTTGACAACCCTAAGTCAGAAACATCTGGACCTGGCTATATAAACTAGACTGCAACCAATTACCTTGCAGATGGTAAACCATATTAATCGTTCACACATTTTCTGGGAAATCCCATCTCACAGTCAACTATTTCTCTGTTGGCCTGCCTTACATCATTCAGGTGACTCAGTGCTGACCTCATCACATAACAAAACACAAGGAGAACAAATTGAATATACTTCACTGAAGTCAGATATTCTTGAGACTCACCAACACAAGCATTGAGAAACAGCCAATCAGTCCTTCTCATCCTGTTTTTTATCTGCTTCAGTTTTTTGAAATCCACCTCCAGCTCCTCTTTGCTCCCAATCCCAGCCCCTGATGCCAGTTCAATCCTCTGAAAGTCCATGTTTACCTCTGACTCCTGTTTGGAGGTCGGGGGTGACCTCCTCTGACTGCTGCTACAACCCCCAAGTCCACCAACCACACTCCCTACTCCTTGCCCGACCACATGCCCAACAACACCCCTCCTGTTGTCCCTGTCCTGTTCGTTCAGTTTTGAGGAGGGCTGTTGGCTCTCAGGCTCTGATGCCAGTTCGATGGGTTCAGCTAGCAGACTATTTGGCCTGGGGTGGTCGCAAACCACACACTTGAGTGCCTTGGCCCAGTTCTCGTAAGTGCAGGCAGTGCAGGTCCAGTGCTGTGCATGAGTGTTGAGCCTGTTACGGTCATTATATTCCTCACAGGGGTCTGTAGTGGTAGCTGGGGGAGAAGGGCGGCATCCAGAGCCTGAGGTCTGGGGTGATTCTGTGGGGCTGCGTGGCTGCTGGGTATGATGTCCTTGATGGGTTGCATGTTGCCCATGCTGTTGTTGTTGAGCCTGTTGCCTCTGGCACAGACACTGGGTGCAACGGATGGCCCGAGGCCAGTTCAGGTAGGTGCACATGTGGCACGACCACTTGCTACTAGTCTCCGGTACATCAGCAATGCGGACACGAGGTCGGGCACTGGAATCTGGGCAAATAAGTAAACTGGAGCCCCCTTGGGATGGGCTGTTGCTTAGGCCTGCAGGGTCCCATTGGTGCAGACTGGCATCCAGAGCAGGGCTGCTTTTGAAGGGCTCCTCAGTAATGATGGCACCCCCGCTGGGCCTCTGAGCGCGGCACATGGTGCACTTGATGGCTGACGGCCAGTTCTCGTATGTGCAGTATTCACAGGCCCACTTGGCAACCAGCTCGGTCATCGTCGCACCGCCGCTGAGGGAGGCTTCCTGCCGTTCAGAGGAGTTCTCAGCTCGGCAGATCCACTCTTAAGGAGATCACACAGCAAGCAGTACACTTGAAGAAAAAAAAAAGATAAGGAATTTTAGCAAAATGCTTTGCTGTTATACCAAATAAACATATTGAACTCAATTTCACTACATAATGCAGAAAGGCAAACATTTCTGACAGGTAAAAGGATTAACAATGCATTTGAGAGACATGTTACTATATTTAAATGGGCAAAATATGCATACTTGCCAATCCTCCCGATTTTCCCAGGAGAATCACATTTTTCATTACCCTCTCCCAGTTTTTTCTCCTGATTTATGACCAGGTTTTCACACCTTTTCTCGCTTTTCGTTATTACAACCTGTTTCTAGCACTGTACAACATGTACTGCCTCCAACCAGACAATACAGCAACATGAGACATGGAAGACAGCTGCTTGTGTCCGCTGTATCAGTTCTCCTTAATACATCCATATTTGTGCTTTGTCCACCTCTGTGACTGAAAGGTGCAGAGAGAAATAAATACTCAAGCAAATTTCAGATGTCCTGGAAAGAAGAATTCCCGTTTCTTAGAAAAATTCTTGAAGTAAAGGGGCACATTTTTTTCTCTGAGCATCCAAACACACATACCTTTACAAGAACATTTTTAAAATATTCATTTCTGCATTACTGAAATCAAATTAAGATTGGATTAAGTAAAGCTAAATGCTGAGGTCCCATTGTGTTTTCCAGCTTTAAGTGTCAGTTATAAGCCATCTACAGGCGTCTGCAAAAAAAAAAAGGTTTACTTACTATTTTGTTATTGTCATTCTTTTAAAAAATCACCAAAACACAGGAAATTAAGTCTATTAAACTCAGTTTTTTTTCTGGGAGAGGACCCCCAGATGGTCCACTTTACTTTTGAAATCCTCCCTATTTTTAAGGTCTCAAGGTTGGTAAGTATAAAAATATGGTGCTTAACTTTCACAGGTTTTCAATAGGGGTATAAATCACAAGTTTCATCACATTACAATATTATATTGTTTCTTTGGCATAGGGTTGTGCCATATTGTATTTTTATTGATATATTGCTAAAATGTTTTTCATGGTGAAAAAAATCATATCATGATAATGGCAATATTAAGTGAGATTGAGAGAATGACACACTATTATACACAGCAACAACAAGCATGGCTATAAGTGAAAATAATGTTGCTATCACCTCCACAGTGGAGGAATTAGCTTAAAAAAGTGGGGCAACTTCAGTAGCGTGGAGATGGGTAGGTTACAAAATATCAGCTGTACAATAAACCATGGTAATATGCATAAAATGCTATAAGACTGTAACAGCAAAAGGGGGCAAAACAACAAACTAACTTCATAACCTCAAGCGAACGCTTGAGTGGAGTTCAACAGCTATTGTGACCCCTACACCAAAAATATTTTTCTGTTTTTTGTCTATTATCAAGGATATCGTTACTGCAGACATACTCTGATTATCATGATATTATTTTAGGGCCATATCGCCTACCCCTACTTTAGAAAACAGCTACCGATAGACAATATTATCTCCATTTCATACTTTCAGTTAGGTCAGCTCACAAAAAGCAACTAACAACTTCCAGACATTTGTGACACAGACATGCCATGGGAATTTCAGTGTAAAGTTGTATCTTAAAGATGACAATATAGATCGGTATTTTCACTTTGTATCAATCATATTGGATCAATTAACACTGAGGTGCTATATTGACCCAGATCGATGTGTCATTACACTTTTTAGTGGTAAATCTCCAATAATGCACGATATACGCGCACAAAACAAAGATAATGCATGTTTTACTACAGGCACCTGTGCCACTGAGCAGTTGGGTTATTTACTGTCAAGCACTTACTAAAATCCACAGTGATGTCTGCTCATGATCTGGAGAAAGAATCAAAGGGAGCAATGTTTGGAGACCCAGGACTGAAGTGCAACACTGAGCCTCCGCGCTTCTACTACAACCTGACACACGTACAGTAAGTTACATACACCAGGCAAATGTGCCCTACAACTGAGCTGGGTAACAAGAGACAAGGACATATGAAACCAGACACCCAGCACGGAGGCGCGTGACTGGTTAAGACACTTACTGATGCACTGGAATTGAATTCGTCCCAAAGCCTATTAACTACCCACATATGAAACTGAATGATCCAAACCACCTGTAGTGTTACTTTATGGACATTATCTACGAGACAAAAGGTATTAAGTTTAAGTTACTTCGCTGGAGGCAGCTCACTGAAGAGTTGGTTGCACTGTTTACACCACGCCTCCAAGTTTACCAACACACCGTGAGATATTGAACACATATGCGTGATAGCGTTAGGATTCCCAACAGCTGCACGTTTCATCGGCAAAGCTAAGAAGAACCTTGACCACAGTATTCACGTTCAATCTGTTTAACGTTACTTGAGGCTAGCATAACATTAATACATTCGGCCAAATTAAAAAAGCTGAGCTTAAGTCAAATGAGCAGTCTAGTATTTATGTGTACATTTTCAGCTAACATTAATGAACCAACAAACTAGCTACTAAGCCTATATCGCGTCTTAGCTCGCTGTTTATAATACATGACAACAGTTACTAACGTCAGGCTACGTTCGTTCGGTTGCCAGCCAGGAATTACTGCCAAGCTAGCTGGCTGCTCGCTAACATTACGGGATTATGTTTTGCCCTCTCTGCCTGCTGTAACCGTTTCAGAGGCCCTTATTAACTCCACAAGAAGGTTGGCTAACGCTGAAACCCTTACCTTTGCTGTGTTTACACTCCTCAGTTCCCCTCTGCAGCCAAAACAAATGGAGCTTCCCCGAGAGAAACCCCACTCCAATCCGAACTCAGGCTCCTCTCACTTGGCCGACAGTAACCGCATATTTACTTCTTTTGGGAGCCGTTAGTTGGCAGCTGAAGGTCCATTACATACCGCGGAGTAAGAACCCCCCCAGTCCCGTCCCTCGGCCGTCTGCTTTGACGCTTTAAATCATTTTTATCTTTTTCCCGTTTCCCAAACACCAAGCTGACGGGCTTTAATGGCGGCACAGGGGAAGGGAAGCAGCCGAGGCAGGGCTAAAAAATACACTACGAGGGAGAGCACAGAGCTCTGGGCCGTGTTACAGTCAGAGGCAGGATCAGGATTTACCACCTGAATCTGCCAACCACGCTGATTGGTTGATTTTTGTGTATCCCTTGACATTGACCAATCAGATTCTACGTCTCTCGTTCCAACTGTTAAAAGGCTCCGTGAAAGCAAAACAGTCTCGAATGATACAGTAATAACACTGGCAATTACATTTGGACATTATTTTTTCTTTTAGTCGACGGGTGCAGTTACTTACAGTAAAAATATATTTGTTTTTAATTCGTGTATCGTAAATTGTTGCATCTCTGGCACGCAACCACGTGGTATCCCCTCAAAAGGGATAAGGGGATGATGTCATCGTAAAAATACTGCAGCAAGCAGTCTGCAGTAATGCATGACAGCTTGAGCAACAGTCCTCCACTCGTTGAATTGTTTTTATTGACGGGCATCTACACACTCCTAACCCAGAATTTAATTTGTACCATAATTAATATTCTGCCAACCCATTTGTTCACCACCAAAGGAAAATTTATGCATGGATGCAACTCTTGTTTACAGGAAAGCCCATCCCACTCTGGTGTGATGTAACTGAAAAAAGCACCAGTAGGTTTGGCGCATAGACTAGAAACACACATCCAAAATAAATTTGTGAGTTATGATACTTAAAGTTTTTGGAACAAGTTTAAAAAATGTAGCAATTGTTAAATCATTTTAAAGGTTTTATGCTGTGTTCACATTGCAGGCAACAGTGGCCCAAATGTTTTTTTTCTTTTTCTTTTTTTTTTGTGGTTGTATGTGACTCTGATCTTATTTTATCATGGCAGTGAAAACAGCACAGATCACATGGAATCTTACATTTTCAGTTCTGATTTGGGACACTTTAGCATGTGGTCCTAAAGCAGATACAGGTTTCATTTTTTTGCAATGTGACTCCAGTGTAAACAGTCAGAATTCATGCAACCTTTACGTCACTCAGGCTATGTTCACATTGTATTCGAAAGTGGCCCAAATTTGATTTTTGTGACACTAAGATCAGATTTTTTCATGCCAGCAGAAGTCACATGGAATCTGATCTTTTCAATTCTGGTTCAGGACACTTTCATATGCGGTCTTAAATCAGGTACAGGTTTGAGTATTTGCAATGCAACCTCAATATGAACAGTCATATCAGATTCACATGACTGCCTGAAGTGTCTGGCGATAAGACTGGTAGACAGACATTAAAAGCAGCCCCCGACATTCTGAAATTTTAGATGAAATCAGTTTCTGTGAAGCCATTTATGTCAGGATCCCACCATTCTTGGCTCCGTGTACGCATCCATACACTCCTCCATACAGGAGTAGAAGCAATTGCTTAAGGAAAATCCATAAATAAAACTTGGCCCACATCCTCATTATCATCTGCTCCCAAAGTTCAAAGTGAAATCTCATACTGACCACATTTAAATGATAATGTGAACAGCCAACCAAAAAATCTGCTTTGAAAAAAAATCTGAGCAATAACTCAGAATTGAGCTGGAGTTTGAACATAGCCTAATAAACCTGCAAAACACATTTTGTTTAAAAAAAAAGGAGCATAAATGTAATTATACACATTTTAAAACATGCAAAAATCACTTGAACATTCAATGTGCTACTCCACTTACCATAATAAGAAAGCAAAGTCACATCATCTCACATATGCATGTCTCATTTATTATCCCCCAGTTTAGGAACCATTTTCTCTGTGCTCGTCCAAGCAAGTCCTTGGTCTACTTTCATCAAGTACACATATCCAGATAAAAGCTGAGAAGATCTAAGCTGTGCACTGGACTTTGTGCTTTCAGGGAGGTGTTGATGTTGCAATGGCCCACTCGGGGGAAGGAAGGGAAGGGTCACCCCATACAGTAAGAGTACATGAGTGTATATTTGTATTACGTTGGAACTTCAAAGGTATAGTATCCTAGCAATGTTAGTCCTCTCACATTGTATGCCAGTGGTCCTCAGCGCCAGAGCCCTGCTGCTTTTCATTCTGGCCATCAAGTCAGGGTTACACCTGAGGGATGCCAGAAGGAAAGACTTAAAAAGCAATCATCTAGGGACTGAGGAGCAGGATTAAGAGTGAGGAGCAACACTGAGAACTGCTGCTGCTCTATACCACCACAACACTCAACTGAGACAAGCTTATACAGTAAGTGCTGTTTAAATGCTACCCCCCCTCCCTTGTCTACTATACATTCATTATATATTTCCTTATTATATTCCAGTAGTCAAAGGAAACCATACTCCTAACAAATTGATTTTGTCATTTCTTTTAACATTGTGTGATTGTGTTACTCTGGGTGATTATTAAGTAACATTTTGAGTGCCAGTTCCCGATAAGTGACGCATTGGCATTACACATCAGGGCAAATGAAATGACCCTAAGGCAAAAAAACAGGACATACAAACAGGCTGTGTAAATAAAGCAGAGCTTGTTCACAAGGCAAAACCTCTCCCACCACAAAATGTCTTCAACCTGCTGACCACTATGTCAGACGTCCTCCATGGACATGTGCAGTGCAAATGTCTGTCCATGCTGAATATTACAGTGTCTTGAATTGAGCAGTTCATGCAAAGGAGGGCGTCCTACATCAATCAATCCACACCTTGTTCCTCAGTTGTCTTCAAATGGGCCATATGTTTTCAGATGTCAGTCACGCTCATCATACCAACTCTGCCTTGCAGGACGTGTCACTCACAAAGCAGATTCCCTCAGACTTTACGGTTATAATTCCAGTTTTCAAATAATAAAGCAAGCAAAGTCGCAGCTGCAACCATGAGAGAGACAGGTTGTCAGTGAACGTAAGAAGGGAAAACAGTTTTAGGAAGCAGTGAAGAGTGTTTCAGGTAGACAAAACACCACGTCATGGAAAGAGAGTCATAGAATTGCAGGACTAAAAAAAGGAAAAGATGGAAGTCAATTATTGCAAACACAACACAATTTGTTATAATTTTCTCAAAAGAGATCTGTGAATGTGTTCTGTGTGCAGACAGAAACTGCCCTGAGTGAAAGGCACTGTATACTGAAGCAAGGTCACGACGTTTTCATCACATTATCCAGGTCCGTACACGTAACATCGACCCAAGCAGGTCAGAATACATGGGGTCTGCTGTCAGCTATGCCAAGACAGGAAGGTGATTGCTCGTGCTCCGTTCCCAAGGTTACAATTCACACACTAAAGGGGAGTATCAGCCTTCCATTATGACTTAAATAGAGAACAAGTCAGTGAGAAGTGAGTTTGAAGTGGTTATATGATCACGGTCAGTAGTATTGGAGACAACCAGCACTGTGAAGTGGAAGTAGCAGCCAGGTTTTTATGTGAAGAAGAACAGACAGATGCAGCTTTTTTTTTTTAGTGGTAGCTCTCTGTGTTTCGGCAGCAGCAGAAAGGGAACCTTAAGCATCTGGTTAGTAAAGCTACAGTACATTGTGTTTGCCCTGTGAACCCCATACAACACACAAAAGCTGAGCTGAGTTCGGCTCAGGGTGGTCAAGGAGGACTAGTCAAGTGGCACAACATGACAGCATTGGTATAGCACAATAATAAAGAAATCTTAAATTTTGTTAAGTGCAGCAAAGCGCATACAATTTCAGTGTTATCCAAGAGGAACGAGACATTGACATTCTTGTCAATCAAATTAGATTAACTGTTAATCTGACAAAATATATATATATTTATGTATACATAAAGCACCCATTATAGAAGTGGCAGAGTAAATTTTGTTTTGAAATCTATTCTTCAACATTTAAATAGGCAACTGTATGATTAATTAATTAAAGACTGTGGAACATGGAAAAGAAAATGTTGTAATAATCAGCCCAAAAACAAATGCAAGAAATGTGCATGTTAATAAAGAAATTCTAGTTACATATATATCTCTTTCTTCAAATCCAAAAATAAAAAGTTAACAACCATTTGCCTACATTATTTTAAAAACTGTTTGAAGGCCGCAGAATATTTTCCCCATTACTTTTTTAAGATGGTTTGTTTAAAAGAAGGCAAAAAAAAATAAAAATAAAAAATAGTGCAAGAGGTAATGCAAGGGTGGCTGCTCAGTTGGTGATGCAAATGTGAAACAAAAAAAGAGGAGGAAAGCATGGAGAAGGGCCTGTTGGCAAAAAATTGTGTTGTATTATCCACTTTACAACCCTGAAACCAGACACATCCATACTGAAGTACCCCGACCGACCCCATTCCCAAAAGAAAAGAATGAAAACGGACAACTTTTGCCGCCAGTGAGACACACCTGTTAAGCCTGCAAAGCCTAGCAATGTCTCCCCTTAAAATGGAGATCAGACTAAGACAAGAAGAAATACTCACAGCGGAACACCACCTGCACATGCCTTTCACTTTCAGGACTGGCACTTCTTTTGTCTACATTTGTCTATCTTTGATTGCTTGAGATGCCCACCTCTCAAGGTGTGTCACTTATTTGTGTCCCATACACACCCTGCATGTTTCTATGTGGTCTGTGAGCCACGAGCGTCCCCGTCAGGACTAAGGGCCGCTGGTCGGCCTTGCGCTAAAACGCTGCCAGAGACCATTGGCAGATGAGTGGCTTCGCTCACTAAGTTCTCATATTCGCTACTGTCCTCGTCTTCATCATCCTCGTCCTCATCTTCGTCATCTTCCTGCCCTGCAGCTTGTCTATCTAGCGAGTCAGAGCTCGACCCATCACCATTTCCAAGGTACGGGGTGCTGGGAGTGGTGACGGGATTAGAGCTGGCACCCAGGCCCAGCCCGAGGCCCAAGCCCATCCCCAGAGGGCCGGGGGTAGGGTGTCCTGGAGAACCCACAGCCTGGGGCCGGGGCAGTAGAGCAGCACTGGTGGGCGGGGAAGAAGAAGAGAGCAGAGAGTCATCCTGGGACAAGAGGTCAGCATAAGACGGTGGGTTAGGTGAGGTACTGGGCCGCTCCGGGGCAGAGGGTGTGTGGAAAGTTATCCTGGACAGAGGGGATGTCTCAGAAGGTTCTGTGTTCTCCTCTGGAGTGGAATGGGAGTCTGCATTTTGAGCCTCACGGAGTCCTGTGGGACAGAGAGGAAGGTGTAGATGCACTTGGTTGATCAAACCATCTGGCAGGTTTAATTGCATGCATTGCCTTCACTGTGATGTGTTGCAAACAAAATATTTCACTGATGTTTACACTGATAGAACTTACAAACAAGGAGATTTTATTCATCGCAACACCACTTCTATTATATAAGGTTTGATGTGCCCATGTGTGGAAGGATTTTTCTATATGCTTTACAAAAAGACGCCGAAAGTCAATCTGAAATTTAAAACCCAACTCTGCACATTATGATCGCCTGTAACAAAAGTGGCTGAATCGACTGGATGCTGAAATGTAACAGACATAAACATGTTTGTTTTAAACTAGGTTACTTATTTTGTTTTGCGTGCGAATGCGATGAGATGTGAGATGGATACAACCTGACCCGCACTAAGCTAGCACATGGAGGCATTTTGGCTTCTATAAAATTTAAGGGAAAGGGGACCTGGGCAAGAATCACATCATCATCATCATTAATAATATAGTATATTTTATGGCAAGTTGTCACATAGTGAGACAAAATAAATCATGTATAAAACTGAGCCCACTGAACATACATTCAAGAATAGAATATATAAAAATATAGATCTTATCTATGAAGATTTTTTTCTTTATTATTAATTATTTTTGTGTAAGTCTGTTTTTCCTATAACCTATATTTAAAATGTATATATGGGTATTTATCCTCTATTTTTTTCTATGTTATCTCATGTTTATATTTCATCAGTTTGGGTTTATCTGGGTCATGTGACTGCCTTCCATTGGCAGGTGCAATCATGCAGGAGTGGCTGCACTTCTGTTTGTTGAAAGCTCTTATGAAGACCTGTAGTTGTTGGAACATGGTTTCATTAAATGTCTCGGATCTGTTGCCTGATCAAATATTTTAAAAGAGGCCTGAGGCACACAGATCAAAACAAAAGAAGTGACTAAGTAACTTTAGTTTAATGTTTCTTGTTTTTCCTGTTTGCTATTGATCATAAGCCAGCTGATGTTCCTACATTTTAAACAAGCACACACTTGAAATTGAATGACATAATTCCAGTGTACAGAAGCCAAACCAGGTACTTACTCCTCTCCTCTTCTGCTGTCTTGCGTTTCCTGAGAGCAATTTGTTGTTTGAGTTTGTTCACATCCTCTTGAATTTTCTCCTTCACGCGTTCACTTTGTTCTACCTCCGCACACACAGCCTAAAAAACAAGACAAACCGGTGAAAAAATTTTAGCGAGCGAAGAATTTCACTACACGTCTTAGACAAAATCCACCAGCTATTCATGACTCACCTGCACTTTATCTTGTAGTGCGCTGTACACTTGAAATATTGTTCGAATATCCTTCATCACACCATCTTTGTCAAAGAATTCAGCGCTGGAAAGATATTTACCAAAATATATATCCATTACATCATTCAAGACATAATAAATAACATCACAGTAACAAGCTCACGCAGGTTATTCATCAAGATGCAGCATTGTAAGCGCATTAGAGCAGTGGATGTCTTCTATATCAAAGTTAAATCAGACTTATTCCACTAGCTGTCACACACAAATGTGAGCTGACTGAGCTGAGGTGAAAATAAAGTGATCTTATCAGAAGCTGGATAGACAGGCCTGGCTGAACCCCTGCAGTCGAGATGACACTGACACAGTATTCACCCTAGTATTCAGAAACAGTGGCTCTAAGTTTAGACACAAAGACACAGAAATACAGGCAGAAGCATGCACAGCCTGTCACCTACCAGCTTCCCACTGCAGTCAGTCACACACAAATGTACACTGATACGACTTACACACAGTGTCAAGTGTAACACATTCACACAAATCTTGCATGTCCTGGGTGTTGGGGTCAGGGTTAAATCCCTGCCAGCAGTGCACCCTATTGAACAGAAAGGTGTTTGTGGAAGAGAAGCAACTCCCACTGAGTAGTTGAGGCACTAGTTTGGGGGGTTGGGAGGGAGCTGCACATGTTATGCCCTCAAGGTGAAGCTGTAGTGTGCCGTCAGGTGAAAACAGGTGGCAGCTGCAGCTCCACGCATATCAGAGGAGACACATGGCTGTCTTAATTCTACCCGAGCCAAAAACGGGAGTGGGAATGACGTGGGTGTGGTGCAAAGAAAAAAAAAAAAGTTGTGAGTCCAAACCTTACCCGTGCTCTTTGATGACCTGGGTGTAGTTGAGTGAGGTGTTGGGCACTGAGGAGACTTTGTATTCCTGCTGGCTCGTGTTGCCGAGGTTTGGGATTGTGAGAGTGATCCTCTGGTTGTACCTACTGAGTGGAGATGACCAGTTAGCACTGTTAAATCATAGCAGACATATATAATACTACATACATCTTTAAAAGCACAAATGTGTATTTGCTTTGACAACTCACTCTTATTAACCATTTATTTATAAATGAGGTAGATGTAATGTACAAAGCTTAATTGGCAACAAGGAGAAATCTCTCCCCAGAGTGTGGCTGAACAACTTTGAAAAAAATTGCATTTACTTTGACTGATATCGCAATTCTGACATTAGAATGAATGCTAATTTTCTATAGTAATATTCTCATTTTCATTGAAAAACACAGAAAAATGACTGTGCTGTGATTTTTTTGCAGGGATCTGTGCCAAAAAATGCTTTCTAAAGTCTATAGAATATGATGTGCAGAGCAGGACAACTCTGCAACACCACAATATTCAATTTTATTTAATTTGAAAATTGCAGTAGGCGAAAAAATTTCAATTCATTTTTCAGCTCTACCACATAACTACCATTTCAACATTTCATGACTTTGCAAAGTGTTGATAATGTCTCAATGACACTTTTGTTTTAAATCCAGTAGCACATATATGCACTAAATTATTTATGTTTAATTTTCTTAACATAGTGTCATACATTTTAAACAGAGCAACTTGCAAAAGTGGGGATACGCCAACCCCACTCTTTCTCACTTTTTTCTAATAGGTAACATGAACCCAGGTAGCAAATGAGAACATCTAGTGGCAGACACAGAATTGTTGTTAATGACAGTGACATAGAAAACGTATTAAATTGAATACCTCTTTATTCATTCAGTCATGTAAAACATCTGGACAACAGTAAATATTTTTTTGATCAGACAGGAGTTTGTCAAAATGTGTTGAGTGTTTGTGTCTGTTGGTCAACATGCAGTTATTACCTGCGGTTAGGTCTGAAGAGCACATACTCCAGAGCGTGCGTGGAGCTGTTGGCTGTGGAGATGAAGCTGAAAAGAAGGAAGACGAGGTCGGGCACACCAAGCAGCTGAGTCAGCTGTTTGTGGATGATCTGTTCCCTGAACGACATCTGCTGCTGCGTGTTCCTCCGGAACCGGTACCAACCAATGACGTTCTACATGACATAAGAAAGAAGTCTTTTAAAATGTTTTTAATCCATCTCCATCTGTGACTGTATAACAACACAACTGGCCAAATAAAATATACAGCATCTGGAAAAAAAAAAAAAAAAAATCAAAATCGTTATGAAACCTGTACCTGTGAGGAAAAGTAACACTATCAATCATTACTTTCAATACAAGTATGTTAGTACATTGTGTTGTACAACATTGTTTGAAGCCAACACTGATGAAATCAGGACTCAGATTTTATGCAAGTCTATGCAGTTTACATTTTGAGATTATATTTTGAGACACCAGTCAATCATACTTTTAGTTTGAGATCACTCGTTAGTTTGTATATTTGAATTTTATTGCAAAGAAAAAGTCATGTGATTTCTTAGGATTCCTTTTAGTGTAGCCTTGGTTTACAAGTAACAAAAGGGCATCAATGACATTTCACAGAACATAGGCACGACATATGTTGAAATCACAACCATTAAAAAAAAAAAAAGAATTCACTCACTTTCCGCCTATCTTTAAGAATGCTGTTGAGATTTTCTTCATTGATTTTGCCTGCGTAGTCATAAAAGCTGGTGAGAGGGGGGAGAAAAACAAGTAAGTTCAACCTGATTCATCATGTTCCTACTCCTCCTCTGCCTTGGCATATTTCTGTTGCCCAATCTTGTCAGATGGGGCCATCTACTGTCCAATGTCAAATTAATTCATAGTGGCCTAAAAGAATGATAGGCAACTGATGTATCCATTTAAACTGTCAGTACATTTACAGTGTCATAAAACTAAGATATCACAGGCTACTTTCCACAAAGGCACTTTTATTGAGAGAATAAATAAACAACAATAAGAAGACTTCTCAATAACAAAGCAACAATAGGTCTTTTAAAAATGCCACTTTGGTCGGGTTTTCTTAAATCAAAACAATAATGGCTAAAATTGCTGGCCAACCATTTTTGTCCCCCTAAAGCTGTGTCTGTTCTACATTATAACATAGGCATTGATAACTAATGATGAAGCTGTTTGAGAATAAAAAGCTCATATCTTACCTAAACAACTGTGTACAAGGATCATGATTATGGATTTCTGTTGGAAACAAATGGTGACAGACATTTCAGTTATATAACATCATACATTCAAATCTTTAACAGTGTAAGCCAAATGTAATCTACACACGAAACTCGCAAAACAGGACTGCAAGATACCACCAGTCACACAGATATTAAAATTATATTGATGGCGATTCCTGGACGGCCAAAAAAGTAGGTGCTTCTGTTGTTGGTTATGTTACATTAGCATTTGGGTTTCAGTTGTTTTTAAGTTTACAATACAAAAATCACATACAAACAGACTCTTATGCCAAGCATTTTAAAAAGACGTTATTGGCACAAACCTGCACAATTCTGACAGAGCAAACTGAAGCAGATGGATTAGAACTCAGCAAAAATCAGCTTATTGGCATCATGTCTTTCTCAGTTATATTTCACATTCAGATGCATCAAAGTACACTTGTCCTAACAGGACTGAATGGGCAGAGGAGAAATTCAGGCAGCATTAAAACCAAACAATTCACACAACTGAAAAAAAAATCTCTTGTTCATATTTTCAGTATATTGCCATATTTTGGCAGAATACAATTTAATACTGATTCCTGTGACTCTGTTTATGTTTCGCTCACAGGCAATCACTGATGTTAAATTGAAATGAAAAGAAATCCCCTCTTGTCATCAGTCTACTTGACTGATATTGAAAGGTGTGATTCGTAACTGTATCCAGTATGTCACTACTGCTTATTTAATGAGGCATCTTCAACAAGAAATGTTAATTATTTAACATGGATAGTTAATTTACAGTCAGATATTAAGGGCCCTGCACACTTACAGAAGTGTTTTATGGCTGATTAACTTCTTCTCGAGACTGGGCAATGCTATACAGGGAACTTTGTGATGATAAAAGCTGTCCCTGATATATGCAACAAATTTTATAGGGGAGTGAGGGAGATGTCAACAAGCTCAGTCTGTACACGCCTACACAGTCTTGGGAAGAGCTCTTAACAAGCAAAAAAAAATGAGTGAAAACACCTGTGTGGGCGGACTATGAGTGTACAGCGGCTACAGCAAAACCCGGATAAGAATTTGTTTTGTCTGTTTTCAAGGCTTACCTACTACCTGGAGCAATTCTGCACTGCTGATCTGTGTGTCACTGATGCTGACAGTCTCTTCTTGCCTTACTTCTCCTAATAGGAAGCCCTCCTGTGCAAATACATTTGACAAAACTGCAGTTAGGGCAGTAATGAAGACCTGAAACAATTAGTCCATTATAAGTTGACCAACAGCATTTTGACATCAACAGCATCAATCAGTTCATATTGGCTGTGTCCAAAATCACTCACTACTCACTGTACAGTCCACTATATGGTGAGTTCACTATTTGCAGTGATGTCAAAATGTAAAGTGAGAATTATCACACCCTATTTCGTGAACTCCCAGAATAAATTGTAAAAAATCATGTACAACTGATGGCTACTAACCAAGCACTATATACCAGTAAAAGAAAAACAACAACAATGATGCAATTAACAGCAGAGAGAAAATTACCCAAGCAGTGTCCAAATGCATTTTTTCTTCACTATATAGTGAGCTCTTTATATTGTCCTCTATATCCCTGGATAGTGAGTGGCAATTAGTGAATGAGTGAGTGACTTCAGACACAGCCATTAAGTTATTTATCAAGCAAATATGCCATACATATTCTGATTACAGCTTCTCAAATGCAAGGGTTTTCTCTTCTCTGTTTTACACTGATATGTATTGACATTCTTTGGGCTTTGGACTTTATTCAGAAAAGACTGCACTTTAAAGATGACACTGACGCTCTGGGACATGTGATGAACATTTTTTCACTAATTTTGATATTTTATAGACTAACTCGTTTATCGTATTTAGAAAATGGCTGGTTTACAAATCAAAAAAAAAAAAAAAATCACTACAGCCCTGCAGTCAGGGCACAAAATTAGCAACATCCACCAGCCAAATACTGAAAAAAATATTCAAGTGGTTGGTAGATTTGGTTCACTCACAAGCCAAAGCCCAGTGATAATTTATGATTGGTAAACGTTCACCAGCCATTTGGCCGATGAACAACAAAACTTTGCACCCTGCCAGCAGTAATATAATATGGGGTATCATAAAGAAAGGCTAGCCTGATGCATAATCTTTTCATGAAAATGTTTTTAGTTTCTGATTGAGAGCATACAGAACAACAATATACTATCGAATCACTGAATCATAATCATAACATTTCCTCATGTAACATCAATAACAAATATTTTTTTGAATTCTGTCTGGGAATTAAGTCGTTTATTTCATACAAATGACATCACTGACAAGACGCAGCAGCTGATAAACAGTGTTGCCCTAATCTCTCTGCTTATGTCAGGAATGCAGGCTAACTTGAAAGTAGCAGCCATCCACCTGCCCGGGCCGACTTTTAAAAGTCTGGACATGGGGAGAAGACATGTAAACAGCGCTGACATTAACCAGTCAACGCTTGTGTTTGAGGTTTATTTCCCATACACTGATCACAAAGCATTTCTCCCCGATTATGTCTCAACAACAACAACAATGTACAGACAAAGAAAAATAAATTTACGCATGTCAGTCATGTTGTTTGACGGTATTGACATAAATGCAACCAACATTAGCCCGGTAGCTAACAAGCTAATCTAGCAATGAGGAAACCAGAAAAAAAAATAAACAGAGGTCAGTTTAATTACTTTAGAAATTACCTGCGTTAGCTTCTTATTTTTGCTGACACACTAAACGGTTATCAAATAGGTCGAGGTGACTATAGTTGTCAGCAGAGCCGACACACGGAAGTCACTTGACTTGGTAGCTTAGCTAACATGCTAACTAGCTAACGACTGAGTATTTCCTGGAACTCAAACTTTCCTAACAGCATTTCCCATATCGATACAGCAGGTGTTCATGTGCACAACTCTTTATGGCTTATGTTATAGCAAGATATTTGACATTTGGGCAGCTGTAAGAAATGAGGTCATCTTAGAATTACTGATTATGTCCTCATGTTGCTGTAGCTACACAGTCTAATCTAACCATACCTGCCGGTAAATAGACGGAACCAATACTAGCTAGCCAGCAACAGGATGATGACACTGGAAAACAACACAAACTAATGGCGTTGATGAACGATCAGACGTACCGCCGAGCCACGCACACTTCAGCAACCACTGCACAATAGAGTGTCAACATAATTGTGAATACTTACATGATCTGAGTTGCTGTTGGCGCTGTGATAACACACAGAACTAAAAGTATAACCTGAAATGGATGCCGCCATGATGGAAACATCCCTATCAATCCCGATGCCCCCCGCGGTTGCAAGCACGCTCCTCAAACGCAACGTCTTGTGGGAGCTGTAGGCAGCGACTTGACAGTCTGAACTTCAGCATGGAGGTAGCAACAGAGAGCCCACATGGCTGTGGAAATACCTCGGAGACAGAGGAGGACAGAGACTCAGACACGGATTTTGGACCTTCAAAACTCGGAACGAAACAATAGTAAGTGTTGATCTCCGTTAGCTTTGTTGCTAATGTTAACGTATGATGGCTGTTCAGGCTGCATAGCTACGTGAGACAACAACAGAGCTAACTGACATACCGTTAACCCATGAAAACATGTTTTTAGGAATTTATTTTGGTTATAGCTTATAGAGTCACCATCTATTTAAAGATTTTATATGATACCACAAGTTCTTAACTTATGACTGACGCGCCCAGCATGTGTTTTTTAAGTTTAGTTGTTATGCATTATGTAGAATGGAAAGTTGTGTGACTCCTGTCTGTTTAGAGGAGATTTTGGGTTGTTATAGACATTTTTCACAGACACAGACATTTTGATATGAAATAGTGGGGTAAACAGATTTTTACCAGTGATCAATCAAGGTCCTGTTCCACTCAGGTCAAACAGAGTTACGGTGCTGCTGTTGTGCACTAAATGGAGCGCAGCCTTAATTAGTATTATGTTAATATCTGTGTTTACAGCAGTTGTTCCCAATTTTTTTTGGCATGACCCCCTTCAGAAGCCCAAAAAACTTTCTTTCTTTTTCTTTTTGCATTTCTCTGTATCAGTTTTTAGTAACCTGTCCCTATTAAAATGCTTGTTTTTTTAATGGTGATGTTTGTGGTCATTTATAGTATTTATATAACTAATTACAGTGAGTGTATTTTTTTTTCTGCAGTTGGGAAGATGTATACCAAAAAGAGCTTGAGACATTCAAAGACATTGGGGATGTTGGTGAGATATGGTAATCCTATACATAATAATGAATGTTCGCTATTGCCAGAACTAACCCAACATGTCCGCAGACGTGTTGGGTTAGTTCTGACAATAGCTTTTAGGGCTGTAACAACAGATTATCTATCTATCTATCTAATTCATTATTGATTAATCTGTTTCTGGTTTTCCTGATTAATTGATTGGTTTTGGGCCCATAAAACATCAAAAATGGTGAAAAATGTTGATCACTGTTTCCTAATGCCCAAGATGATGTCTTCAAATGCCTTGTTTTGTCTACAAAGCATAGATATTGAGTTTATTGTCATAGAAGAGTAAAGAAATCAGAAAATATTCACCCTTTGGAAGATGAAATAAGAAAATCTGAACTGAAAATGATTGGTTGATTATTAAAATAGTTGTCAATTCATTTAATAGTTGGCAACTAATACATTGTTACAGCTCTAGATGCGTCCTAAAAATGATTTGTTTAATGCAGTATTTTTGGTGTCTGACAATAGCCTGTCTCATTGCTAAAGTCTGTGTGTTTTCTTCTTCTTGTTAGGTTTGGTGAGGAAAGCATGAGCCGTGTGCTGCGATGGATGGACAGAGCTAAGATTCCAGAAAATGCTGCCATTCTTGACATAGGCACTGGAAATGGAGCCTTTTTAGTTGAACTGGTGTGAACAGAGTGAAAATACTTTTGGCATTATTCTGATTTTTATTTCATGAGCACTTCATCAGAGTTTCAGGGCCAGCTCACCAAAATTATAAGAAGATTTAGGTGATCTGAGCCTTTATTGGACATGTATGCATAACAGCTAGGTTTACTGTGATTATATTGTTACCAAACTACCGTAGATTTTCTTAGACATTTCTATAACTGTTATTAAGCTTTGTTCTTCAATTGCTTGTGTGTTTTTGTGCAAAGGCCAAACATGGATACAGGAATCTGACTGGCATAGATTATTCTCCAGCATCTGTAGATTTGGCCAGGAGTGTTCTGCAGGCCGAGGACTTGACAGATGTCACTGTAAAGGTGGGTTCAGTTATGTTTGTCAGTAAAACTATCATGCAACTGTAATGTTAACTAACACTAGTTTGACAACACATTTACCAGCCTCAGGGCTTACATTCTGTTCATGTTTATCATGATAACAAGTGACCAACAGTTGGGAAATTTAAATTTGCACCTGATATAATTACTCTCCTTCATTCCTAAATGATACAGTATAGCTTTCAGGATACTGTGAGCAAGCCAGGGCCTGGGAAGGTTAGAGGAAACTCTCCTGTGTGTACCATGTGGGAGAGTTGGATAGGAAGAAGGCCATGAAAGTGATGGATGTCTGCTCACCACTCAGATTAAAGCACCTCAAAACCCAATGAATTGGCAAGATTTAACACATCCACTAAAGTATATATGCAAGAAAAACAAGTTGCAAATGCTAGCTGGTCTATAAGCGATGTGATGAGTGAGTTTTCCTCTCCTGTGTGTATAATACAGTTGTATATACCGTGTGTTATATGCATCACACACCTATGACGGTGTGTGCTTTGCTTGGGCAGAAAGCCTTCCACTGAAGTCAATATTGACCTAAACTGGACAGGGCGAGTACAGTGGTTATATTAGTGTGTGAGTGTGAGAGAGAAATGGTATGTTGGCATCTTTTTCATTTCTTCCAGTACTGCTGAAGGCCAAAATAATTTGTGTGAATGTGCTCTTTTTTTGTGTGTGCATGTGTAGCCTTGAATGGAGTCTGAGGCAGTGTGAGGAGTTTAAGCTCATGATAAAAGAGCTTCTCCATCAGGTTTCTTGCTTCAAGGGTCATTCTGAGTCTCGAATCTATGGCAGGCCCTGTCTCCATGTACATTAGTCACTGTCTGCTGCTGCTTTGACACATCATGTTCATACATTCCTCCAACACCTTCCCAGTTTTTCCATTTCACTGACTCAAATTGAAGCCAGGTCAGTTGCAACAATATAGATATTTCTGTCCTCCATAATAAATCCCACATTGTGTGACCCACAGCTCGCAAATATGTGTCTCTTGAGGTCTCCCCAGAGTTCTGCCCTCTGTCCAGATAATGGACTCCTTTCACTGGTGGTATGGTGGGTCAGCAACGTCAGCAGAATTAACTGCTGTCATATCAGCAGTTGGAATTTAGTCTTAAAGTTAACCCGTGAGGTATAACACTTTTCATCTTGGTTGGCACTGAAGGATTTCTTCTTTAGGGAACTATTTTTTGTGGTGGTATTTTCATTAACGATGAATCTACTGATTATTTACAGTGATTATTTTCTAGAATGATTTGGTCAATAAAACATCAGAAATAAGTACAAAGTCCAAGGTGATGTCTTTAAATGTCTGTTCCGACAGTCCACCAAATAATATTATATGAAAATGAGAAAAGCAGGAAATTTAAGAGATGTAAAAAGATTTTAAACATAGTTGACTATTACTTTCCTGATGATCAACTACTCGGCTCTTGATGAAAAATGAAGGTCCATATTGTATATTTGCTGTTGACCAACAGACAGACTCTTAACTTTTCTTGTCTTTTCTTAATTTTAGGAGATGGATTTCTTAAACTGTCAAGGGGAGCTAAAGGGTTTTGATGTCTGCATTGACAAAGGAACATTTGATGCGATAAGCTTAAACCCAGACAACACCAAGGAGGGCAAAAAACTCTATGTTCATGCTGTAAAAGATGCTCTCAAGGACAAAGGACTCTTTGCCATCACTTCTTGTAACTGGACAAAAGAGCAGCTGCTAGAAAGATTCAGTGAAGGTGAGGAGAAACACTGAAATTAATTATATGTATGCTGCTCTTTTAGCTCTCTTAGCAGGCAGACAAGCCAAGTGGCTCTCCAAAAACCAGCACGATTGGTAAGGTAATTTTCTGCAAACCTGACCTTTGATCACATGTAAAAGTGTAAATGAGGACAATGCCAGGTACAGTACAGTTTTGATTCTACCCTGCCATTGCTCAATCACTTCTTAGTTGATTATTTTCAGGCTGCACACAGCATTTTATTTATCTTTTTAAAGTATTGCTGAAGGTCAGCACTCAGTACCAATGTAAAAATATACATATATGTACTTATTTTGTGCAGAAATATATGTATTAAGAAATACACATGAAATGGGTGTTTTGGAGTGTCCATTAGTATTGCATGCTAAGCAACTGAAGCAATACATGTGATTTTGGTCAGAAGCATGGATTCTCTTCTGCATGCTGCAGTCTGCAAGTGCACCACTAGATGCCATTAAATTCTACATACTGGTCCTTTAAATTTTAATTAAACAAAGGAGGCCTAATCCATATAATCTTTTGAATTTCAAGTTATCAAATGAATAGGAATGAATAGCCGCCAGGAGGAAAGATCACATTAAAAATGTATAAAATATCTGAAATGTGAAAGGTTCCCTAGAGTTTTTGACTTCTGGTGTTTTAACTGTTTTACCACATGTGACATGATACACATTGTTACACATTGTGTCACACTATGCCACTGATCAGCAGTTTGCAGTAACACGCTGAGATGCGCTGCAATGTGCCCACAAAAACAGGGAAGAAGAAGAATACGTCTAAGCATGGCTATAAACAGTGCTGGATACAAGATACTAAATGTTTTATGAGGAATGAGAAACATTCGATGCATTTGTTAGAACTCAAGATTACACACTGGGTTTTGGTGACTAACACTGAATGCAAACATAATTTTTGTTAGTTTACAAGAAAACTCCACAGGACATCTTTACATGCATGTGTGCAGAGTTGTAAATGGGTCAAAACACCAGCAAAACAAAACAAAATCCTAAAATCCTTTTTTAGATGTGTATCAGTGTGATTTACAGCAATCTGGAATGTAACCGCATTATGTTTGGGAGTTTTGTTGTCCGACCCTCAGTCAAAACACAGACAGAGTCCCACAACTGAGACAGTTACCTGGCAGGTTGTTAAGCTGCAGGCAACAACAGCCTTGTAAAGTCAGAATTTCGGCAAGCTTCCAGTAGCCGTCACTCGTCAGTGTAGTCACTCTGGAGAGCCTGCAGGGGGCCAAAGGGCCTTGAGATCTCATCTGTCACACTGACAGCCTGCATTTACTAGGCCCCAGGAAGCACCACAGATGGTGGATGGATAGTTCTTGACTTGCAGTGCCTCTCCTAACCCCTCCGTAGCCATAGTCAGCAGGAAAAGATTCTTGGCATCTGTATTGAAGACAATGTATGATGTATGGAAGTTTGCAAAATGCGCATTTCTTAACCTGCGCGTTTTCTCTGTGTTGCTTCACAGGATTTGAGTTTGTACAGGAACTGCCTACACCCAATTTCCAATTTGGAGGCAAGACGGGCAACAGTGTGACAGCACTCATCTTCAAGCGTGTACATTGATTCACATGACCTCAGTGGACATTTGTCAATTTTTGTCCCATAAATTCTGCATTTTTTCTATTTGTCACAGGAAATCATGCCACCTGTGCTCTTTAAGACATTTTATACAAGACCTGATTATGTTATTATTTTTAAAAACTGTAACTGAGTTGGACTGTTTTCTTGAAATAAATAAACCACCTTTTGTACTGTTAACTTTACCTTGACCCACAGTTCAATGGGCCCCTGTTGAATGTATTTATATTAAATTGTTTTTTAATGTTTCACACAGATGGTTAATAAGATTATTTCACTCAATTTTAAGGTTGCTAATGCATATTAAGGATGACCATATAAATTTTATTTTTTTTAAACTGCAAAATGTAAACTAATGTGAAAAGCTCATACACAGGTAGCATACAGTTAGATTCAGGATAATATTTCATAGAGTTCTCTTTGGGCTTCCAGAGATAAAAAGATACACAGAATCATTTGTCCTCAACATTTTTCCGTAGTCCATAAATCATCTTCTTGCCCCTCAAATTACTTTGCAAGGATCCTGTTGAGAGTCCTGACCCACAGTTTGAAAACCAGTGTTCTGCTTTACCAGGTAGTTAATTGCATCCATCTTTTATGTTGTGTGAAAAATAGCCCGTACCTAATTGGCTAAACTGGAAACCAGCAGAGCTTGGGGTCCAGAGGACCATGATTAAAAACGTCTGGCATAGTGAATAAACACGAGGTCACGGCGTCTGTGGAAGAGAAGCCTATCTGCCATTTCCTTCCTCAATGGCATCATTAATAACTGCCAAGCTCGGGATCCTAATTGCAAGCTCGGTGCAGTTGTCCAATGGGAGCTGCGGACGTTGAGGCACGCTGTTGAGTAAACACATGCAAGCTTTACAAGAATTACTGCCTGGAATTTTACAAGGCTCTGGATATCCTGCCTGGATGTGCACATTATACCCACATTTACAACTCACAGAGATTTTCCCATGAAGTGAAGCCTCCATTCAAACCTCTCTTTTAACTCTGTCAACATTCACTCTCACTTTATTTAAACATCTTGTCAGGCAGCTGTTGGAGTGTTTTTCATGTGTCATTAGATTTTAATACGTACTGAAGTCACTTCTTTGAATACACTGTATCCCACTCTTCTCCCATGCACAGGTGCTGTTGCTATACTGTAAATACTAACATCAAGTTTAATTACAAATACTGAGTTCACCTAACTCAGTTTTTAACAACTTGCTATTAACACTCATTTTAAATAGGTTGCTTGTACTTTGAGGTCAAAAAAGCTGCCAAACTCAGTGTACTGAGTTGGGTTCACTTAAATAAACCAAGTACTTAGATGTTATGCTTTTTTCAGTGGTGAAATGTAACTAAGTACATTACTGTTGTACTTAAGTATCCCACAAATTAGAGGCACTTTACATAAGTTTGACACAAATTGTCTCAACGTCTCTTGTATGCAAATACTGTAAGAACTTATAAATTATTATTCTTAATTGAAGGGTGTTCAGTATTACTTTGTCAGTAGTTATCTGGCCAGTACTGTCAACACAGAGTACAGTGTGCTTATAGATACATAAAGTGTTGATATGGGTTTTGCACACTCAAGTAAACAAGTTAGTCTAACTTTTGTGCAGTCACAATTAAATTAGTTTAAGTATTGTCCACTTACAATAAACAGGTTAGTCTAACTGTGGACTCAAAATAAGTTATTTTTACTTTAAAATCTCAGCTTTCTTAGTTTTTTTGAGTACACCCAACTTATTAGATTTTACAGTGTAAGAAACAGATGACATCGCAATCATGTTTGTCTAAGTAAAGTCATGAGCCTTATGGTTAGTTTTGTGGATCCTGCACTGTTAGAGTAATTAAATTATCATTCAGAAAAATCTTTTTTTTTTTTTGCAGAAATTGCTTTAAACTTGTCATGAATGAAGACTTTACAAAGTCCTTAAGTAATGATCGAGTCATGCAGATATTATATGCAAAATCAGTCTGAGTGATGTGCTCCTGGCACTGTCCTGACAGTGACATGCAGGGGAGACCGAGGGCAATTGTAACATACCCCATTCCTCCAATCAGAAAGAAGCTAGACACACTGCACTTCATACGCTCAATTAGTTCTCTCTCTGCCTGTGGAACAGGAACAAGATAATTTAATCTTGGCAGAAGTTTTCAACAAAAAATGATTTTGAGAAATTAAAGTTACTTTGTGTGGGTAAAAATCAACATGAAGAAACTGTTAATATAGGTGTTGCTAGCTAGCATACCAGATTTTATCATGGCTACAAGATAAGAGCTGCATGGTCTAATGTAAACACATTGTTTGTCTGTATTGACATACTTCTCTCTCAAAAAATAAACATATGTCACTTACTTTAAATAAAATACTTTTAATTCAAATAATTAAAGTCTGCTCACCACAAGAATACTTGTCTAGTCTTCTGCAAAAATAGAAAGATTTTTGCATTAGCTGCATTTGATGCCTAGCATAAAACCATATGAAAAAATCTTAGGTAACATTATCAGATACTACAGCAGTAATGTGATTATTTTGAAGTGTTTTTTTTTTTTTTTTTTTTTTTTTTAGATAAAATGGGTTATTGACTTATTTTTAAGTAGTACCAATATTATAGTATTTTTCTTATTAGTGTATTATCAATAAGTGCACATACATGTTCCTTAAAATTTCTCATGTAGTCTGTGAGTTATGAATGAAAATGTAAAAAATGTTACAATTGCCCCTGGTCTCCCCTACATGAATGTTAATTTGAAACTGTGGATTTATCTTCACTGTGTGTCTGAGACATGCCCCTCTGTATACTGTACCCTTTTACTTTCTTCTTTAATGGGGCTATTTTAATCAAAAGGGAAGCTGGAAGAATTTCTTTCTGTCATCTTATTAAAGTATTTCATGCCATGAAGTAAAATAAAACACATCTTGCTGGGTTGAACTGGGCTGTACAGTACATTCACCACCGTCAGCACTTTCATGGCTTTTGGGTTGGCACACATGTCTGAAGCTACACTTTTATTCCACTCATAATATTAACCTATAAGGTTTTAGACTCAATACCGTAGCCCACTGGCTGCCCTACCAGCATGAATGCCATGCTTTCATTTTACCCTCTCAAGTGTGATACTGCAAATATTTATGTTTTTTCACTCCATCTCCCTGGAAACACGTTTGAAGGTCTCCTAATAGGATTTTCGTGGATTGATTGAATTACTCCACCATGTAGCAGCACTGAACTTTTTCCATAGCAGTAGAGCCAATGTGGAAGTGGGAAAGATTTACTCTTTCGAAGCATTTCAGACCTGTTCACACTCCGCCTTTTCAGTAATGACTACCATAGCTGCATGACAGCATGACATATTGAAACCATAAAGCTCATTTTAAGTGATTCTTAAAGGGACAGTTCACCTCAAAATAAAAAGTACATATTTTCCTCTGCTGCTTTTTATCCATCTTGATAGTTTTGGTGTGAGGTGCCTGCTTTCTCTCAAATATAAAGGAACTAAATGACACTTGTGGTGCTCAAAGGACCAAAAAAGTACATTTGAAAAACACAGCAGCGGTGCCTCTTTCCATAGGTCAAAATAATTCACAGACCTTGTTGTTAGCAGTTTTGTGTGGGAACTACTTTCTTTCTGCAGTAGAATCTACATACAGGCACTACTTTCTTTCTACTTGAAAGAATGTTTTTGCATAAAACTACTCACAACAAGGTCTATGAATTATGTTGAATGTATTCTTTTGGCCCTCTGTGCACCACAAATTGAGTGCCATCCGCTTCAGGGTTTCCAAAACTTCTTTTCTAGGGACCCACTTTTTTTTTTTTTTTTTTTTAAAAGACAAATCATCATGACTTAATGATGATGGATGAGGCCTTATCAATAAATCTTGATATGAAGAGTTAATTTGTGAATGTTCATGATCATTTTTTCACATCACTTTTAAGAAAAAACATACTCATGTAAAATACTTTAAAATGAGAAATAAATGCATTTAAGCTGAGTTAACTGGCCATCTAATTGTTTTTAATTCCTCTCACCAGTAAAAGGATGGGACATTTTAGCCTACTACCTATGCTTTATACATTTTTGTTCCACAGATATAAATCTGCCAAATTTCTTTCACAGTCTTTTATTTATTTAGTGACCCAAATAAAATCTCCGTGACCTTCTTATGGGTCACGACCTAGTGTCCAAGACATTCTGTTTGGATACATAGCATTTTAGCTAACAGGGAAAACATGTATTTTTGATTTGTTGGTGAACTGTCCCTTTAACCTTTGTCTGGGTTGTTTTTGATTCCCGAGTACAACAGAGAAGCGGACCAGTAATAGGCATAGCTGCATCTCTTTCTGTTGGCTAATTACCGTAAAGTTGGCTTTCCTTGAAGTTCAGCAACGGAGACACCTATTAACTTTATTAACATCAATGAAAAGCGTAGTGATACAAAGTAGCACATGAGTGTAGTAAATGCCTGAGGGAGGACCGCAGCGGAACGTACCAACTCGGAAGGGGTGGATTGTGTTGGTGGAAAATATAACTTCGCGTCTTATGTGTTCACACACTAAATGGTTTTGTTGTTTTCAAGTATAAGATAACCTTTCGGGATTTAAGTGGACACGACCTGGTAGGTTGGTAAACACGTTTGCCAGTCGGTTCCTCTTCTTGTGGTCTCCCCCGTCGACATGGTTTGTCCCTACGCGGATATTGTTACAATCAGTGCTGAAGGCAGAAAGCAGCAGCGAGCTCTCAGCTGCTCGCAGTCCTGCTCAGTCCTGCGCTGGCAACGCTGAACTGGCGGCTGCAACTGCGTGGAGCTTTTTGTGATTTTTTTCCTCTGCTGTCTCTTTGTCGAAGATGACCTAACGTCGAAAGAGCCTCTGCTGGCCAGGTAGTAGGGCATTTGTTCGGATAAATGACCATTATAGCTGCGTTCAGGCATTTGCATCATGTTTCTTCTTCTTCTCGCACTGCTGAGAAGTTTACTTTGTCTGCTCATGCTGGGTTTCCTCTGACTGAAACGTTAGCTGACATAACATTTAAGTCGACTTTTGAGCCTAAATGATAAAACAGACATGTCTCTCTTGTTGACTTTCTTTCAAAGTAATTTTGTGTTACCTTTAAACCAGATGAGGCACGAAAAGTCCTGCTTCTGCCATGTAGTACTCTTTGAATTTCACATTATTGACTCCAGCTAAGTTATTACAACATTTCTGGATTAATCATTTGTTTACAAGTGAGTTTCAGCCCTGTTGGGTTTGCTTGTCCCAGCTTGACCAACCTGTTGCTGGCATTGAAGGGCTCTGCTTTGTGACCTGCTTTGGAGGGGGGTGCACATATTAACGAAGCTCTCTGAGCCAGCAAAAACTCCCCTCCATCTATCAACTGTGGTAATAAAGCTCAGGCTGCTGTCAAACACAGTACCTGTAGGTGGAGAGGCAGTGTGGTTTTAGCTCTGCAGCTCATATTATTGACACACATCTCCCTCACCACAACTTGTGAGAAGAAATCGAGAGAAGCATGAGTACTTTGAGATGTAATACCTGGTTGCATATCTCTCACCAATCTCCACCACACATTTAGCTTTTCGTTTCCTGTCAAGATAGTAATGTGAAATTACTAATTGGTTCACTTTTCGGAGTGTTGTTCATCAAAGGAGGTGATTTCTCTTGTTTGTTTTTTGGGCTGAAACTATGAGCAACTTTGTTCTTCCTTAATTTTGTTTCAGTTTTCAGATGTTCAAAGATATAACCGCATCCTTGGAGTCCAGTCAGTGTTATGTTCCCCTGTTATGACTACGTGATAGTCATATGCAAAAAAAATATTTTATTATACATTTATGAAACTGAAAATCCACTTACCCATGCTGAGAACAGATAAGATACTGATAAGACCAGAGAGTAGAGTTCACCCACAAGCCTAAAATGTTTTGCTGTCAAGTGAATGAAGTAATTGTCATCTTATAATATGTATCATATAATATTTATCATGTGGATTTATTGAAGGCCATGTGTCTTAATCGTAGGGCAGGGTTCACACTCATTTTGAAACTTTATTGCCTTGTTCTTTCAAAATGAAGGGCAATTACACTCTGAATATGGGGCACAGTGGCAATGAAGCACTAAGCTGCTGATTTGTCTGTTATTTCCTTTCCTTTGTGGGTTAGAAAGTTACTGTTTGCTTATGTTTTGCCCTCTCTAATATTGCATGGCAGTTGGTTGATCTTTGTGGACACCATAAACACAATGCCATGAAGAACTGGTTTGGTACCAAGGTACCCTAATAGAAAATACCTGGAAGTGTTCCTTGCTGCCACCATGGCAGCGGCTGTCCTTGACTCACAAGGATGTCTGGCCAGTTTTGGTTAAAAAGAATCCTGCCCGGAAAATGTCTCACCAATGCAAGGTGTAGCTGAAGTTCAGGTTAGAAGTGAAGCAGAGAGCTGGGCAAGGATTTAATGGCATGTTAGCTTTAGTGTCTAATTACAAAGTTTGTTAATAAAGGTGCCTCACAAATACTGGTTAAGCTCAGAGGAAGCCTGTTCTGACTGTTTGTATGATCTGTTTTTCCAGTTTTGAGAAGATTATAATGATTGCACTTTGCTTTGATTTCCAAAGTAAACCACTGTTGGAATGCTTCACCTTGAAATGAACAAGAATTTGCTTTATCTGTTGAATTGTATTGTGTGAACCTACAAATGTATTGTTTACTGTACCTGCTGATTTTATCGGATGAGGGTTGGGTTTAAAATTTTCTAGACTTTGGCCAGTACTTAAGGTTTGTACCTGAGTATCTCTTTCATTTTATTTTGACCTTTGACAAATAAACTGAACAGAATATGGCAGAAATGGAAAATGACATTCATAACTATATTTTAATTGGTGTATAAACACTTGAAATTTTGAATTGATGTGTTTGGAGGAACATTTGTATGTTGGGAGCCGAGCCCTAGCAATAAAATGACTGTAACACTGTAAAGGAAAAGGTAACTGCTGTTAGCTTGTTTACATTCAAGCCATTATTGTCAGGCGCTAATTTGCCATTTTCAGTGTGTAGGTTGCTGTCTTTGAGCCTGTTGTTATAGATACCTGATGCTGACTGAAACAAGTCATCCAACGACAAGCTTATACCCACAGAGTACATCCAGGGAATCAGATTAATATAGACAGTGCTAGGTCAGTATTGAGCCAATAATGTCGGCAGGCTGATGGCTTCAGTTGCACTGCCATGTTTACTGAGGCCTAGAAAGGACAAACTCAAAATTGGCTCTAGATAGGGCCTTTTGCGTTTTGTGGAAATTTCATAGCCACCGTAGGTTCTCCTACATGCTTGGTGGGGGAGAGTGAGATGAGGTGTTTGCAATCTGCAAGCTAGATGCCACTACATCCTACACACTGGTCCTTTTCCTTATTCATAAAATAAACCAGTCATACAAGAACATTTGAGTAAATACAGTCTATGATTTCAACATTATTGTTTGAATTTGAAATTGGAGCAGTTTTTTTTTTACACTCAAAAAGGGCTCAATACTCAGCCAAAAATCTGACTAAAGGGAAACGAGCAAGTAACACATTGTCATCACAGTTGCTGGTAATCACTTTTTGTTTTAAGAACAACTTGATGCATTGAAATTGTACTCGACAACAGCCCTGGCATTGTTAGTGTGTAGACTTGTTTTGGATGTACTATAGACATAATTTATGGGAACAATTAAGGCCGGTGGGTTTTTCAAGGGGATCGCTCTGCACTCCAGTGTGTGCTTAAGATGCACACATTTGCGACGTCTTTGTGTTGCAGGCAAAAGGGCCTATTAGAGCCCCATTCTGTCAGTGGGCAGCTGTGTGCCTGTGTGCTGAGCAAGCCACTGGTCCATTCTCCATCTGTGTGTACAGCTCTCCCTCAGTCCACACACTCTGACAGACATTCGGCCACTTTACCCCCCTCTGCCAGTTTCTCTCCCTTTTTGACTTTTTGTATATTTCAATCACATTTTTTTTGCTCGTTTTTCACTGTTATTTGTCTTTCTGCTCCACTAATACTGTGGCTCTTTTTCTTCCCCTTGTTCTCTGGCTTGAGGCATTATGCAAAGCTACCAGAAAAGGGTTGTTAGCCATGCCTGTCTGTGCCTCCATGCTACCCTCTATTCATTTCAGAAGCTTCCCTTTCTTCTCTGTGACCTGCAGTCATAACTGCTGCTGCTTCAGACACACTGAAACTCATACCACTTGGCTTCAGTTAAAAACAAACCATGGGGATTTCAATTTGTCAGTATATTTGTTTCAGTGCTGTTATCCCTCATTTTGTATATTCCTTCCTCATTAACATGATAGATTTGTAAGTCTGGCGTCTCAACGCCCACAGAGCCAAAGACCTGCAGCTGAAAAGAAAAGAAAAGAGGCATTCTCACATACACCAGAGAAGAACTCCCCCAACCCCCCAAGACAGGCACCAGACTCTACTTAGAGATGAAAAGCATTCTGGGATGTAATAGGAATGGTCCCATCTACACAACCCACTGTGGGGTTTCTATGTGGTGATGGTGAGGAATTGTCTAAAGTTTAAAAAAAAGAGGAGAAGTCAGCTCTGGTGTTGCTTTTTGACTCTCAAATGAGCGACTTTATACCCTCAGGGTCTTAATTTTATAGCCATCTGAAAAAACAAAATGCGCTTCGGTGGCATAGCTTTGTTAGTCAGAGGTTGTTTGCATTTTCCAGTGTCTGATTGTATAAAAGTGTGGCATGCAAAAGGTGTTTGTGTGTAGTGTCTGTGTGTGTAGTCTAGATGAGCTCATGTTTTGTCTGTTTTTTCCTTGTGTCATCATAACACCCCTCCTGCTGTGAATGACAGTTGTTGGCATTGTTTCATTTATTTTTCTCAGCTCCTTTGCATTGGCTTCACCTCAAAATGTCAACCATCACATAGCTCCTGTGTGAATCATGCGGTGTGGTGATAGCTTTTCTGTAGATCCAGTCTGGTGAAACAACCCCCCACCCTCCACCCGCTCACCCTACAAAAGGAAAAAAAAAGAGAAATGAAAGCTTCTGTTGGTGTTTGGCACAGACAGTCTAATTTGATGTATTTTTAGAATCTGTTTTCCACACTTGTGACAAAACTTAAGCAAAGTTAACTGTAACAGCTTTTCCCTCATACAAGCCTGATACTTGTGCGTTAAATCCACCAAAAGTGGCTCTTTGTGCAAGCCTAGGCTTGAGAATAGGGCCAATACGTCCTGACAATACTGCTTGCACAAAGAACACCAATTATCATGGCGACATGTGTCATAACTCCCAGCTGTAGGCCTTTATGCTATATTCTAATTTTCTTTCACTAGTTGGGTTTGAGTCTCTCAGCCTGTTTTACATACACCTGCAGGCCATTTCAAACAACAGCACAAGACTTGAACACCAGTGAGCAGCAAGATTTGCAACCGATTAGCTTAGTGGCAGCAGATCAGGTGATTGTGAGTGTGAGTGTCAGGAAGTAGATTTAGGAAGGTGAAGATGGAGATCTATCTAAAGTATTAGAATTTTAATGCAGTCTTTAATTTGTGTGTTAGGGAGACAATTTTCACACTTATTCGAATTCGAGTTCAAATTTCAAGCTGTAGTAGGCGATTTGAACATACCCAATGCAAAACCTTCCACTAATCTCTCCACTAAGCCCCTGCCACTAAATGATGCACCAAACATGAACATGCATTTTGCTGGGATTGAAACTGAATATCAAAACTGTCTAACTGTGTCTGACTCGGTGGTAAAAGAAAGGCACCGTGACACAAAAAACCCAGGTGACTTTTGTTTGTTCAGTCACTGTGATTGGCTTGTTACATTCTAGCTAACCCTGATTGGTTATTTGAATCAGACTGGGTCCAGATTTTTAAAGCTATAATATGTAACATTTCCACATTAAAATGTCTAAAAATGTTAGACGTTATCTATTTTGTTAGGGTGTGTACTTCAACATTGTTCAAACACAAAAAATCCGTAATTTATTCAAGGTAATAGTGCATTTCCTGTTATAGCTTCTGAGAGAACACAGGATATATCAGATATGTCAGACAGATTTCCATCTGCAATGGTGGTTGTTTAACAAGACAACAACTCCCATGATCCCATGCTACCTTATAATATCATCAAAATGTGTCTTTTGTTATTGTTTAATGTGAGAGACCCTGCTGGCAGAACTTGTATATTATACCTTTCAAAAATGTGTATACAAAAGGGCAGGCACTCACAGATGCATGTTTTTTTTTAAAGGAAACCCTCAATTAAATATTGTTAGAGAGAGGCAATGGTCAAAATTAATTATTTCACCCCAAATTGTTGCTTTTCATCAAACATTACTTCAAATCACACATTTCCCTCTCAATTTAATGATTTGATTAAATTAAATAATTCCCACAAGTGCTACAGCTGTAAAAAATGACACCAATGATCAGCCATGATTCTTAAAGTGTATGTAAACCTTGCTCTAATAGATAAGTTAAAATGAAGGCTTTTCACAACACCCAAGGAGTTGGACAACTTGTAAATGTTGCATGACGCTGCATCTGTTTTACAGAGTTGGGTGTTGTCTACTGAATTGACATTATGATGATTTCCATAGTGAAGCATCACATAATGTTTTTAACGCTTTATATATATGAATGCATGTGGGATAGTAATTACAAATTTGGCAGCACTCTATGCTGTTTTTCCCTTTAGTAAATCAGGTACAAGGTGCTGTCAGACGTTCATTTTGTACTCTCTGACTTAAAATACATATTCATGAATTCTAAGGCACTTTTAAATCATGTTACAATGGTAAAGGGCTCAGTGGTCGATGACTCAGCCATCACGATCGGTCCAACCCTAACCCTTCCTATATACACACTATTCTGAGCAGTCAGAGAGTCCATATGGTGAGCTGAGCCCCCTCATGAATGAATGAATGAATGAATGGACCGATGGAATGCTGCTCATGGTTTTCTTTCTGACATTCTCCCACACATACACACTCTCAACTTACCCAGAATGCACCTTGACAACTTGATCAGAGTATTATGTAATAGCAGTGATGTCAGTGTATTGGTTGATTGGTAGTGACAGTCTGTATATAATCAGTTTTTGCTTACACGACATAGGAGTGGCCCCCCACCCCACCCCCTTATAGAGCTGAGCAATTGCAGGGGATTGCTAGCAGTGCTGGAGGCTCCCATGTAATGTATCCCTGATGGATTAGGGCTCTGGTTAGTGTGCACAGAACAGAACAGGCACTCATGGATAATGGAAGAAACCACAGACGGAAAGGCAGGGATTGATAGGAAGGGGGCAGTGTAATTAGTGGGGTACCTGATGTATGGAGAGTCATGGCATGCGAGGGTCACTCCAGGGGGCAAGAGGCCCCCATACCTTCCTTTACTCAAACTGAAACACCTGATCCTACGCCTGTCAAGCTTCTTAAGATTTCAGTTAACTAAGGCCTGATCTGAGACACAGGGGTCGACCCCAAATAAATTTTAGGCTGCCTAAATAAAGAAGCTGTGTGGTGTTTGCAGGTTGCATTCCACTGTGCTGCAGCTTAGCACACCAGCCTTGTTCAATAGTCCAGTTCCCTCCAACAAACACACTCACTGATAAAGAAATGATGAGCTGTTCAGATATTATTCTTTACAGTCAGTGTGATGTCTGCCTTTTTCACCAGTTGTCACTGTTTTGTGTTTTGTTGCTATGGCTACCTATTAAATTCCTACAGTGTAGTACCTAGCAACTATTTTATGAAGTAAGTAAAAGAGAAACTGGCCCCTAGAAATACAGATATCTGTGAAAAATGTTACTGAATTGATTTTACTTGGAGCAAAAATCCTTTTAATGCTTGGTGTTGTGACCAGACAGCATGACATTCATTCAAACCTCAGTTTTAAGCGCTGCAAATCCTTTAGGTTTCCTCATTTGCAATGATATTGAGATACAGAGGTATACACAGAGTTAAACAAATCAGGAGATGACAATACTCAGTAAAAATAAGCGCACACTGAATTGAAGTGGTCTGAGATCATCATTACATGTTGTACATGACTTATCTGCTCTCTGGCAGTGAATGTAACAACAGCAAATATGTGAAGTTAGCCTTATCTTGAAGCAGTCACATGCAAGCAAACACAGTGGAGGAAAACCAAGTCACTACTTACTCACTGTGTTAATATAAAATCGGGATGAGATGTGATGCGTGTTGCACTAGTTTATGGTGTTCTTTTTTGAAAGCAGAAGTGGTCAATAAGACATTTTATCATATGAAGTTGGCTCAGTGTCACAATACTTTGTGAATCACTTGGGGTTGTCTATCCTCATGTATTTGGTAATGAAGTCAGTGCGTTCCACACCCAATTCAGCAGCGGCATGTGACCACAAGGGAAGCACAACCCATCCACTGCAAAGGGAAGTGTGCTTGCTTATTTGTGCTTATGCTTGTGTCTTCATGCCAACTGAGCTGTGAGAAGAGCTTGAATATTAACTGGACTTTCAGGTTGGCTCTTGAAAAAGGGCAATTCTCAAGAAGTTCTTTTTAAGTAATGTGCCTGGTGGCATAAAGCCAATTTTGCTAAGGTTTCGCTTTAAATTTTCATTGAGGGGGATGCCTTACAAAAACATGAGTTGCATGAACTTTTTAATCTCAAAGTATTTGCACTTTCATCAGCTATATCATTTTATTGAAACTTACCAGTTTTTGATGTTTGCCAGTCTCCTTTCTTGCTGTCACAGAATATTTTTATAGTTCTTGATTGTGTTTTTATAACTATAACTAGCTGTAGTGCAGACCACAGTTCCAATACCCACTTCACTTTAAGATCCTGTGTTTAGTTTAGTTATTGTTTTAGCAAAGCTCCTAAATGAACCCCTTAGCTTAGGGAGATTTTGCTTAAGGGACAAGCTTAAGATTGAAAATGAAGGTGATTTATGCAACCAGGCACTGGTTCCTGCTTCTGTTGTCATTGCAGAGCTGTCGTTATAGGTAACCACTCCTATTCCAAAGTAAAAATAAAGCAAATGATCTTCTTAAATTCCTCATTAAGTAGGGATTTTAAGTGCTGGCTGTATTTATGCAGAAGTTGATGGGCTGTCGTTAGAGAAACGTTCAGGGGAATCTGCAAAGGGAAGCCAGAACCTGACCACTGACAACGCATAAAGTTTGACTGAATGAGCTCTTCATTGTGTGCATGCACTTCTGAAGATCTAGTGGTGCGATGGTGTGTTGTTTTTGGCTAGTGTTCCTGTGCCAATGGGTACTAGGGTGATGGCCAGAGCATTCAGTGGTATGTCTTGACCTCCCCAGGACCATTTTTACGACCTCGGCCTCATTATATGTGAGAAGGGTGGCTGTGTGTTCACCCTGAATTAACAATCTGCACCGTAGACTTTCACAAAGGAATGGCTCTCACTTTTATTCAGGCCAGACTACAGAAAACCTGAGTGTGCAAAACTCCTTTTTTATGTTTTAATTTTCCCATGGCCATATCGACTACATTAAACAGATGTATTAACATCCAGCTTCTTGCACTAGAAAATGTATTCTGGGAAGGCCAGTCTGATTAAGTAAAGTATTAAACTCTCTGTTCATCACCAACATTTAACCTTTCCAAAATAAGAATCTGATATGCACTTATATCACCCATGCAATGTTTGGTTTGTTTAGTCCTCAACATTTCATTAGTATGAAATGAGTTGGTTTCTTTCAGCTGCAGCCACCGATCAAAGTCTTGACACCAGACGCGCTCCGCACAAGTATGCAGTAACCAGAGCCAATTGGTGATGGACACCAAACACCCCGTCACAGAAGTTTAGGGGGCCCCAAATAGGCTTCTATTCATCTGCCTGTACAAATCACAGCCTGGGCAAGGAGCCATATTATCTTAGCTGCCCTTTCTAGTGCCCTCCTGAGTCATTGGCTATTGTGAGCCAAGAGCTGCTGTCTGCACCCCAGCGTACACAAATCTGACTAGAATTGCCATTAGATTTTAGTCCACAATGGAGGTCAAATTTAGGTACATGAACCTAGAATGTTTTATAGGCCCAAACAGCATCATAGTTTCCATTTAGTGATAGTTTCCCCCAGTTTAGTTCTAATCAAATATGATAACTGCACAATTATTTGACATTACATCACAGAGCTAGAAGTCACTCTCTCTTGTTTGGCAAGGCTCAGTAGATACTTGCTTGGGACAGGTGTTATTGTAAGTAGGATGTGTGATAAGTACTCTGACCTCATGAGCCCATCTTACTCCTGATCACAACTTGCTTGGCTGTCAAACTGGAAGAGCATGGCATCTGTCCTGAAACGGTCAAATTTCTTGTCATTTAAATTAATCTCAAGGGAAAACTAGCATATCCAGTAGCACAGTCGTGCTACATTTGACATTTACAGTGCCTTGTTCAAATTGGTGTGTGCGATATCAGAAAGCCTCGAGTGGGCGAGTCAAATCAAAATTAAAGCCACTCCTCTTTGTTTGCTGATTGGTCCAGTTTTAAGATACCAGCGTTGAATGATTTCAGTGAAGGATGTAAAAATGACCATGGATGATTTTGGCTGGCACACCATGTAATGGAAATGATTAGTGCAAGAGTGACACATCAAGTCTGTAGATGAGCTGTCATGCAAAGTCATCTCTTCCTGTTTTTTCTTTAGTATGACAACAGGTCAAACAAATATTTTTCAAACGGTGAGATGTAGCCAAGATTCGATTTAAAACAATAGCTTGGATTATTTGAAGTGGGGTTGTACGAGGTACTTATTGATAGTGTATTACAGTAGATGGCAGTCAGCATGCCCTCAGTTTGGAGAAGCAGAGAGGAGTATTGGTGTAGGAAGCTAAGCAATGTCCTGCTGTGGACGGGGTGAGCAACAAAAGGTATTTTAGCCACTGAAGAAAGGTCAACTTAAGTGTATGCTATATTTAGAATATTTTCACCACTTTATCTTGCCATCAGACAGCCTTTTCTGACAGGACACCACCATACTAAGCCAAATATTGTGTACTTGGGTGTCTTAAAAGCATAGTTTGGATTCACCAAAGTCACATGGCATCACAAACTAAAAGATCCAAACAGTGGTAGACCAGCAACTCCTACTGTGTTCTACGAAGTAAAATGGCTGATTTTGCCAATGGACTTTGGTTGGTTTGGAGAGCAATATTTGGCTTATATAAGGTAAAGACAGCAAGGTAAAGTGGTGAAAATATTCTCAACATACTGGTTGCTGGACTGATAACTATTATTGATTTTATTTATTTATTTATTTTTTTAGTAGACCTTTTAAATGGCTAAAATATCTTTTGTTGCTGACCATGTCCACAACAGTTCATTGCTTCCATGCTGGTGTTCCTCTCCGCTTCTCCTAACTGTGGGCATGCTGACCATAATCTACTGTACTTAATACACTGATTACCAGTAAGTTTCTCATACAACCCTACATCAAATAATCTGAACTATCCCTTTAAGCAGTGAAAATCAACACTGCAGTTTTCTCCCCATTAAGCTCTGGTTTCCCCATCGTGAGGAGTCGCTTCATTAAGTAAGCATGGCTCGACTTGGTTTGACTTCACACTCAGCCTGCCCTCTCCCATGACCCTTACTTGCCAGTCACTAACACACTACATGCACACTAGTGCAGAGGTTAGCATGAACAGACATGGATGTACAGACGCACATACATAACTGGAGGTGCTGTTTCAGCCCTGATGGGGCACATCGCACTTAACAGCATCAGTGAAACGGCACACTGTAACAACCTTTACCCATGATTGTCAGGCCCCTCAGCTCCCACTCTAACACATATACACACAACCTCTGCTACACTGCCGCACCCATTAGTCAGTGTCAGTCCTAATCAGTAGAGAAATCTGTAAAACTGATCAAGAAGAACATTCCCTCCTCCTCTGACTCCCACCACCAGCACCAGACCCTCTCGCCTGCGGAGGCCCAGTTGTGCTCCACTGACTCTCCGGGATAAATGGAGATAATGGGAGTCATATGCTAGTAGTTGGTTTGGGGCAGGCCTACATGAAACATTTATAGTCTTCATGTAGTCATGGGGCTGGAGAAAGAGGGAAGGGATAGAGATGACAAAGTCAAGCAACAAGACTTGACTAGACTGGTATAAAATTGCTCTATCAAATCCCTGTGTGAGCAACCTGCCCATCTTTTCTTTTATGGTGTGTGCCTTATTTCTTCTACTGTCCTACAAAATTCGTTTAATACCCAATGAACACTTGCATGCTTCTCTCTAAAGCATGTTATATAAGTGCAACAACCCTTACTTACCATGAAACCACATGTTACAAGGGCAGGATAACATGCTAGGCCTGGAAGATCCATTAGTCTCATGTGTTGCTCCGCAGCAGAAAGCTGTCATTAGCCAGCAGTTGATTGGGGGATCTGAACCATGCTGCTACTCTCTAATTGGACACTGTCAGTGTGTTTGGTGGTTGGCTAATGAAGGAGAGAAGCTCAGGCCGAAGGTCACTGTGGCTCTTCCCATTTTTTTCTTTCCTGGACTGAGGATAAAGAAAGCGTAACTAAGCCTGCCCATCGTTTACCTAGATCTTTCCCATGCATTAAGTCGCATCAGAAAGGCTGAGTGGAGCGGACATGACAAGACATGTTTGCCATATTGGCCCATGTGCCTCATATGTAACTCCCTCTAAGTGTTTTAAGCGGTTGTGTTTACTGCAGCAGCTACTGACGGTGCTTTACCATCTGTGGGTGCAGACAGTCAATGAGGCAACCGCAGCTTCATATATGTTCCTTTTCTCTTCATGTACTGCAGCCACATCTGTAGTCATGTGATGTGTGTGATGTCTTTTTCCTGGATTAGCTAAACTTTGGGTTCTGTTACAGTATGTTTAGGTTCCCATATGTTCTGTGGATTATGTTGACATGCCAAGTGTTTCATTATACACAGGGAAATGGAAATAATTTAGCATATGGCAACAAGTTTTCTTTGCAAAGCCTCTTTATGGGCATGTATCTATATGGGGAACTTGATGGTTAATTTACAGTAAGTGTGAGGGTGGTAAATGTTGGATGGAAAAACATCAGTCAGCTCTCTTTTTCAGCTCTATCAGCAGTGAAATTGTGCTTTTCATTTAATTTTTGTCAGTAAAAATGTATCCTTGGGGTGTACCTCTGTTGTGAACTGATGCTTTTGGTCAGCAATCAGATTCTAAACACTGGCCAAACACAGGCCTATATGTTTTCAATTAACAGTTAATTGGGTTATAAAATTGTTTTTTTCATTGCATCCATGAGTAGAGGTAATTTTTCTATTTGGTATGTCAGGGCCAACAGAGTTCAAGCAATGTTACTTTTGCAATGTTACTTTTGCAATGTAGGATTAAAATGACAACATTATTCATTATTTATCTTATTTAAAACATGCAACACAGACACTTATAAAACAACACAGTCATGCAAACCAAATAAATGAGCAATATTAATGTTAATTTAAAAAAAATCTGGTCTTATTAGACTTAATTCTAGCACCTTGCGCTGTTCAAACATCACAGAACAGGCTACAGTATTGGATGATGGGTATTTATACGGATTTGCATGAAACTTTTATTCATTATTCTTGTATTCATTAGATTTATGAAAAATGTGAAAACGTGTTAATTTAAAGTTTTTACCTTTACAGTAAGTCAGCTTTTTTTTTTTTCTTTTTTTTTTTTTTTTAAAAAAGGCGGGGTCTAGATTGGACCACTGTGCTTTATTTGCCTGTAATTTGCTTTAAGCTAGGTTCAAACACGACGTGTGTTTAGGCCCGTCTCTTTGCTCATCTTGTCTGCCAACTAGACACACCCAGACGCTGGATTTTTTTTGCCCTTCAACTATGTGGACGCATTGTGGCAGAGTGGAAAACATCTTTATTGCTTTGTTCTGTTGTGATGAGATAATACTGTGTCCTAAATATAAACCTTAAAAGTTTGAGTGTCAGTATTTAGAGTCAGTATAAGTGTTTATATTTTTCTTTCTTTCCTGTCTTTCCGTCAACACAGGGATTGGCTCAAGTGTGAGAGACACCCTCCTACCTCCACCACCACCACCACCACCGCCATCAGCACTTGAAGGCTGCTCTGCAGATGGGAGGTCACCAACCGGTCGTCTGTTTCGCCCAAATGCACTATCTGCCCTCCGCCCTCATCTAAGATGGCTGCCCGTGGCCTCCTTCTGCATCCAAACGGACTGGAGCGGAGCTGCGTGTTACCATGGTGATCATTTTCTTGAAAACACTGGAAAAGAAGAAGGGTGTCAATGATGTAAGGTCCAAGAACATCGAGAGACGGCTGGTGAGAGAAACCTTTAAGCACAGCACAAAACAAACCGGTTGTTAACTATTGTTGCAGTCAAGGATCTGCACAGTTTTACATGTTAAGCAGTAGTCAGCAAAATTTATAGGTCGGTGATTATATTATGTAAGAACATGTCCACAGGCCACAGAGGGTTGCCACGTTCACTCACATGCACAATGAGTGTAGGCACACTAGACCGCAATCCAGTAGCTTGTTCAAAATAATGTTGAGTAATTTTACTTTTAGCTGTTTTATGCTGCCATTAATGTCACAATGAAATTAAGACCAAGCTTTCTCACTTAATTGGCTGTCAGACGCCCTGCCAGATGAGAAGATCCATACCAGTGTCACATTTGTGCATTCAATACCAACAGGTCCAGGTTGTGTTTAGCCTAAAGTTGGCTTAACACAAAGATTTTGCCGAGTGGGGAAAGCTAGTCTAGCATAAATTAAAAAAACATACATTCTAACAAATCCTAGCCATTATTTACAGCCGGTATATGGTGTATTTAACATTTGTAAAACAGAAAATTAAACAAGATATTGAAGATTGTATTTTGCTGGCCGATGGGGATACTGCATGTAACGTTAGCCCCCAGGAGTCCACCGGGGGTGCTATATTTGACAGTGTAGTGAATGCAGTATGTTAACTTAAATTGGCCTGTTTTGGAGTACTTCTATTTACTATTGACAGAAAAGTTAGCCAAAATGTTTTACTTCATTTGAATTTTTGTGCTAAGATATCTAGGGTTACATGTCTCAGGCCTGCAGACAGTTGACAGATTAAAGGACGATTACAGTATATTTCCTTTTCCACCTACACTTCAGTCTGAGTACCGAGAATACCTGAACATAAAATAAGAACAGTTTACATTTTACTTTTATCTCACTGCTCTATTTAGATAGCATAACAAGACTATGAGTTGTGTAATATATACGATCTGATCAAAGTTTTCACTTTTCATGCTGCAATCTCCCTTCCTACATAAAATCTTAGATTTTGTCACCAAAATATAAACAATCCTTCGACTTCTCAAACAGGGTTGTATCAGAAAAATTCTTTAACAGCAAAATCAAAATGACAAGCCTTGCAAATTACCTGGCTTAACATTTTCACTACATGTGTTAAGGACCTGAGGTTTGAGTATACTATTAGTTTCATTTAGTCGTCTTCTGCAGCATGATAGCCTTTATTTTGGAGTCTATACCTTGTATCTTAGAAAACATTTTTTTGTTGTGGTGATAACGTCAAGGTGAGTCAGAGCTGTGTATCATGATGTTTTCCTTTTGTCCTTTGTGCATACAGCCACCACCCTGTTGTCAGAAGTGAACTGTGAGAGAGTGTAGGTGTCTGATCTGAAGATAGGCGTGGGTAGACAAAACTGTTTTATACTCCCTAAACGTTTTTTCTTTATGAAAGCTAAAACAGACGTGAAGTTTTTGGAGTTACAGGGTAAAATCATACAAGTTCATTTTGAGCCAATTATGTAACTGGAGTATTTCATTGTGGACACTGCTATGATGTGGTAGCAGTTTCTTTCTGTTTTTAGCCTTTTGCTCAGCTAGGCTTAGTGCAGTGGTGGAAGAAGTGTTTAGTAAAAGTGGCAATACCACAATACACAGAATATTCAAGTTTCATTTAATTTTAACTTAAAACTGTTATAACTGGTTTCTTATTGTAGTTGTTTTCCAACTGTTGTTTCCCCAATGAGGAAAATTAGCATTCATTTGGCTCTTTAACTGCTAAATGTTTGGAGCTGCACAGGTGGCAGCTATTGTTGAGAACATCTGCATGCCGCTGGGCATGACACTGATCAGGGTAAATCAAAACAGTAAAATTGCTGCTTGTAAAACTAAAATAAGTGGCAAGTTGTTGTAAAGCTTGCATGTTAATTTCCTATGGGATCATCAGTAAGAGTCAGCTTTCACATTACACATCAGTCATATGATCTATTGTTAATATAAAGTTATCAATTAGTGCAGTAGATGCCAACAAATCCTACACACTCATCCTTTAAAATCTTAATCTGCAAAGTAACTACAGCTGTATTATAAAATGGAAACATTCAATTTAAGTGCAAGTACCTTAAAATTGCACTTCAATAAATGTACTTACTTTAGTTACTTTCCACCACTGGTTAATTGAGCACAAACATCACAGACTTTTGTTCCCCTCTTTTCATTTTATTTTGTATCTCCCTGACTGTTGGTCCCTCTGTCTGCTTGTCCTCCACAGCGTGACCTCCACACCATGAGCAGAGGGACCACCCTCTTCTCCTGTGGAACTGTGGGTGAGTTATCGCCATTATCATGTCTTTCTGTTTGTCTTTTGTTCTTTGCTTCCTCTTTCATGCAATAAAAAGTCATTCACTCATGATCTGCACAGGATCAGCGGTTGAGGTAGGGTCCTTTTGTCTTAACGTAATTTCACCCATGTGGTAGCATAATGGATTGCCCCTTCAATCTCCTGATAAGTTGAACCATCAAGGTCAGCGACCACCACTATAACCGTCTCATTGTTTATCCCCTCTGTCTCTCACTTCTCCCTTTCTTTCTCTGTCTGTCACTCATCCCCCTCTCATGATCAGGGTGCACCTGCCTCCACACTACGTTGCACACCGCTCTCATGGGAGTGAACTGTAATTGAATATGCTGTTGCTTATGTCAACAATTTCCCTTTGGCTCTGTTAGTGTTGCAGTAATTACCCCCTGTGTTAAAAGACATGCTACTGTTAATACAAGCCCCTGTGCTATGCACTCACTATCCTCTTTTTCTTTTTGGGAGAGACGTGGTGACGTCACAGGGAGGAGGGTGGCTTACTGTTTCCACTGTTAATGTTGACATTAACATTGTCCAGCATGTCTTGTTAGTTCAACCAGCACTTTGTCTCTTGCTTTCAAAGGGTGGCCTTTTGAAGTTCATCCCTTTCTCCCTTTGTCAAGTTGTTTTCCTAACATTCCTGTCAGGTCGTCACTGTAGCCCCCGTACATTGTTTGTCCGCCCAAAACAATGATTTCCGTCCACCAGGCTGTGAGAGAGCATGCCAAAATTAGACACAAGCATGCAAAAGGACAGGACTTTTGCCAAAAGCCTCAATGGATCCACAACTTAAGCACTTGGCTTGGTGGTTCAAGCCACTATGACACTTAACTGTAGGTGTATTATCTTCCACAACTGTGTGATGGATTGTTTCGTGCGACTTGTGAAACAGTCTTACTGCTTTCTGAAGCATATCCTGCTAAACACTTGACTAATGGGAGTGATTTGCCAAATATTTCACTGGATGATTATTATCGTAATATGTAATTCATGTTTTTGGAATCAGCAGTTTTGCAGGTCTGGGTTTTAAATAGTCAGGGATGTGTATCTTCTGTGTTTGTCTGCAGGATACCACAAATACAGTGTCTATTATTTGTGACTAAGATTTCTTTAAATGTCTGAGGAACAGTTAGATTTCATTGCAGATCTACGCAGCGGTGCCTGGTGCACGATAATTGTCGTATTTGTGCCATAATTTAAAGGAGAAATTTGTAAAAAAAAAAAAAAAATGACTGTAATAAATCATGACATGACCACGATATGTCATCAGAGATTAAGGAAACAAGTTTGTCAAGTTTGTTTAAGTACTTGCTTCTCTGACATCAGTGCTGCAGCCGGTGTCCTTTTGAAATTTCTCTTCTGGGCTGGTAGAACTTTTTGAATGATTGTTTCATGTTAATTAGATTTAAAATTAACTCATTCAGTGATCATTTGGCATTAGCGTCTGCTTATGATTTGTAAGAAACCATTACTGATCTTGTAGACGGTGTAGATGTATGTAAAGGTGAAAGTAGTGACGCGGCGTACAGATATGGGGCTTTTGTTTTGAAAGGGAAGAACGTATGGCGTTATAGTGTAATGTGCTGCGTTTGACTCTGTAACGTGATACACAGCTGCTGTCTTGGTCAGACTACGGAGCATGCATGTAATACGGTGCACATGGCATAGCTTTGCCATTCAATGTAATCTGACCAAAACTCTAGCATAAGATGAAACAACCTGGGATGATGTTAAAGTACGATCATTTTAAAAGTTGCAGTAAGATTCTGTTGTATTTTCCATCTGGCAACACTAAATCTAGAATTATTTTAGACAGTTTCAGTTTTATGTTGAGTATTGTACCATCATGACTCACAGCTGATGTTTCTCTGCATGTTCTTTAGCTTTTGATGGGGAAAAAAATAATGAGGCGTAGCATGTTATGATCTCACTGAGTCTTGCTTTCAGCCACTAAACTGTACAGTAGATCATAATGACTGCTACCAATTTCTTCATAAAATAACAACTTCCTTAGACTTAAAAAAGTCACTTCTCGGAACGCATTGAAAATTGAATGTCAGTTTTGCTGTCAGTTTTGTTTTTGTTTTTCAGCTTTCAGCACTGTTACACATGAGCAGCACTGGTTTGAACTGTGCAGCTGCAGTGTTACTTCCTCTCGGCTTAATCCTGTCATTCATCTTAAGACAAATGACTGATACCATTTGTTTAAAAAGCTCATGATTTTCTGATTTTTATGCTTAGGGTTGTGTAACTAACTGCCCTAAATGGTCTTCAGTGTATATTCAGTTTCTTCCCAACTGCAGTTACCAGATAACAATCTTTTTTTCTTCTGAACAGCTTGTCCTTACAGCACCCATTCTGTCTTGCCTTAAGCGTATTTCTGTGTCTGTGTGGTTATGAATTAAATGTTCCTTTCAGACATTATTGCCTTCCTCTAAGCCAGAATTAATCATGCTGTAATTAGGATAGGAAGTTTTGTGCATCAATACTTGTTGCACAGATACAGACATATCAAATGGGCTGTTGAGGTCATGAGAGTGAGTTTGTATGTTTTGAATTTTACAGAGGCAGATAGGTGGCTGGACCTGGGGAAAAGCTGTGCTATCCAGCAGAGAGCACCCTGCCAGTCTGGTGCCAGTCTGGAGAGCCTGTGGGATGTGATGCCTGAGCCAGGGAGCTGGCACTGGGCCAAGGAGCCGGGCAGCGCCACAGCAATCACCAGTCTGATAAGAGATCTCAGCCTCGGCGATGGCAGCATAGCCAGCCCCCACTCCCACACCACGTCCACCACTGCACACTACACCACTACAGCCACCAGCCAAGCTCCTACGGCACCCCCAAGCAAGCGTCAGTGTCGCTCCCTGTCGTTCTCCGATGAATTCAGTGGCTTCCGCTCATCTTGGAGGCCCCAAGGCTCCCGGGTGTGGACGGCAGTGGAGAAGCGAAGGTGCCACAGTGGAGGAAGTGTCAGAGGAGGAGGGGGCTTCTCCAGTGGTCATTTTCCCACCATGCAACGCAGCTCCAGCTTCAGTTTGCCCTCCCGCTCCAGCCTCCCTTTAGACGGAGCCCTGGACCTGCCGTTCTTCAACCAGCGACTGCCTCTCCACCCTCAATTCACTGCCTCTCCAGTCTCCCCTACCTCTCCTTCCTCGCATCATCACCACTCCCACCAGCACCACTTCCTCAGGCCTCTCTCCCTCTCCCACGAGCAGATCAGCCTGCCAGAGCTCCAGCGGGAGGAGGCATCGGAGGCCAGCTCTCCAGACTCCACCCCAGAAATGGGGAGGCGAGCTGGCCAAAGAGCCAGGGGCACAGGGTGTCTGTCTCGGAGCAGGTCCCAGCCCTGCGTGCTAAACGACAAAAAGATTGGTATGAAGCGCAGGAGGCCAGAAGATGCCCAGGAGCAGCGGCCCTCCCTGGACCTGGCAAAGATGACTCAGGTTAGCTGGAAATGTTAAACACATGTTGACATGCACAGACAAGCACACATTCATATGTGTTTGAATGCCTGCTATTATAATTTGACTCATTTCACAGAG